>NC_058088.1:87207361-87511912 GCF_014858855.1 Bufo gargarizans
TGCAGCATGCTACGGTTTTATCTCCGGACCCAAAAACTGAACACTTGCCTAAATGCCAGATCCGGCATTTTTTTCCTATAGGAATGTATTAGTGCCAGATCCGGCATTCAAAATACCGGAGTGCTGGATCCGTCCTTCCGGCTTGCGCATGCGCAGACCGGTAAAAATGTGAAAAAAGATACAAGACAGATCCGTCTGTCCGCATGACAAGTGGAGAGACTGATCCGATCCAGTCAGCGGCAGATCGGCGGATCCGGCGGCCAGTTCCAACGACGGAACTGCCTGCCAGATCACACTGCCGCAAGTGTGAAAGTAGCCTAAGAAAGATAAAACAAGTCCTTATATATAACAGTCAGGAACAGTTGCTAACTAGTAACTAATCCAGCTATTTTACCAGAGCAGTGGCCTTGGTTGGATCTGAGTCGGAGGCATCGTTTGTTGAGTCTAGTTTCAACTTATGATGGGTCAGAAAAGACTACTGTATCCTGAGGGAGCACTGTACAAGCCACTTACTAATGTATTATGATTGTCCATATTGCCGCCTTTGCTGCTTGATTCATTTTTCCATCCCATTTTACACTGCCCGTTTCCATGGTTATGACCACCCTGTAATCCAGCAGTGGTGGTCGTGCTTGCACACTGTAGGAAAAAGTGCCGGCCTCTCTGGTGGCCGGGACTGTGGGAGTGTGCATAGGCCTACGCTTTTTCTACAGTGTGCAAGCACGACCACTGCTGCTGGATTGCAGGGTGGTCGAAGCCATGGATACAAGCAGTGTATAATGTGATGGATAAGTGAATCCAACCAGCAAAGGAAGAAATATGGATAATAACACTACAGTAGTAAGTGCCTCGTATTAACTTTCTCTACATGATAAATACCATTTACTGAAATAAGACAACCCCTTCAAGGCTTGGCCCTTACTAGACAAAATAACGTATCATGCTGAAACTGCAGCCTAGGCTCCTAACTGCTGTTAACAAAGCCTAACTTATAATTCAGGAAAAAATATGTATAATTATTTCTGTCATTTATAGGCAACGTATCCCTAGCAGCCTAGTTATGCTGCTTTCCCTATGGTCATATGGATCCGCAAAATACGGATGACATACGGATGTGTTCCGTGTGCGTTCCGTATTTTTTACGGACCCATTGACTTAAATGGGGCCTCGGACCATGATTTGCGAACAATAATAGGACATGCACTACTTTTTAGCGGAATGGAAATACAGAAACAGAATGCACACGAAGTACCTTCCGTTTGTTTTTGCGGACCACCAGGGGTATACCCATCTCAGACATTGAGACCCGCTCCTATCTCTAGAACAGGTCCCCCAAAGTTAAAGAGAGCCCACTGTGCAGGCGCAGCATTTTGTCCTTTCACTTTTATGAGAGTTCCAAAAATAGCTAAACGACCATGCTCAGATATTTTCGGCAGTCCCATAGCAGTGAATGCTCAGCCACCTCTCCATTCATTTCTATGGGACTGCCAAAAAAAACTGAGCTAGCACTCGGCTATTTATGGAACTCCCATAGTGGTAAATGGATGGTGGCAGCGCTCCTTCTCTTTGGGGGGCCCGTTCTGGAGATAGGAGTGAGACCATTACCTATGGAACATTGGTGGCACGTCCTCGGGGTCTCATAGATTGTAAGCTCTTGCGAGCAGGGCCCTCATTCCTCTTACTGTAATTATTGACATGGCTGTTGCTATGTTATTTATGACTGTTTGTACATGAACCCCTGAACTGTTAAGCGCTGCCGAATATGTCGGCGCTTTACAAATAAAGATTATTATTATTATTATTATTATAGGCCACCAGACAACCCCTTTAAAATGAATTCACCGATGAGCTGAGAAATAGCCAAGGTGCTGATGCCATGAGTCATGCAAGTAATTAGTCATGGGAATGCACCCAGTATTCTGCATCGGCTGACAGACATCCTGTAGAGAACTTGTTTTGGTCCATTATGTTGGTTAAGGTGACACCGTGTTTACTGAGCCTAACCGGTGTCACGCTTCCCATACTGGAATATCAGGAAAGATGATCTGTTTGTGTGTGCTGAGGATGGAGGTGTGTAACGTGAACCACTCATGAGAATGCCTACACGTCCTCAGGAATGTATTGGCGGCTGTGAAGAAAACTTACAAGCATTTATAGTTGTGGAGAAGGAACAGTGTACAGCTATTGGGGAGGGGATTGTTCCCCGCCGGGCGGATAGGCTGAGGTGGAAAGGCTGCAGTAGCAGCAAAGCGGATGAGAGATTTTATGAAATCTTATCTATGTGCTCTGGAAAAAATCCATGTGGAAACTGCAACGTAAAATAACATGTGATTTTAATGTTAAAGGGGTTTTCCGACATTTTTATGCTGATGACCTATCCTCCTATGTAATTGGTTGGGGTCCGACACCTGGGACCCCCGCTTATCAGCTGCTAGAGAAGGCACCGGTGCTTCTGTGAGTGCAGTTCTTTTCCTAGGCCAGTGACGATACGTTTATGTGTCAGGTGGTCTAGGAGCAGCTCAGCACCATTCAAGTGATTAGGGCTGAGTGCAATACCAAGCACAGCCGCTATACAATGTACAGCGCTGTGCTTGGTGAGCACGGAGAAGGTCGCGACACCCACAGGAGACGCGGTGCCTTCTAATACAGCTGATCGGCGGGGGTCCCTGTGTCGGACCCCAATGATCAGATACTGATGACCTATCCCGAGGATAGGTCATCAGTACAAAAATGTCAGAAAACCCTTTTAAAGTGAAATCTGTGGCAATTCCACTGCCAAATCTGCAACAATTTTGCAAGTAACTCAAGCAAATTTTGCTGCTTATTTGACAATGATTTTTTTTCATTCCAAGTTATGTTCTGTGGGAACATGACCCTAAATATAATTGCCCTTCCTTTACTTTGTAGATTGTCTAAGCATGATACTCATAAACTTGGTTATCTACTATTCCCAGTATGCATGACTTACCACATACATTGAGTGTGGTTACTTTCCATATATCTGCAGAATAATTTGCATGCTTTCAGCAACCCCGCTGACCAATCTTTATTTAGAGGGAGCGGCTGTAGGGTGTAGTAGGTGTAGTGAAAGCAGATTTCTTGTTTGTTTCTCTTGAAAAGCTCATTTTCTAGTACTGAAATTTATGTGATTCAATGAATCCCTTTGGAAAAGAGGCATAGGAGGCCCATTCCATTATTTAAATTAATAAAGTGGTGCTCCAGAGACTTAGCGCTGTACTTGTCTATCTGCGTGCTCCCATAGAGAGAGAGAGACTTAGCGCTGTACTTGTCTATCTGCGTGCTCCCATAGAGAGAGAGACTTAGCGCTGTAGTTGTCTATCTGCGTGCTCCCATAGAGAGAGAGAGAGAGACTTAGTGCTGTACTCGTCTATCTGCATGCTCCCATAGAGAGAGACTTAGCGCTGTACTCGTCTATCTGCGTGCTCCCATAGAGAGAGACTTAGCACTGTACTCGTCTATCTGCGTGCTCCCATAGAGAGAGAGACTTAGCGCTGTACTCATCTATCTGCATACTCCCATAGAGAGAGAGACTTAGCGCTGTACTCGTCTATCTGCGTGCTCCCATAGAGAGAGAGAGACTTAGCGCTGTACTCGTCTATCTGCATGCTCCCATAGAGAGAGAGAGAGACTTAGCGCTGTACTCGTCTATCTGCATGCTCCCATAGAGAGAGAGAAACTTAGCACTGTACTCGTCTATCTGCGTGCTCCCATAGAGAGAGAGAGACTTAGCGCTGTACTCGTCTATCTGCGTGCTCCCATAGAGAGAGAGAGACTTAGTGCTGTACTCATCTATCTGCATACTCCCATAGAGAGAGAGAGACTTAGCGCTGTACTCGTCTATCTGCATGCTCCCATAGAGAGAGAGAGAGAGACTTAGCGCTGTACTCGTCTATCTGCATGCTCCCATAGAGAGAGAGAGAAACTTAGCACTGTACTCGTCTATCTGCGTGCTCCCATAGAGAGACAGACTTAGTGCTGTACTCATCTATCTGCATACTCCCATAGAGAGAGAGAGACTTAGCGCTGTACTCGTCTATCTGCGTGCTCCCATAGAGAGACTTAGCGCTGTACTCGTCTATCTGCGTGCTCCCATAGAGAGAGACTTAGAGCTGTACTCGTCTATCTGCGTGCTCCCATAGAGAGACTTAGCGCTGTACTCGTCTATCTGTGTGCTCCCATAGAGAGAGAGACTTAGCGCTGTACTCGTCTATCTGTGTGCTCCCATAGAGAGAGAGACTTAGCGCTGTACTCGTCTATCTGCGTGCTCCCATAGAGAGAGAGAGAGAAACTTAGTGCTGTACTCGTCTATCTGCGTTTTCCCATAGAGAGAGAGAGAGACTTAGCGCTGTACTCGTCTATCTGCGTGCTCCCATAGAGAGAGAGAGAGACTTAGCGCTGTACTCATCTATCTGCATTCTTCCATAGAGAGAGAGACTTAGCACTGTACTCGTCTATCTGCGTGCTCCCATAGAGAGAGAGACTTAGTGCTGTACTCATCTATCTGCATACTCCCATAGAGAGAGAGAGACTTAGCGCTATACTCGTCTATCTGCGTGCTCCCATAGAGAGACTTAGCGCTGTACTCGTCTATCTGCGTGCTCCCATAGAGAGAGACTTAGCACTGTACTCGTCTATCTGCGTGCTCCCATAGAGAGAGAGACTTAGCGCTGTACTCGTCTATCTGTGTGCTCCCATAGAGAGAGAGAGACTTAGTGCTGTACTCGTCTATCTGCGTGCTCCCATAGAGAGAGAGAGAGAGAAACTTAGCGATGTACTCGTCTATCTGCGTGCTCCCATAGAGAGAGAGAGACTTAGCGCTGTACTAGTCTATCTGTGTGCTCCCATAGAGAGAGAGACTTAGCGCTGTACTCGTCTATCTGCGTGCTCCCATAGAGAGAGAGAGAAACTTAGCGCTGTACTCGTCTATCTGCGTTCTCCCATAGAGAGAGAGAGAGACTTAGCGCTGTACTCGTCTATCTGCGTGCTCCCATAGAGAGAGAGAGACTTAGTGCTGTACTCGTCTATCTGCGTGCTCCCATAGAGAGAGAGAGAAACTTAGCGCTGTACTCGTCTATCTGCGTGCTCCCATAGAGAGAGACTTAGTGCTGTACTCGTCTATCTGCGTGCTCCCATAGAGAGAGACTTAGCGCTGTACTCGTCTATCTGCGTGCTCCCATAGAGAGAGACTTAGCACTGTACTCATCTATCAGCGTGCTCCCATAGAGAGAGACTTAGCGCTGTACTCGTCTATCTGCATGCTCCCATAGAGAGAGAGAGACTTAGCGCTGTACTCGTCTATCTGCATGCTCCCATAGAGAGAGAGAGACTTAGCGCTGTACTCGTCTATCTGCGTGCTCCCATAGAGAGAGAGAGAGAAACTTAGCGCTGTACTCGTCTATCTGCGTTCTCCCATAGAGAGAGAGAGAGACTTAGCGCTGTACTCGTCTATCTGTGTGCTCCCATAGAGAGAGAGACTTAGCGCTGTACTCGTCTATCTGCGTGCTCCCATAGAGAGAGAGAGAGAAACTTAGCGCTGTACTCGTCTATCTGCGTTCTCCCATAGAGAGAGACTTAGCGCTGTACTCGTCTATCTGTGTGCTCCCATAGAGAGAGAGAGACTTAGTGCTGTACTCGTCTATCTGCGTGCTCCCATAGAGAGAGAGAGAGAGAAACTTAGCGATGTACTCGTCTATCTGCGTGCTCCCATAGAGAGAGAGAGACTTAGCGCTGTACTAGTCTATCTGTGTGCTCCCATAGAGAGAGAGACTTAGCGCTGTACTCGTCTATCTGCGTGCTCCCATAGAGAGAGAGAGAGAGAAACTTAGCGCTGTACTCGTCTATCTGCGTTCTCCCATAGAGAGAGAGAGACTTAGCGCTGTACTCGTCTATCTGCGTGCTCCCATAGAGAGAGAGAGACTTAGTGCTGTACTCGTCTATCTGCGTGCTCCCATAGAGAGAGAGAGAAACTTAGCGCTGTACTCGTCTATCTGCGTGCTCCCATAGAGAGAGACTTAGTGCTGTACTCGTCTATCTGCGTGCTCCCATAGAGAGAGACTTAGCGCTGTACTCGTCTATCTGTGTGCTCCCATAGAGAGAGACTTAGCACTGTACTCATCTATCAGCGTGCTCCCATAGAGAGAGACTTAGCGCTGTACTCGTCTATCTGCATGCTCCCATAGAGAGAGGGAGACTTAGCGCTGTACTCGTCTATCTGCGTGCTCCCATAGAGAGAGAGAGACTTAGCGCTGTACTCGTCTATCTGCGTGCTCCCATAGAGAGAGAGAGAAACTTAGCACTGTACTCGTCTATCTGCGTGCTCCCATAGAGAGAGAGAGACTTAGCGCTGTACTCGTCTATCTGCGTGCTCCCATAGAGAGAGACTTAGCGCTGTACTCGTCTATCTGCGTGCTCCTATAGAGAGAGTGAGAGAGACTTAGCGCTGTACTCGTCTATCTGCGTGCTCCCATAGAGAGAGACTTAGCGCTGTACTCGTCTATCTGCGTGCTCCTATAGAGAGAGAGAATTAGCGCTTTTCTCGTCTATCTGCATGCTCCCATAGAGAGAGACTTAGCTCTGTACTCGTCTATCTGCATGCTCCACACTTCCATAGAGAATAAATGTAGTGGGCATGCATGACATGCCATCGGAACACGACCACTGTACTCGACCCCTAGCGATTGGCAAACCCCCCACTTGGCCAGATCTGTACAGGGAAGCTTACTTACCTGCTTTCAGGCACTGGCTCCCAGCTTCTTCTCCACCAAGCCTGTGGCTATGCAAATTTTTTTATAACATGCAATTACATAAGTATTCAGATCCAGGCATTGGTGGATCCAGGGGGAAGGCAATGGGGCAATGGGGCAATGGGCAATCCGGACTGCGCTGCGCCTAGGCCATGTAACCGATGAAGGTGTTGTTGCCACTGGCCTAGGAAAAGCAGAGAGAAGGCCGCAAAGCTCACAGGAACGCCTGTGCCTCCTCATACAGTTGATCGGCAGGGGTCCCGGGTGTCTGACCCCCACCCATCAGTTACTGATGACCTATCCAGAAGATAGGTCATCAGTATTAACATCTCCCAAAACCCCTTTAATAAGGCTGGGTTTACACACACCTTAAAAATTATGTTGTTGAACTGGTATAAATATCTGCACCAACATCGACTATGGCAGGGATGCCCTACCTGCTGCCCTCCAGCTGTTGCAAAACTACAACTCCCAGCATGCCCGTACAACTATTAGCCTACAGCAGGGCATGGTGGGAGTTGTAGTTTTACAACAGCTGGAGAGCCGCAGGTGGCACTATGGCAACCTGTAGCTCTCCATACAGATTTTGTTGTGGATTTTGGTGCATCACTCACTGAATTAAGACCATGGGGAAAATATGTGGCATTCATACTGTTATCACCAAATATTCAAACACACACATATAATGTAAAATGATAATTTATTGATGCAATTTAATACAAAACTCAATGAATAACATTACAACTCTTCCTCCTGGGGGCGTGCACGAAACGCACGTCGGGGTTCAGTGGTCTCTCCAGGTTCTCGGTCTGTATAGGAAACTCCTCATAATGATCTGGTTAGTGGGGTGTATTAGGCCTCTTTCACACGGGCGTTGCGGGAAAAGGTGCGGTTGCGTTGCGGGAACATGTGCGATTTTTCAGCGCGAGTGCAAAACATTGCAATGCGTTTTGCAAGCGCGTGAGAAAAATCGGCATGTTTGGTACCCAAACCCGAACTTCTTCACAGAAGTTTGGGTTAGGTGTTCTGTAAATTGTATTATTTTCCCTTATAACATGGTTATAAGGGAAAATAATAGAATTCAGAATACAGAATGCTTAGTAAAATAGAACTGGAGGGGTTAAAAAATAAAATATATATATATAATTGAACTCACCTTAATCCACTTGATCGCGCAGCCGGCTTCTCTTCTGACTTCTTCTTTGCTGTGTGCAGGAAAAGGACCTTTGATGACGTCACTGTGCTCATCACATGGTCCAATCACCGCATCCGTACTTGCTTGCGGATGCTTGCGATTTTCACGCGGTCCCATTCACTTCTATGGGGCCTGCGTTGCGTGAAAAACACAGAATATAGAGCTTGCTGCGATTTTCACGCAACGCACAAGTGATGCGTGAAAATCACAGCTCATGTGCACAGCCCCATAGAAATGAATGGGCCAGGATTCAGTGTGGGTGCAATGTGTTCAACTCACGCATTGCACCCGCGCGGAAAACTCGCCCGTGTGAAAGGGGCCTTATGGTAATTTTTTTGCCTTAAATATTTGGGCTGCTTTTTGAATGTATGTTCCCAATGCCTTGTGCAGAATCAGGGTGGAGTATGTAAGTGTGGTACACTACTGATTATAGTGGTCACTATAGATTGACTTTTGTCTATACTCGTGTGAGTTATAGTTAACATGTGACCATAACCTTGGGGATAGTATCTTTGTCATGGCATCTCATGTATTGCTGCTACCCTTTTTATAATGTTATTCATTGAGTTTTGTATTAAATTGCATCAATAAATTATAATTTTGCATCATATGTGTGTGTTTGAATATTCGGTGATTTTAGGTACGGTGTCGCACATATTGCAGCAATTGTGGTTTTGTAATATTGTAGATTTTTATTCATACTGCTATCTCACGCTATGTTTATTAAAATCCCATTAACTAACGTTGCATTGTACATTCACAAGATATGAGGTTTGTGAAGAGAACCAATTAGTTCCTTAGATGCATTAGTGCAAAGGTTTTTCTGTTGTCAGGTCCTGGTCCATTGTGATAAAACTAGGACTAATAGCAGAAAATGTTTGGCATTTTGCAAACTCTTGTATATTGCTAATTACTTTTGTTCTGCATTTGTAGTGTTCCACATGTTTGGAATAGTTAAAAAAAAGTCAGGTTTAATTTACTTAAAAAAAAATGTTTTATAAAAAGAAAATCCATAAGCAATGTCTCCTGTTTAGCTGTAAATTCACTTTAAAATGATTTTTCGGTGCTAAATTGGATTACTTTATCTATGTCCCATCTTAAGAAATTGTGATATATGTGTGCACATCCTGTCTGCACACACAGCAAATGGAAAGAGCTTAGAGGACGGAGCGCATGACTGACTGTTTTCTTTGGGTCGGTGTGCATTAGGCACTGGGAAAAAGACTGTCAAACAGCAGCAGTTTGTTAGAGGTGGATTCATTTACACTGGCTTTAACACCACAGTAAATTGGTTTTATGTGACGATTTTGTCACTGCGTTCCAGTTCTCTGGTTCTGATTAGGTAACAGAAATCTGCTTCAAAACCTAAACTTTATTTTAAGAAAGCAAAGTTTACATTATTATAGCATTGCACTTTAACTCCTTAGTGACCACCAATATAACTTTTTATGCTGGTCAATAATGGGACTTAGGCTGGGCTGTTGCCTTTCTATGGCAGCCTACTCTAAGCATGAGAGCAGGGGCTTAGCTCACACGTAACGCCAAGCAGAAATGCCAATCTGGGCCATTTAACTCCTTAGATGCCGCATGCAATAGCGCCTGTGGCATGTAAGCGGTTACAGAGGGAGCGGACTCCGTCTCCCCTCAGCACCTCACAAATGAGATCACAGGGTGCTGATGTCTGTGCATGCAGGCCGGGCCTAGTGAAGACCCCAGACCAGCCTCTAGCATGTCCCAAAAGGCCTTACGTCTCTGGCTACAAGAATAGTGCAAAGTATTTTAGAAATGATCAAGAGAGCCTATTATAGTCCTCTTGTTGGACTATTAAGTGGTTAAAAAAAAGTTACAAAAATGTTATTAAATAAAAAAAATCCAAGTAAAAAAAATATACTATTTTTAAGAGAAAAAAAACCATCCGGTTTGCGTTTAGTTGGACCATCATTTATTTTTCAACAGGACAATGACCCCAAACACACCTCCAGGCTGTGTAAGGGCTATTTGACCATGAAGGAGCGTGATGGGTGCTGTAATCAAAGCAAAAGGTGGCTACTTTGAAGAACCTAGAATATGACATATTTTCAGTTGTTTCACACTTTTTTGTTATGTATATAATTCCACATGTGTTAATTCATAGTTTTGATGCCTTCAGTGTGAATCTACAATTTTCATAGTCATGAAAATAAAGAAAACTCTTTGAATGAGAAGGTGTCCAAACTTTTGGTCTGTACTGTATATATAGTTGTAGCTCTGTGAATAGATAAATGCTCTCTGTGACAAAAGTTGTGTTACAGGATATGGTCTCCTGGCAAGTAAGCATGGCCTAGGATGGCAACACAAGCATATAGTTCACATGAACTGCCTACCACACTACCATTATCTGTATTAGAAGACCTTTACTCATTCTGCCAGGATTGCCGATCCGGGCTGTTTAACACTTTACATGCCGTGGGCAATGGCGCCCGCCGCATGTAAAGTGCTGACAGAGGGATCGAACTCCCTCTATCTCTGTCACGGTCATATTGGTGTTTGACCGTGACACGGTAGCTGTGCAGACTGGTTGCCAGGGGCAACATGTAGTTTGGACGTGTTAATCTTCTGGCTAGTGAGGATTAAGGTATTTCCTGGGTGTGGCCTCAAGCTTAAAACAAACCGGATTCCCAAAAAGTTGGGACACTATACAAATCGTGAATAAAAACTGAATGCAATGATGTGGAGGTGCCAACTTCTAATATTTTATTCAGAATAGAACAGAATAGAACACAGAATAGAACATAAATCACGGAGCAAAAGTTTAAACTGAGAAAATGTACCATTTTAAGGGACCCGGATCCTTCTCCTATGCAGCCATGATGTTGTGATTGATGCAGAATGTGGTCTGGCATTATCATGTTGAAAAATGCAGGGTCTTCCCTGAAAGAGATGACGTCTGGATGGGAGCATATGTTGTTCTAGAACCTGAATATATTTTTCTGCATTGATGGTGCCTTTCCAGACATGCAAGCTGCCCATGCCACACGCACTCATGCAACCCCATACCATCAGAGATGCAGGCTTCTGAACTGAGCGTTGATAACAACTTGGGTTGTCCTTGTCCTTTTTGGTCCGGTTGACATGGCGTCCCAGATTTCCAAAAAGAACTTCGAATCGTGACTCGTCTGACCACAGAACAGTCTTCCATTTTGCCACACTCCATTTTAAATGATCCCTGGCCCAGTGAAAACGCCTGAGCTTGTGGATCTTGCTTAGAAATGGCTTCTTCTTTGCACTGTAGAGTTTCAGCTGGCAACGGCAGATGGCACGGTGGATTGTGTTCACTGACAATGGTTTCTGGAAGTATTCCTGAGCCCATTCTGTGATTTCCTTTACAATAGCATTCCTGTTTGTGGTGCAGTGTCGTTTAAGGGCCCGGAGATCACGGGCATCCAGTATGGTTTTACGACCTTGACCCTTACGGACAGAGATTGTTCCAGATTCTCTGAATCTTCGGATGATGTTATGCACAGTTGATGATGATAGATGCAAAGTCTTTGCAATTTTTCGCTGGGTAACACCTTTCTGATATTGCTCCACTATCTTTCTGCACAACATTGTGGGAATTGGTGATCCTCTACCCATCTTGGCTTCTGAGAGACACTGCCACTCTGAGAAGCTCTTTTTATACCCAATCATGTTGCCAATTGACCTAATTAGTGTTAATTGGTCTTCCAGCTCTTCGTTATGCTCAAATTTACTTTTTCCAGCCTCTTATTGCTACTTGTCGCAACTTTTTTGGGATTTGTTGACACCGTGAAAATTTGAATCAACGTATTTTTCCTTTAAAATGATACATTTACTCGGATTAAACATTTGATCTGTCATCTACGTTCTATTACAAATAAAATATTGACATTTGCCATCTCCACATCATTGCATTCAGTTTTTATTCACAATTTGTTTAGTGTCCCAACTTTTTGGGAATCCGGTTTGTATAAACCTGTGGCTTGCTGGCTGGGGGCAGTGGTTCTACTGCCTTTATTGGACTAGGACCTTGCTCCTAGCTCTTTGTCATCTGAGGGCCATCCTAGTTGTCATGAATGTCATCCCGGTGTCTCCTTCCCTTCCTATCTTTATTTCTTTAGAGTGGGTTATGTGTAGGGTGTTTGTATGTCTAGTTTGGTGTTACATGTCTGGTGGTGTTTGGTGTCCAGCATGTTTGCTAGACAGTTCCCTGTCTTAGGCCTAGTTCACACAAACTTTTTTTGAGGGTGTACGGGCCGTTTTTTTGTGTTCCGTATACGGAACCATTCATTTCAATGGTTCCGCAAAAAAAAACGGAATATGTTCCGTATGCATTCCGTTTCCGTATTTCCGTTTTTCCGTTCCGTTGAAAGATAGAGCTTGTCCTATATTTGGCCGTAAATCACGGGTCGTGGCTCCATTCAAGTCAATGGGTCCGCAAAAAAAACAGAACACATACGGAAATGCATCCGTATGTCTTCCGTTTCCGTTCCGTTTTTTCTGAATCATCTATTGAAAATGTTATGCCCAGCCCAATTTTTTCTATGTAATTACTGTATACTGTATATGCCATACCGAAAAACGGAACGGAAAAACGGAAAGGAAACGGAAACACAATGGAACTTAAAAACGGAACAACGGATCCGTGAAAAATGGACCGCAAAAAACAATAAAAGCCATACGGTCGTGTGAACTAGGCCTTACGTTGTATCCTAGTAGGATACAACGTAAGACAGGGAAATGTCTAGCAAACATGCTGGACACCAAACACCACGACATGTAACACCAAACTAGACATACAAACACCCTGAACATAACCCACTCCAAACAAATAAAGATAGGAAGGGAAGGAGACACCGGGATGACATTCATGACAACTAGGATGGCCCTCAGATGACAAAGAGCTAGGAGCAAGGTCCTAGTCCAATAAAGGAAGTAGAACCACTGCCCCCAGCCAGCAAGCCACAGGTTTATATCAGGCTTGCGGCCACACCCAGGAAACACCTTAATCCTCACTAGCCAGAAGATTAACCCCTTGCTGATCAAACAGCAGGGAGGCACACCTTAAAGGGGAAGTGCACATGCAAACTACATGTTGCCCCTGGCAACCAGTCTGCACAGCTACCGTGTCACGGTCAAACACCAATATGACCATGACAGTCTCCCATCGGCACCCCGCAAATGCGATCCCCGTTGCCGATGTGTTTGAAGGCTGCCTGGGATCTAAAGTAGGCCCCAGACCAGCCTTCAGTAATTTCCAGCAGGCTGCGCCTCTCTGGCGCAGCCTGCTGGTCAATGTTAGAATAGCATAGGGATAGTGCATTGCATTTTAAGAGCAATCAAAAAGCTGTCTGTTATAGTCCCCTTGTGGGACTATTAAGTGGTAAAAAAAAAAGTAAAATAAAAAACTAATTTATAAAAAAATCCCATAAAAAATTACGCTTTTTTCCATTGAAAATACGCTTTTCAATGAAAAAAATTGCACAAAAAAAATCTTCTCCTTATGTTTGGTATTGCCGCGTCCATAACGACCCAGACTACATAAAAATCATGTAAATTATCCCCTATGGTGAATGCCGTAAAAAAAATAATATATATATATTTAAAAAACAAGACAGCCGCATGCGGTTCTCTGTTGTTTGTTTATGCAATTTATTGTTCTCTATTCAATGAAAAGAGATTTACGGAAAATAAATAAATACAGAATTGCTAATTTATTCTTAGTGGCCACCAAAAATCAGTGATCAAAAAGCGCCATTTACTCCAAAATGATACCAATGAAAAATCCAAGTTGTCCTGCAAAAATCAAGCCCTCACACAACTCCTTAGAAAGAAAAATAAAAAAGTTATGGGTCTTGAGAAGCAGCAATGCAAAAACATTTTTTTCTTTTAAAAAAGGTGTTTTATTGCAAAAAAGTAGTAAAATGTAAATAAAACTATATGTATTTGTTATCACTGTAATCATATTGACCCAGAGAATAAAGATATTATGTTATTTATACCAAAAAATGAACGCCGTAAAATTATAATGTAAAAACGCAGTGGCAGTATTGCTGTTTTTGCCATCTTCCTCCCAGAAAGAGTTAATAAAAGTTAATTAGAAAGCTATGTGTACCCCAAAATGACACTATTAAAAACTTCAACTTGTCCTGCAAAAACCAAGCCCTCATAAAGCTATATAGACAGAAAAATTCAAAAGTTATAGCTCTTGAAACGTGACAATGAAAAAAGGAAGAAAAACGCTTGGTCAGTAAGGCCCAAAACAGGCTGGTAACTAAGGGGTTAAGGAAAATAAATAAATAAAAGAAAAAATATATTAAAAATAAACAAACAAACAGAACCGTCATCTTAGTGGCCTTATTCACACAAAACTGTATGTAAATAGATATTTATATCAAAATGAATAAAAATAGGGAGCCCATTTTAACAATATATTTTGATGTCAATTTGTATATTCCAAGAGTAACTAAACTTTTATTGGTCTGTTAAATTTTTATTTTTTAACTTTTTTTTGTTTTTATTGAACAGCAAAAGTCAATGATAAATAGATTTAACATCCTTACAAATCAGCATAAGTTGTTGACATTGAAAAACACGAGTAAGGACATCAAAACATCTAAGCTACCAGGAAGAACAAACTGTGCCGTGCAGGTACAGAGAAAGAGTCTACAAGAGTGTAGATAGAAAGTTATGGTCAGAGGATAAGGAGTATCAGAGGAGGATTTAAAGGGGTTCTCCAGGACTACAAAAGATGGCTGCTTTCTCCCCAAAACAGCACCACAGCTGTCCACAGGTTGTGTGTGGTAGGTATTGCAGCTCAGCACCATTGACGTGAATGGGGCTGAACTGTAATACCACACCTGTGGACAGATGTGATGCTGTTTTTGGAAGAAAGCAGACATCTTTTTGTAATCCTCGAGAACCCCTTTAAGTATTCAGAATTCAACCAAGGCGATCAAACCCACAGGAAGGAAGCCATAATTTTATTCTCGCAGCCAGCCAACTTGTCCATCCTACTGGCCACCCACATGTCTGTGGCAGGAGGGTCTGTGTTCCTCCATTTGAAAGGTATTAGTTGTTAAGCTGCTTTGAGAAGATGAGTAGCTACTGTACGTCAGTTGCCATATCTGGGGATCTAAATAAAAATATGCTCCAGGGCCAGTTTAATTTAAGTGACAGAGCATACAGTACTTTATAAATGGCAGCGTTGTCTGCCAACCTGGAACGTTTGAGTTTACGACAGTCCCACCATAAATGTTTATTGGTTTACTTTAAAATGTTCTA
The DNA here is from genome assembly GCF_014858855.1 of Bufo gargarizans. NCBI lineage: Eukaryota > Metazoa > Chordata > Amphibia > Anura > Bufonidae > Bufo > Bufo gargarizans. The sequence continues at coordinate 87,222,602 of NC_058088.1, forward strand.
CATATCCTAAAAAAAAAATTCTTTGGAATCCGAATACCATTTATGTAATAAATCCTTGTAGATTTACTGAACTTCCTACACATTATAAACGCCATTTACAAAGTCCTTTTGCATAGTCAGGATCAGGACCTACCAATAGTTTAGCTTCAACTGTTTTCTGTTGTGCATATCAAGTAGCAATATTTAGCAACTATGGGTCTTTTAGAAATAAATTGTATATTTTTTAAATGAGACTGCAAAATATACAGATCTGAATGTTGAGAAAAACAGTTTGAACCCATGTGCTACATTAGACTAGCTTTTTTTTCCTCCCAGGTACAGAACATCTTATCTAACAAATCAACATCTTGAAATAAAACTCAGTCCTCGGTGAAATATACTTAGACAGATGGGTCTGAACCTCCTCTGTAAGTGAATGGAAAGAAATCATCTTCCTGTTACAGCAGCTAAAAAAAATATTTATCTCAGCGCTGCAGCTGGGTTGCTGGGATGTATACCATCTGCTCAGCGCTCAAATGAAATGTCAATGCATAAAGAGCCAGCTTATAAAAATAAAAATTATTAAAGAGATTAAAAATATAACTTTATTACAAAACTTCCAGTCAATTCAATTTTTGAACATTTCTGCTGGACGTCAGTATCACAAGTTTTTATACAACATTCATGGGCTATGTTCAAAGTAAGCCAGCTGTTTTAAGAGGCCGGGGCGATCCAGTGAACACTGCGGTCTCTTCACAGCATATCCAGCTCAGTGCCGTACTCTGTATAGCTTGGTATTACAACTCAGGTCATTTCACTTGAATAAGACTGAGCTGTGTCCAGGCCATGTGACTGATGAACGTGACATCACCAGAGCACCACAGTCTCTTCCAACAGTTGATAGTTGGAGGTGCCAGGAGTTGAACCCCACCAATCTGATTTTGATGTCCTGACTTATATTGATGATTCTGTCCCCTTTAATCATCAACTAGAGGTATTCCAATATTTGTGTATGGTGCATGATTATTCATTTCCATTTGCTTTTATTACCCAGTAAATGTGATAAAATAACAGATGTTTTATTATGAGTATTATCTTAATGTCTTCAGATTATTTTATAGTGAACTATGTGCAATGGGTTTTCATTCAAAACCTTTTGTGCTCTGGCCTGGCTAGCACAATATCCATGGCTTTGGCCTTCTACTTATCGTTGAGATAGTTGAACAAAAGGATCAGTTATAATAGCTCTATAATAGAGCAGTGGTGGTCAACCCATAGCCGGATGCAACCCTTGACTCTATTCAATTGCTTTACATTACGCTCAATGTACAATGTTACTGTCAATTATGGTAAATGAAAAATACGGATACAAGCCTATTGTTGTCATCTATAGGGATACCAGTGGCCTAATCCCACTGGTCTGAATTTTTTATCATATCTGATAATACGATATAAATATGGTGGGGAAATCCCTCTATACTTCAAGATGTACAGTCTAAGACAGGCCTGACTATTTTAATGTTTTATTGTACATATACTGTATTTTTCGCTTTATAAGAGGCACCTGATGATGAGACACACCTACGTTTTTGAGGAGGAAAATAAGAAAAAAATATTTTGAACTAAAAGGTGTGAAAAAAATATTTTGAACTAATGGTGGTCTGGGGATGACACTATTATGGGGGGATCTGTGGATGACGCACTGTTATGGGGGGATCTGTGGATGATGGACTGTTATGGGGGGGATCTGTGGATAAAGCGCTGTTATGTAGGGATCTGTGGATGACGCACTGTTATGGGGGGATCTGTGGATGACGCACTGTTATGGGGGGATGTGTGGATGCCGCACTGTTATGTAGGGATCTGTGGAGGACAAACTGTTATGGGGGGCATCTGTGGATGACATTGTTATGGGGATCTGTGGATGACACATATATAGCATCTTATGCTATATATGTGTCATCCACACATACCCCGCATAACAGTGTCCCTGTGTAAATAGTGACCCCAATACACCGGGCCCCGCACAGCAATCTTCATATGTAAAGTGTAGTCATGTAATCCTAATTAAAGTAGCGCAATCCTCTGCAGTAGTACTTACTATCAAACTACCATAGCAGGCAGGCTGGCCGGCAACGTAACATCACTCACTCCATCATGCGCCTGCTCCTCCCAGATTATTAATGAAGCAGGAGGCGCAGGCGCGTGACAGAGTGAGTGACGTTACGCTGCCGGCCTGCCTGCTACAGTAGTTTGATAGTAAGTACTACTGCAGAGGTTTGATTTTAATTAGGATTACATGACTACACTTTACATATGAAGATTGCTATGCGGGGCCCGGTGTAATAGAGTACAGTGACTGCACCGCGCCGGCCTCCAGCCCCTAGTCCCTCCCCGGTGATACATCGCAGGCCGCGCTGTGCAGCATAGCGGCCGGCGATGTGTCAGCAAAGTAAAAATGGCAGCATTTGCTTTATAAGACGCACTGCCATTTTCCCCTCACTTTTGGAGGAAAAAAAGTGCATCTTATAAAGTGAAAAATACGGTGTGTATATATATATATGTACAATGGCTATCTACAGTGGCATGCATAAGTATGGACACACCTGGTCAAAATTACTGTTACTGTGAACAGTTAAGCAAGTTGAAAATGAGATGACACATTCTCTTTCTATTTTAAGCAAAACCTATTTTTTTATTTCATAGTTTACATTTTCAAAATAACTAAAAAGGAAAAGATCTTTAAGAAAAAGTTTGGGCACCCTGCATGGTTAGTACCTAGTAGAGCCGCCCTTGCCAAATGAGTTTCTTTTTGGCATACATTTTTTGACTGGTAAACATCTAGGTCTGGTTTTTGGTTTTTTGAGCTTTTAAAGATTAATGTTGGCTTTCACCCAATTTAATATAGCAGAATAAAGGTCAACAGAAGATGTATGCAATTGTATGCCATAAAGTTACGTAATTTTTGCAATGGTGTTTGGTATTTTGGCATGGGATTTTCTTCACAGCTGCAACACTTTACTTGTTGAAGAGCTGTTCTTATTTAATATATTGTCATGGTGTGTCACTAGGATATGCCATAACCGTATGATTGGTGTGGGGTCTGACACGTGGGACCTTAGCCAGAAACAAAGGGACTAGGGTCCTTCAAATTAAGGCACTTTTACACAGGTCAATACTCAGGGCATCGATCAGGAACTAAGGGTCCATTCACACGTCCGTGGTGTGTTGCGGACCCACAAATTGCGGATCCGCAACACACCCGGCCGGCACCCACTATAGAAATGCCTATTCTTGTCCGCAGCTGCGGACAAGAATAGGACATGTTCTATCTTTTGCGGCGGTGCGGACTGGAAGTTCGGGGCTGAAACCCGGAAGTTCAGGGCCGCGCTCCGCAAATGCGAAAGCGGAGAGCACATAGTGTCACGTCCGGGCCCATAGAGAATGAATGGGTCCGCACTCGTTCCGCAAAATTGCGGAACGGGTGTGGACCATTTTGCGGACGTGTGAATGGACCCTAAGGCTTTTGTCACATTTGTGGCACAGCTCGTGTGCATATAATCCTGGGTTCACACCTGAGCGTTTCGAAAGGAGCGCTCTGTATGCGCGATTGTACCGGCGTTTACAATCGCGCATACAGAGACAGGCGAACACACATTGTCGCGCGTTCCCGAATATCTATGTACGGGAACGTGCAACAAAACGCCCCAAAAAAGCTCAAGAACTTGTTTGAGCGTCGGGTGTTTTACAGCGCGATCGTACGCGCTGTAAAACGCCCAGGTGAGAACCATTCCCATAGGGAAGCATTGGTTTCTCCTTGTTGAGCGTTTTACAGCGCGTAGGAACGCGCTGTAAAACGCTCAGGTGTGAACTTGGGGTAATGCTGGGAATCGGCCAGATAAAAACCAATGTGTGCAGTGTTTTTTTTATAGGTGAATCTCAGCATATTTGCAGGACCGTGGTACGGTTAGGCGGACGCCAAAATATGCAGTGGGTCCGGATATGAGTATAATAGTCTATGTTTTTTATTCGTGACGCCAATTTCAGCGTGCGCAGGGTACAGTCTCAGGGCCCTTTAAGGTGTTGCAACTCACGTCCTAGGTGAGGAATGCCAGAGTGGGGTAATGTCTCTATGTGGTAGTAGGTATAGTGTCAACGGTGTCTCCTACCTTGGTACGGCTGGACTCCTGTATCCTGGCTCACTTGCAATAAATGAGTGTGTTGCTGGTAGGAGTAATTGAGGAACTTGGTAGCAATGAATGAGATCCAGACTTGAAATATAATTCAACTTGTCTTTACTGGAGGCAGCATTAATCCACATGAGATACAGCAATAGTCCTGGGTCCCAGCAGATATTGGCAATGTATGGCAGAATTAATCCATATGAGATACAGCAACAGTCTTGGGTCCCAGCAGGTATTGGCAATGTATGGCAGGGATCAATATCTCTTCTGCATCTATCATGTGCCTGGAGAATATGGCAGGAATCTGTCTTCTGCTCTGTCTATCTTCTGCTGTGTTTGGGGACTGACTAGCTGAGGAGGAACTTGGCTTCTCCTGGTCTCTGGATAGTTACTCAGTTATCTCACAGGGAATGGTTCTTCCTGGAGGACTGGATGGTGGCTGCTTGCTTGTCAACCAGCTGAGGATGAAGGCTCAGACTGGGGATGAAGATCTTTGGTCTAAGCCGAGACGAGATCTTGGTCTGGGATCCCTATAACTGGGAGCTCCTACCAGCACAGCCTTCCCCAAGCAGGGGTAGCTGGCACACTAACTGAACTTCCTTTCCTCCCTATGAGGCAGGATGTGGGAACATTCCACACCTCCTCAAAGAGGGGGGAGCTAAACTGGAATGAACTATTCCAGTTTAGAAACACTAAACTGACACTAAGGCCCTGCTAACATTGCTGCCACATGCTGGTGTACATGGAAAACTACAGCAAATACATGAAACAGACCTAGAAAATGCACATAATTGAGAATGTGATGTTAGATTATACAAGGTGACAAGATAATTACACTTAACAGGTTGTAGCGGGGAAAAAGAGTGTAGTAACATAACTCTGGGAAGTTACATATTGCCTGGGTAGTGGCTGGATCTCCACCAGACCCCATATTACATAAGTAGAGCTGCATTTACATGTACAGTTTATGGATGTGCATGAGCAATAGTTACTAAAATCCTCCCCCCCACCCCTTACCCCCATATAGATTTATTGTTTGTGTCAGTGTACGGAGAGCGATGTGCTGCCGACAAACAGTGATTTTAGGTGCCGCATGAATGATGCCATCACCCAACGAATAAGCATTTGCAGCTGCTCTGTCAGTTTCCTACACATATATACTGTATTTCATATTACTGTATATACTGTCACTGTATATAATGCCATTGTGTAATACTGTTGAGGAGGCCCTGACAATAGCAGTGGCTTCCCCTGTTTCCACTATAGCTACACACCTGAGTGCTGCTGCTATTTCATTCTAAGGATTGGTCGGGGTCATATATTAATATAGGAGATATATATTGTCTCTTCTGACCATGAGGAGACCACTTTAACTACTAAGTGTAGTCTTCTGGAGTGTACAGTAGTGGGCAGGCCTGGCAGTGGCACTGCTGGCAGTGGGCTCACGTCACGTTTTTTTCCATCCGTTTAACGTATACAAAAATCGTATACCTTAAACGGATGCTGTAGACATACAGTGGCATCCGTTCACCATAGAGTTTTATTGTAAAAAAAATGAGTTTTTTTTACCGGAATGTGGTGTGCTATCTTTTTGTATCAGTTTTTTTTTTTTTCTAACGTATATGTCAAACTGAGGCATAAAACGTGATGTGAACCCACTCTAACTGTTACATTTGCAATCTGTATATTATTTTTTCGAGTGTTGTGTCAATAGCCTACACCTGTAGCAAACAATGGGAACTTGTCAAATATTTTTTTTTTTTTTTATTTATATTTTTATTTTACAAACAATATAAAGACAGGTTTCTATTCACATATATAGCCACATATAAAACAAAGTATCATATCCATGTCGTAGAGCGGGCACATACACCAAAACATCTATAATCAGAACAATCCAGGTCTGATAACAGTTCTCAAGCATAGAATCCAGAACCCAAGACACAAACAAAAAAACCACCCCACCCCCCCCTTACCCCCCACCCATTCCCACCTGGCTTGGTGCGGCCGCCGCGAGGGGCGGCGGAGTATTCTTGCCCCCCCTCATAAGTATTTTCTTCGAGCCTTTGCAGTTTCACGCATGTTTAGCGTGGGCTGTGCAGATAGAGTTTTTCTTTTAGGATTATATAATGGTTTGTTGGGGTATATTTATGCAGTAGTCTCCACCAATTAATGATCATCAATTCTAATCAGGAATATTGCTACTAGCTATTGCCCTTCTCTGTGGGCCCATTCCCTTGGTGTCGCTTAACCCACGTCGTTTCATGTCCTCAAAGTATGTTATTCTCGTCATTAGGATTTGCCAATCATTCATTGTTGGGGGTCTATCTTTCACCCACTGTCTCAGGATTATCACCTTGGCCAATAGAAACCCCTTTAGCCAATATGCCTGTTCGTTTTTAGTAGTTTTGTTTTTGTACTCAGGAGGGAACAGTCCAAGTAAAACTACTTGGGTAGTCAAGGGGGGACTATTCCTGTTATTTGCCGCCATTGTCTGAAATATACAGCCCCAAAAGGTCCTAATGGCAGGGCAGTCCCACAGCATGTGTAGAAGCCCAGCGGCTACACAAGAGCATTTCAGACAACTAAATTCTTGACCTTTGTTGATGTACATTTTGGATAACAGACTCGGAGTAACATATAGGCGATGTATTATTTTGAATTGTATCAGACGGTGTTGTCGTGAGAGGGAGGCCTTCTTAATATTTTGGTATATTTCCTGCCATTGTGAGGGGTTACATTCCCCAATATCTGTCTTCCATTTATCAACACTTTTAAATTTAGTGATAGTGCTTATTTCCTCAATAAATCTCCTATATATTAGTGAAATCTTAACTTTGTTCCCTACTATGTTATAACAAAATAATAAAAACCCCGGAGTAACTTTTATCAGAGGTGTTTTTTTGAGCGTGTATACAAGTGCGTGTTGTAGTTGACAATATCTATAGTGCTCTAGTGCAGTTATTGGTGCCTGTTGTATCAGTTCCCGTATTGGTTTACTTTTCCCTTTTGTGTATATATGTGAGAATAGTGTAATACCTTTTCGAGTCCAGTATTCATTTTCGTTAAGAGTCAAGAATTCTGTTAGAGCGGGATTATCCCATAGCGGGGAGAAGTCCAAAATTTGAGGGGCATGGATCAGTACCTTGATTTTATTCCAAGCTTTCTGTAGCGCGGCTCCGATGGGACAGGAGTAATCTGCACGCTGAAGACGCCCGGATTCCAATATACTAAAAATGTTATTTGCTTGCAGTGGGCGTTGACCTAGGATATGTGATAGCAATACACCGTCCCCGACATTGAGACACCATTGTAATTGCGCGCACAGATAATAGATTTGAAAGTGGGGCAGGCCTAGGCCCCCATTGCTTACGGCCATTCGCAAGTATTGTAATTTAATACGGACCCTTTTTCTGCCCCATATCAAATCATTTATCAGGCGATCAATCAGATTAAAGACGCTATCCTCAATCCAGGCGGGGCAGGAGCTTACCGTGTACAATATCCAAGGTAACAAAACCATTTTAATCAACGCAATCCTGTTGATCTGCGAAAGTGGGAGTTTCTGCCACACTCGTATTTTGTCTTTTATTCTCCCCACTAAAGGGGAAATATTTAGCTGATTATATTCCCTGATGTTATTGCTGATTTTTATCCCGAGATATTCTAAATGATCTGTTGGAAGAATAATTCTGATCCTAAGATCATTGGGGGGGGGCATCCGGTTTAGGGGGAAGAGTACAGACTTTAACCAATTTATTTCATACCCAGCAATTCTGCCGAATTCCTCTGTTATCCGCATAACATTGGGGACACTTCTCCAACCATCATTCAGATAGAGTATAACGTCATCTGCATATAGACAAATCTTATCGTCCGTCCCTCTCCCCCCGAAACCGGCGATACCGGGTTCAGTCCGTATCCTGCAGGCAAGGGGTTCCATAAAGATTGCAAAGAGAAGTGGAGAAAGGGGGCAACCCTGACGTGTTCCCCGCTTTAGGGAGACGGCAGGGGTAAGCACCTCATTGACCTTAATTCTGGCGGTTGCTTCACTATATAGCAATTTAACCCATCCAATAAATTCCTGGCCCAGATTCATCCTATACATAACTCGCCAGAGGAAGGGCCACTCGACCCGATCGAACGCCTTAGCGGCGTCCAATGATAGGATCGAGCGGTCCTCCCCCCCGCCAATCTGAATATTAAGAAAGGTCCGCCGTATATTGGTCTGTATCTGTCGCCCAGGAATGAACCCTGTCTGGTCTACATGGATCAGGCGGGCTATTACTTTTTTTAGCCGGTTGGAAAGGACTTTTGCGATTATTTTGTAATCTGCGTTAAGCAGTGATATTGGGCGGTAATCCTCAACTTTATTTCCCTTTTTCCCCTTTTTAAGGATCAGTGTAACCGTTGCTTCGGTCAAGGACGGGGGCAGCTTTCCACATTTGCTAGACTCATTTAGGACCAGCAACAGTTCGGGCAGAAGGATCTCCGCATGGCACTTATAAATGCCATATGGGAGTCCATCAGATCCCGGCGCCGAAGAACCCCGGGTCCCATGCAGGGCCATTTGTAATTCCTCCAAAGAGATAGGGGCGCACAAGGAGGCGGAATCGGAGTCCGACAGCACCGGGATCTTGACTTGTTCTAAAAAGTCGTCTATTCTGGTCACTGTATCTACCATGCCGGACCGATATAAATTATCAAAGTGATTAAAAAACTCTGCTACCATCCCCATTCCTCTTTCCATTCTACGCCCGTCCCCCGTCAGTATTTGTCTGATTCTTTGAGGGGGTTTTTGATTAGCTATGACAGAAACCAATAGCTTACTCGGGGTACCCGCCTCGCAGAAGTCTTTATAGCCCCTAAAAAATAATTGATTCTGTGCTTTTTCCTTCATAAAGGTAGTATAGTGATCTTTGGCAGATTTTAACTTGGTACGCGTGTTCACATCATTCCGTACTCGGATACAGCCCTCCAGGTATGCAATATTTGCCTCCAGCTTTTTTTGTTCAGCAAAAAAATCATTTTTTTTCTTTTTTATTCTGGAAAAGTACAGCCCACGCATAAATGCCTTCATAGCATCCCAAACAAAGTGGATGTGAGCTGTACCGATATTCTCTTGCCAGAATTGTGAGAGTTCTTTATCTATCCCAACGGAGTCATTTAGTATGGTTAGCCAGTGTTCGTTCAACCTGAACGATCTGCTAATCCCGGTTTGTTGTCCGGTCTTCATCACCAGTAAGATCGGTGAATGGTCGGATATGCCATGGATCTCATATGTCATTTTTGAGATAGATTCAAGCATCTGCTCATTGGCCAATGCCATATCGATCCTCGACATAGCGCTGTACGCTTTGCTAAAGCAAGAGAACACCTGTTTGTTGCCGTAGAGCCATCGCCAAACATCTGTTAAACCCATCTCCTCACAAAACCCGCGAAGTAGACCGTGTTTACCCTGCGCACTTTTCCGGGCGGTTGAAAATCTATCCAGCGCCGGGTCAAGCACGCAGTTAAAGTCACCGCATATTAATATCGGGGATCGCTCTTTATTATGTACAAAAAGCGCCAGCTGCCTTAGAACTGTCATTGTAAACGGTGGGGGAATATACAAGAAAGCAAGGACGCACCTACTGCCATTCCATTGGGCAAAGAGGAAGATATATCTCCCATCCCTATCAATCGACTGGTCTAGCAGGATAAAGTCGATGCTATGATGTATATACACACTAATCCCTCGGGAATATGCCGAGAGGCCAGAGTGAAATTGATGTCCTGCCCATCTCTTTATTAAATATTCAGGGATATTCGGTGTAGGGTGCGTTTCTAATAAAGCAACTATTGCAGGGAGATGTCGAGTAATTAAATCAAAAACCACTACCCTTTTCGTTCTATCAGCCAGTCCACGCACATTCCATATCATGACTCTATTATTAGTCATATCATGAGTTGTAGAGGAGGCGAACTTGTCAAATATTTAACACACACACGCAGTATTAAAGGGTTGTATGTTTCTACATAGTACAGTAATATTTTTTTGATTTGATCCTGCAGCAAAACTTGTCTAATATAGTACATTGGGCCCATATGTAATAAAAAGACCTGTGCCTAATGTATCATTATGGATAAATTCACTCAACAAAGGAGCACTGCCTACAGCATGCATTCACGTGTCAACATTTACAAGCCAGAAGAGGAAGAAATAAAACTATTGCATAATAGTCATTCTTTTCTATCTGTTCAAGGTTGTATTCACTAGTAACATGGATCCACATATTGAATACAGCTTCACACAATGCTGCAAATTACCAGTAAAAAATCACAGAAACAGATTAAAAAAAACTTCATGCATGATATAAAAAATGAATATGCAGATGTACATGGCTACATTTATAAAAGAAAACACAATAAATGTAAACATTACATATGGACTAAGCCCTCACTCTGATATGATAAAATCTGAGACTCTCAGCCAATATATTTTGATCAAAACACATCTGTGCCCACCTACCCGCGCCAAGGTGGTCTCAGTAAGGCAGGACCTACTCTAAACTCTACTGTGTTAGTGCATTATTTTCTGTGATTTTTCTTTTATAAATGTAGCCATTTACAGGTCCAGGCAAGTGAAAAGAAACTGGTGCATGGCACAAGCAGAAGAGCAAGCCGAGGTCAAGACGTAGAATTTGTACAATATGGCAAACAGGCAATATGTGAGGGAAGGCAGAACGCCCCCTTAGTTTCCTCACATAGTTGTTGTCCCATGAATGATCCCCGGCCTGTACGCTCTGTAGTCTTCTGCTCAGCTCAGCGGGCGTGATGATGTCACGGCATTGTGCTTACTGCTGAGAAAGCACTGGCTGGGGAATGGTGGAGCAGGGAGCTGGCGGCTCCTGGCTTCCCTATTGCATTCTACTTTATCTGTGTCCTTAGGACGCAGATATGGTTGAAATGGTCATATGCTTCATCCCTCCAAATTCATTGCAAATGAACCTGACAGAAAACAAAATGATGACATTCTCCATTGGACTCTTCTTGTATGGCGCTATCTTCATATCTATAGAGTTTAAAAGAGTCTCTATGGCAGTACACAGAGGTTCACATGTTCTAGGCTTTGTCGTGTGCATGACTCCTAATATCACTAGAGTCTTACTGATAATGATCCATCAACCCCACGTGTCGGGAAGAATGAAAGCAATTTGTTTTGGGAAAGCTTTCCCTTCTGCTCTCAGACAGGATGTATTCCTGTTCTGGCAAATATGTATGGGACCACTAACCTCCTATACAGGTATGCATGTTACACAGGCATGTACGGAATACATACATACCAAGATTCAGTGTAATGGCATCACTATTTTATTGTTTTCTCAATAAATCATCATTCACTTCATCAGCAGCAGCGATCTCCAGTTTGCCTCTACAGCTGCGGACATCGCTGATGCCCCGGTGTGGATCTGGCTGCAGCTGTTATACTATTTCTACAAGTCCATTCAGCGCTGTGCCTGACTTGCCATGTTTGATGCACTATAGGGGCCTAGTGTGTATTTTTTTTAATCTAATTTCAGATTGGCTTGTTGATACCTTCCGTGGCACCCAAGGGCATATATTTTGGTGTGAAATATGGAATAGGCAGATAGAGAAATATAGACAATGAGTAAATCCGATGTATTAAAGCGTTCATAACCTCCTATAGCTGTCGGCCTGAATGCTCCATACACATACATGTTCGGTTTGGCTGAGCATGCATGTGTTTGCAATGGGAAGAGAGAAGAAAGCCGCTGTCAGACACCTCAGGCACCAACTTAGCTTCCAGGAGAACAAAAGGAATGAATAAAAAATTCAGACTAAGGGCTCGTGCACACTGCCGTTATTTGCAGTTCCCAATGCATCGGCAACATGTGTGCGGATTCCGTAGTCTGATCTAGACCCATTGAACTTGAATGGGTCTGTGATCCGTCTGCACCGCAAAAAAATAGAACATGTTCTATTTATTTTTTTTGCGGTGCGGAGGCACAGAGAGAAACCCCACGGAAGTGCTTCTCTGGGTTCCGTGCCTTTGTGCTGCACCGGACCTTCCGGATTGCGGACCCATTCAAGTGAATGGGTCCACATCCGTGATGGGGGTGCACATGGCCGGTGCTCGCATATTACGGACCCGCTGTTTGCGGACCGCAATACAGGCACGGCCGAGTGCATGAGCCCTAACATGTATGGGAAGCTCCCAACTCTCCCCCGACATCATGCTGGAAGGAGGTCAGGGGCTCATGAAAACGTTGGGTTTGGCTGACAGTACACTAATGTGTATGGGGGCCTTTAGTGGTCATCCCTGAAGGAGGGAAGACATATATACCGTATCTCAGTACACATTTGCATCTAGTTTGCAGTATTTATTACACCTGTGCATCCAAGATGAAAAACGTTCCCCGCGTCTGTATGTGAAACTTTATGGAGGCTCTCTGAATTGGAGATATATGAAATAAAGCAGCGATCACAGGAGCAATCGTTCACTAGAACATTACCATTAAGCTGGATTTAGACTGCCCAATATTCGGGCCGATTACTGGGAACGAACGCTCCAATGAACGCTCATTCCTAATAATCTGCCCGTTTAAAGGTGCCGCAGATCACACCAAGAATGAGCGAAAAGCGGACACCTCAATTATCGTTCCAGGGCAGTAGATCGCGCTGGAACAATGGTTTTGTATGTGGACGAGCGATAGCAGCAACGATCGCTCATTCTCATACTGTGGAGGTGATCGATGCATGTAAATGCAGTGCTTTACCCCTACTGAACAAGCAGCCGATTGTCAGGAAGAAACGCTTCTCATCAGTCTATTGCTCATCAAATGTGCCTTTCGTCCCTCCACAGACTGAAATGGCTGATAACAGGGAACAATAGATGACATTCAGTTGCACAGCAAATGTCGATAAGCCTTTACGTTCCACGGGGGAGACAATGTAGCTGCCTCTGGACAATAGAAAGCTGTAAAAAGCTGACCATGTGCACTGATATGTACATGTATAGAAAGCTGCCGCTCTATTTTTGTAACCTTTCGTGTGCCAGACTTCAAGAACAGGCTTTGCTGGCTCCTTTCCAGCAATTGTTCACTATAGCTTTAAGGAAACTGGGCTGGCTAAGGTCACCACACTGACTGTCATCATAGCATGTCCACAAAAGGAGGTTGTCACCGTGTATTTCTGGCTGTGGCCACGGGCAATGATGAGTAAAAGGGTTAATGGAATTATCAGCATGCGGAATGGTAAAGGAAAGTGGTAGGACAGGTAGACACTCCCTTCTGAAGTTTATTACTGCTCTGCAGATGCCTCCAGATCGGAGTCCAGAAGATCATATGGACTGTTAACGTCTGGAAGACCCTTCATCAGACTTGCTGAGTCTACCTGAGATCATTCTTTCTGCAGCTGCAGGTGACCTTGGAATTTGACAAATGACCCCCTGCTTTGTTCTGTCCACACAGGCTAGGCTCCATGTTTACCCTGTAATTTTTTTTTTCTAAAAGAACACGTCCTGGTCTTTCTGTGTTTGCTTTTCCCGTGCCCTTACTTCAGAGAGCTGATATCACCACTCAGTTACCTTACCAGAACTTGGAATAAGCAGGGTTCTGTAGCTTTCTTTGGAACCGACAAGTAAATATCCGCCCCCATAGTACACATTCAGTCGCCATATGCTGCATGCATCTTAATCTAGGAAGAGTCTTTTTCTCTCTTTCTCTCCACTAACCAGTCCAGTTGACAACTCTTGTTTTCTTTCACAGGAAAAACTATGACGTCTGGAATGGACCCTAAGCGCTATTACTAGAGACAATGGGGACCACTGTAGTCTGCTTGCGTTACTTGGAAACACAGTGACTGCACTGGGGAAAGTGGATGGAAATTATCCTTCATTACTTCTGGACAGCAAATAAATTGAGACGATGAAGCTGCCAAATTTCCACATGTTTAGCTCTTGCTAACTCCATTCTCCATAAAGAAGTTTCTGCTTATGGTCCTCCATGGTTGACGTTTACCAGCTTGATTTGAAGTAGTAGTTTCTGTACTGTTTACAATGAAGAACAGCTCGGGCACCATGCTGGACCTCAGCTTCTTGACGGATGAGGAGTATGAGAAGCTCATGAATGTTCTGCAGAGAGATGCTGAGCTACAGAAGAAAGACGGCGACCGCATCAGGTAGGACCCTGTGAACAAGTCTACAAGAAGTGATCGTAAAACCTCAGACAGAATGATACTCAGAGATCCTGTACTGCGTGATTAAAACAAATGGATTTAACTCTTCATTGGTTGACGTGTGAGGAAAAAGCAACATATGGTATCATGGGTTTCTTTAGAATGTCTGACACTTAGAATAAACTGCCTTGCTTTCACTTGTTTGTAAGGTAGTCATTGCAGGATATTCTTCTCAATGTCTGTCTGGAAAAGTGAAATTAGGGTGGTTCCACAAGTAGGTTTTTGGGTTTTTTTTTGCAGCTTTTTGGGTCTGCCAGATGTTACATGTTACAAACAGTATATTTTGTAGTGGTATTTTAAAACAGTATCCTGGTGGTTTTTTTTTAGTTTTTTTTCCCCCCAAAGTTCTTTTCTGAGACTTTTATACTGATGACCCTATCCTCTGTATAGGTCATCAGTATCTGATTAGTGGGGGTCCTTCACCAGGGACCCCTGCCGCTCAGCTGTTTGAGAAGGCACCAGTGCTCACAGTGACGCCGCAGCCTTCTCTCCGCTTAACAAGCACAGCGCAGTCCATTTGAGAACGGCTGTGCTTGGTATCTCGCTCAGCCCCATTCACTTCAATGGGACTGAGCTGCGCCTAGGCCATGTGACTGATGAACGTGACTTCACATGGCGTAAGCTAAGTTATGAGAAGGCTGCAGTGCTACTGGGAGGTCTGGTACCTTCTCAAAGACCTAATCGGTGGCGGTCCCAGATGTCGAACCTCCACCAATCAAATTGCAGCATGCTTTGGGTGTCGCTTTTTTCAGGCAATTTCTATAGAAAAAAAGTGAGTTAAAAAAGCAAGTAAAACATTATGACAAAAAAATAATAATTAACAGAAGTTGGGGAAAAACAAGTAGGTAGGGTCAACAATACCATGGTGCAAAACCAAATAACAAAGTGTAGCACAATATACTGCCCCAAAAGCTTCCTCTGTGGTGTGCATCAATAGCTACCATCTTTTGTCCTCCTCCTCCAGTTGTCTATGGAGCAGGGGGCTTAGGAGGTAAAATGAATTCAGGAGGACATGTGCAGTCACTGGCCGGGTACATGAGTACCTGGTTCTCACAGCATTAATTACTGTTGAGAGAGCTCATTATGTACCCGGTCAGCGGCAGAGAGGAGGATTTGGGTGGCTCCCTGGGACATCGGCCCACTGGGAAATTTCCCTGCAAGGTCTATGGTCAGCCCGCCCCTGACAATTAGGGTAGGTCCACACATGATGATACGCTGCAGATTTTTCATTGTAGAACTGTGAATGAGATTCTACAAATTGTGCATTGATAGTGACCTGCGGTTTGGACTTTAAATCTGCAGCGTCTCCATTCATGTTGGCGATTTTATCAGTGGACATCACTTAAGGGTGGATTTATGCTGGGCCTGTGCCATCAGTCACATGAACGCTGCAGCCAAACAATTCTACACCCAATCACATTACACCAATATATATAGAATTTTATTTAAAAAAATTATCAAAACTATTTTGGACCAACTCTACACCCAAAAATCTGAATATTGGGTACAGCCACATGTGGCATAAAGGCTGCAGATTATCAGCAAAGGAATAACGTCAGTAATGTCTGTAGCATTTGCACAGTACACTGTAGACCACCATCTACTCCTCACCATGCTCCAATCTACTGCTCTCTCTTGGTTTTCTTCCTATCTCTCTAGCTGCTTTACTTCTTCTTCTCTACTTCTTGCTGTTGAGGTTCCTCAGGGTTCAATTCTAGGCCCTCTCCTCTTCTCTCTCTACACAGCCCCTATCGGACAGACTATCAGCAGATTTGGTTTCCAGTACCATCTCTATGCTGATGATAGCCAACTATATACTTCTTCCCATAATATCACCCCTGCTGTACTACAAAACACTAATGACTCCGCTGTCTCTAACATCATGTCCTCTCTCTATCCGAAACTGAATCTTTCCAAAACTGAACTACTGGTGTTTTCTCAATCTACTGACCTACCCAAACCTGATATCTCCATCTCAGTGTGTAGCACTACCATAACGCCTTAGCCCGTGTTTGACACTGATCTTTCCTTCACACCCCATATTCAGTCTCTCGCCCGCTCATGCTGCCTGCACCTCTAAAACATCTCTAGAATCTGCCGCCCCCTTCAGACTGTGGAAACAACTAAAATGCTATTGTTGCCCTGATCCATTGCTGTCTCAATTACTATAACTAATTACTAAATGGCCTCCCCCTCACTAGACTGTCCCCTCTCCAATCTATCCTGTACGCAGCAGCCAGGCTCATTTATCTGTCTAACCGCTACTTTGATGCCTCCACCCTGTGCCAGTCAGTACAGAATTCAATTTAAAGTCTTCAATTTCACCCACAAAGCCCTCCACAGTGCTGCACCCCCTACATCTCCTCCCTCATTTCTGTCCTACCCAGGCTGTCCGTTCAGCTAATGACTTACAACGGACATCCACCATAATAGACTTCTCCTGAGCTGCACCAGTTCTCTGGAATGCACTACCCCAAGCATTTAGGTTAATTCACAGTTTTAGGCGCTCCCTAAAAACCTATTTTAGGTTAGCCTATTGCATGCTCTGATCTAAGCCTCCTTCATTTACCGCTTCCCCTCCCCTTCAGAATCATTCTTCTGAACCTGATCCATCAATAATCCATCACACCCCATGAACTCAAAAGCATTACAGAGATCAGCTGTGACGGCTCATGCAGCCTTATATGTACTCCCGTATTGTGTTAAGATGGCCGGACCATTGTACAAAACAAACACTTGTCACCTTCTGTGTCATCCCTATCTCCTCATGGATTGTAAGCTCTTGTGAGCAGGGCCCTGATTCCTCTTTTTTAATTGTTGACTTGTTTGCTGCTATGTTACTTAGGACTCTGTTTGTACTTGAACCCCCTGATTGTAAAGCGCTGCGGAATATGTTTGCGCTATATAAAGATTATAAGCGGGTGAAATATTAACAAATCTCTTACATACACTGTGGAAAATTTCCAAAATGAAATCTGCACTCTCTTTAGATGTGGTGTGGACTTTAATACATTACTACTAGAGGGAGCAATTTGGAGTACATTTTTACTAGTAGAGGGGCCACTGCGGGGGACATTACAACTGGGCTGGCACTGTGGGGATATTACAACTTGGCTGGCGCCGTGGGGGGCATTACTCTTGGGGGAGCACTGTGGGGGGACACTACTACTGAAAAGTGCACTGGGTGAGGGACAGTACTACTTGGGGGAACTCTGGGGTACATTACTACAGGAGGACATTACTATGGGGGAAAATTTGGGATACATTACTGTTGGGGGGACTACTATGGGGGATATTACTGGGGGCACTGTGTGGGACATCACAGGCAGCACTATAAGGGGGATTACTGAGGGCACTTTGGGGGAATATTTAATACTGGGGACAGTATAAAAGGCATCACTGGAGGTTTTAATACTGGTGACTGTGGGAGGTATCACTGGGGGTATTTGTAATACTGGAAGCACTATAGCGGGCATTACGGGAGGCACGAGGGACATTTTAATGCTAGGGCAATATGAGGGGCATTACTGGGTGAATTTTAATATTGGGGCACTATATATATTTTTTTTTTGACTGGGGGCATGATTGTTACTGTGGGCATAATAGGGGCATTATAATTATTGGTAGAGACACTATAGGGGACATTAGTAATACTGGGGGCACTACATGGGCATTATTACTGGGGGTACAATATGAGGTATTTATGCTAGAGGCATTTTTATTACTAGGGTCATTTTAGGGGACATTATTACTGGGGGGGGGGTATACAGGCATTATTACTAGGTGCACAATGGCGGGTATTATTATTATTAGGGGTGGGTCATTTTATGGTGCATTATTATTGCTGGAGGCATTATAAGGGCATTATTATTAATTGAGGCATTTTAGGGGGCATTATTACTAATGGGGAACAATTTTTTTTTTTTTGCAGTATAGTTTTTAGGGCATTGAGGAGCACAGTGGGCACAGTATTGTGGGTGAGAGCAGAATGACACAGTTGGGACCCCAGGATGGGAAGTTTGTGCTGAGAAGGTGGGGAGGATGATGGAAAAGTTTGGAATTAAAAATGTCTGTGTGGCAAACTCGGCAGAGACAAGATGTGAAGGGATTTGTCATGGTGGTCTGGGCCGAACGGAGAAGATGAGGAAAGAAAACATCTTCATTAGAGGAGACGTCCCTGGATGTAGTAGGTAGGTATGTAGTGCTGTATTCTCCTGTATATTTGATAGAGCTGGCAGGCAGTATGCTGTTGGTAGAACTGGCTTGCCGCTTACACACATCTCACCTCCTTAGCCCCCCTCCATATGTTAATTAGAAACAAGAGGAGGAGGAGAAGGACAGAACGTGGAAGCTGGTTCTGACCACCTCAGAGGGGCACCTTCTGGGGAGGTATTTTGCACCTCTGGGGCAGCATCTTGTATTGCACTGTGAATATTTGGTTCTACTGGGACTTTTGTCAACACGAGGCTACTTTAAATTCACAGTCCTCCCCTGTGTCCACCCCTCTCTTCAGTGGTGCCCCAGCAGCTGCTACTTCGTCTACCACTCCCTTCAACATGATTGGAAGCATTCAGACTATGACCAAAACACTGACTGTGTGAAAGCAGCCCATGCCTCATTCACACGTCAGTGTTTGGTCAGTGATGTCCATCAGTGATTGTGAGCCAAAACCAGGATTGGAGCCTTCACAGACATAAGGGAAAGATCTGCACCTGTTCGGTGTTTAGAGCCGCACCTGGTTTTGGCTCAAAATCACTGATGGAAATCACTGACCGAACACTGAGATGTGAATGAGACATAACTTTGGGGTGGACATCTTTCCAATGGGAATAAAACTGCATTTTCACCTTTTATAAGGTAGGTCATTTTAAGAACCCAGAAGTGTATGAATTCCCATCAGGAAGGTCCAGAGTCTAATAAGCCTCAAGACAACACATGCAAAAAGAAATAGACATAGATGTGTGTCCAATACAGTTTCTCAGGTTACAAAATCAGTACAATCTTCTGCCATCCTGAATAAGATAAAACTATGAAACGTATGAGGTGTTCTACAATGAAACATGGCGGACATGTGGCATCGTACAGTATATGTTTTTCTCGAGATATGTCGAGTTAAGGAGGACACATCTGTATGTGAACAGAGATATAATAAGATCAAAGAAAATATGGTAGTAAATGAGCCAAATAGCCCATAATAAAAAGACAAGCAAAACAATTATATGGCCCAAAAATCATGTTTACAAGTCATACAAACTAGAAAGAAGGCATGGTCACATAGCTAGAAGCAATCAGCTCTGAGCATTTACCTGGTCAAACCAGATTCATGGTGACAATTATGTTCTTCAGGAGCGCCTTATCTTACATATTTTCTGAGGTTCCCTTTTTCTAGTACTGCCCGGGGTGACAACTGCGCAGTAAAAGGGGCACATTTAAAATTATTTTTCACATCACGGCATTATAATCTGGATATTTTATGACATTCATGTCATATCATAAAATGTTGATATCACGAGACCTTTTCATTTTGGGTAAAAAGTATTTTCACTTTAATAAGAACAAAACTGTAAAAACCAGTAGTACCAGGCACAGTCGCTGCAGACTAATGGAGCTGTGCCTGGTGACACTGTCTCTTCAGTTCAATATCCCAGTGCTCCAGCACCACAGATTCAGACCCCTCTGCTTGAGTCTCCGCTGAGCCTGCAGCCGCCATGTGCCGTTCATTATTCACATGAACACTGCAGCCAGTCAGTGGCTTCAGCAGTCATGTGTGCATGAACAGCATTTGACGGCAGGGGCCTGTGATTGGCAGCAGTGTTCACATAAACCATGGACTCTGTCGCTGCAGGCCCAGCGGGGTGCTGGAGCAGCAGTGCTGGAGCAGCAGGACATTTAGGGCTCATTCAGACGGCCGTATGCTGTGAACAAAAATGCAGAACCATTTTTTGGGGGGATTAGATGCTTCTATGGGGCCTTTTTCTTCTGCTCTATGACTTTGTCAAGCAAATAAAACATGTCCTATACTTGTCAGTAAAAATCAGGATGTGGCCCCATTGAAGTCTATGGGTCTGCAAAAAATGCAGACAGCATACAGCCGTCTGAACGAGCCCTTAAACAGTATTTTTAGAGGATTCGATTATTATAATTGAATTGTAAGATCTACTAGTGTCTAGAGCACAGGGGTGTTACAGAGCGGTGCTCAGATGATTCAGTCCCGCCTCTGAGTGCTCCAATTGCTCATTTGCATATGAATAAAAAACGCACATTTCTCTGCAGCCGTTTGACGTACAGACAAAAGAAAGGTATGGTTTTATTCAGCACGATGAGCCCTACCAGCCAGTATGGTTTACTAGGGGTGATCCTGGTGACAGAGCCGCTTTCCCACTACTAAATATTTTAGCAAGTTGGCCATGACTAGCCCTCCCCTCCTGAGTTAGGTCTCACAGCTCCGTTTAATACCTGTTACTCTGTTCCTAATAGATCAATAGTAAAGACCAGGTTACAATAAAGAAAATAAATTATATATTCAACAATAAAAATAAAAAAATTCTAACATACTGTATGTATTGTTTGCCCAGATCAGTGCCAACCTCCTCACCATATCTGTCACAGCGACCTAATCTTTGCTGTTTATAACATTGCAACTGGCGAATTCCTCTTTTATTATACTATGATATTGTTGTACAATATGTTCATGGAAGGGCTTCCTCAAGCATGTAATAAATCTACATTTAACTTAAAGGGGTTTTCCAGAAGGAACATATTGATGACCTTTACTCAGGATAAGTCATCAATATCTGATCAGTGGGGGTCCCGCGCACAGCACCCCCACCAATCAGCTGATTGCCTCCTCCTAAGCCAGTGCCATTACTTTCATCGGTCCCATTCAGGTGGATGACGCTGCACTTGCTATGCTGTGAAGAGGCTGCAGCACTCACCAAAGTTTATCAATGGCTGTGCCACGAGTCGGACTCCCACCGATCAGATATTGAAGACCATTCCTGAGGATAGGTCATCAATATTTTCTTCCCGTAAAACCCCTTTAAGGTAAATGTAGAAGAAAGTGGATACAGAAATATGGGATAAGAGGAGTCATCATGAAGTGTATTATGGATACAGTTAAATAGATTTTTTTTTTTTTTTTCATTTAGACGTCTTCAGGGATCATTGAAAGATGAAAAAAAGAAAAAATTTGTGACCGGGGAGTGGTTTCATGATGTCAAGTTTCGACGTTTCAAGGAAGACTTACAAGGCTCTGAATTACTTAGAGCATCAATTCGGAAGAAGCGGAATCTAAATCAAAGTAAGCTTCATATGTCAAGTGTAATGGGTTATCATGTAATGTAGTTTTTTTTTATTATTTAATGTATTTTTGCATTGATCATTATTAAAGGGAATCTGTCAGCTCCGAAACTAGATTAAGTGGTGTATAGTGTAAGTGGTGCAGAGTCCAGTTATGTCATTTTTATCGTCATACTTAAAGGGGTTGTCCAGGTTCAGAGCTGAACCCGGACATACCCTTATTTTCAAGCAGGCAGCCCCCTGAGGCTAGCATCAGAGCATCTCATGCTCCGATGCACTCCCTTGCTCTGCGCTAAATCGCGCAGGACAAGGGCTCTTTTGTTTTCAATAACACACTGCCGGGCGGAAACTTCTGACGTCACCGGCTCTGATGGGCGGCCTTTAGCGCTGCCCTAGCCGTTGTACTGGCTAGGGCAGCGCTAAACCCCGCCCATCAGTCCCGGTGATGTCACCGGGCTTCCTGGCAGTCCCATGGAGAGCCCCGTGCGTCACCGGAACTCCGAAAAATGCCTCTGCCCTGCGCGAGTTAGCGCAGAACTAAGAAGATCATGCTCCGATGCTCATGTCGGGGGGCTGCCTGGGTGAAAATGGAGGTATGTACGGGTTCAGCTCTGAACCCGGACAACCCTTTTAATTGCATTCTGATGTTGTGCTCCCACAAACCTGCAGTAAAATGCATTGAGCGGACTCTCGTGCTCACGTAAATAATGGGGAGGACTCAAAGAGGAGTCCTGTCAGTGCATATTACTGCTGGTTTGTTGGAGCACGGCGTCAGAATGCAAGTGAATATGAAGATAATAAGGTAGAACATGTACTATGCTTGGCCGCAAAATGCGCACCATGGACCCATCAATGGGTCTCCAAAAGAAATGTATGCAGCATGGACATAACACAGATGCTATGCGTATTTCGCGGATCCGCATTTTGTGGTCATGTGCCTGAGACCTTAATGTAGCTGTACCTGGGCAAAGATCAAGCCCTGCATAGGTTTATGAAAGGGGGACTGGACAAAACCGGAGCAGTAGCCCCATCAATGGCTCTACCCTATGGTACGTGCACCCTTGGTATAATTCCTTTTCTAGTTCTGCAATCTGGCAAATGCTGTACACCCAAACATTTAATGCCCTCAGAAAGGGTGCCACAAAAAGTGCCTTTGCCAGTTTTAGTTTCCATTCCTTTCCAGCAATAGTTCCCAGTTCAGACTGGGCCTGGGCCTGTGCCAGTGCAAACAGTACCTCGCTGCTATATTATATTTGTTAGCCTCCTCCTATGTTTGCCCATATCAGGTGACTTTCTCACTGAACAGGAAGTTGTTAAACCAAAGTCCTGGAGTGGATTAGCTTCAGTGGTTACGTGTCCTGCTCTGTCAGTATGGTTGTAACACGCCGACAGAGTGATGACATACCCCACCCGTAAGACCGTGATATTTCTGCTATGCTGCCATGTATGAGACTGTTCAGTACACTCATGGAAATTTCTTGTATTCTGCATTTATTTTAGCTTTTGTGCATGTTTATGTGTACACATTCAAATCGGACAGCTTTGCATATGACTCATAATTGCACAGATCTAGTTACTAATCATGTATGCATAAAAGCCAAAATTCTCTACACAGTGACAGCGTATGTGCAACGCAACGGCCAGGGCCCCTTTGGTAATTGGTGGTGGTACCCAGGTGTAGGAATGGCCTAGTGGTATAGGATGGCCTAAAATGTCCCTTAATGTTTTGTGTTACGGTGCTCCTACCTGGATACTGCTGACCTTGTGATGAAGTTGAATAGCAGCTTTACTTTGGTAAACTTTCATCAGACACAATCTTCCAACTTTGTTTTGGTCCTAGAAGGCTTTGGCATTAAAACTCTGGCAGGCAAACTCAGCTCTACTACATCTGTTGCTCTCTGGCTCTGCTGTACTGACAGGCTTGCTGTATAACTTGGCTTCTTCTTTATGCTGCAACTTCTCTCTTAGTAGTCTGTCTCTTAATTATGCCAGGGAACTCTCCTCCTGGATCCTGAGGCTCTAAGCTGTGGCCTCCACATCCAGCAGAGCTGAAGGTGCTCTGGCTGGCTTGGCTTGGCCAGGGCACGTCCAGCAGGGACATGCCCAGCACACCTTCCTTCCCCTAGCAGGGGGTAAGCTAGACTAACTCTCATCCCCACCCTTCCTGCAGGAAGTGGTACTCGCCCACTCCTCCACAGAGGGGGGGGGGGGTTAGAATAGAAGGTTCCATTCTATCTAAGATGGCTCTGCCATATTTGCTGCCACCTGCTGGTGAACTAGGCACATTACACATGAACACAACAGTTGCATAGAAACAGAAATGCACATTATGAAGGACTTGGAATAAATGCACAAGATGACATGAGGTTAGCCAATAAAGACAGTAGCAGGGTGCAGAAGTGGAGACGTGTGACAGTAGCAGGGTGCATATGAGACGTGTGATTCCCACCTCTTTCCATTACCTTTAACCTAAGGCTCAAAGGCTCATGCACACGACTGTTGCCTGTTTTGTGGTACACGCATACCAGTCGTGTACATTCCGCATTTTGCAGAACATCTGTCCGTCCCATAATAAAACAGTCCTATCCTGTTCCGGAAAGCAGACAAGAATAGGACACGTTCTATATTTTTGCGGATGCCATGGAATGGACATACCGCATCTTTTGCGGTTGCATTGAAGTTAATAGGTCCGCATCCGACAGCACAGTGGCTCAGTGGTCAGAACTGGTGCCTTGCAGCGCTGGGGTCCAAGGTTTTAATCTGTCCAAGGACAACATCTGCATGGAGTTTGTATGTTCTTCATGTGTTTGCGTCGGATTCCTCCCACACTCCATACTGATAGGGACTTACATTGTGAGCCCCATTGGGGACAGTTGGATGCTAATGTCTGTAAAGCGCTGCGGAATATGTCAGCGCTATATAAGTGCGTAAAATAAATTAATACGTCCAACTCCAAAATATAAGTTTGTGTGCATAAAAGCTGACCAAAATGGGTGATTTCAACCAAAACGAATGTTCATCAGTTGAAATTTAACAGTGAACGATCATTTCAGCCAACTGATATTCAGCCATCGGCCTACTTCTACCTAATGTGTATGGCCAGCTTTACAGCAAAACCACAGCCTGCTAGGTCAGGCATGCAGAGGTAGGACGCCAGCTTTACAGCAAAACCACAGCCTGCTAGGTCAGGCATGCAGAGGTAGGACCCGCACCTATCATGGATTTATGGCACATCTTATGACTAGGCTATAAAAGCTTAGGGTGCAGGCACATGGCAATGTAGATTATGCGGATTTTCCACATGTGTTACTTGTAGATTCTGGTGTGGATTTTGAGGCGGATTTGCACCGGATCTCACTATTTGCATTGCAAAGGGTGAAGTCTGCACTGAAAATCTGCACAAACAGTACCTGCTGCAGATTTCAATATCCTCATCCCAGGTCAATTTCTGTGCAGAAAATGTTTGCACCATGTACATGAGATTTTGAAAATATTATCTATATAAAGGGGTTGTGCTGTTTCCTACATTGATGACCTATCCTTCACAGGATGCATTTCTGGGCCCCTGTGAACAATGCAGACATAGCAGAGCTGGAGAGGGTTCAGAGGAGGGCAACTAAACTAATAACTGGAATGGTTGGACTACAGTACCCAGAAAGATTAGGGTTATTCCGTTTAGAAAAAAGACGACTGAGGGGAGATCAAATTACTATGTATAAATATATCAGGGGTCAGTACAGAGATCTCTCCTATCATCTATTTATCCCCAGGACTGTGACTGTGACGAGGGGACACCCTCTGCATCTGGAGGAAAGAAGGTTTGTACACAAACATAGAAGAGGATTCTTTACGGTAAGAGCAGTGAGACTATGGAACTCTCTGCCTGAGGAGGTGGTGATGGTGAGTACAATAAAGGAATCCAAGAGGGGCCTGGATGTATTTCTGGAGCGTAATAATATTACAGGCTATAGCTACTAGAGAGGGGTCGTTGATCCAGGGAGTTATTCTGATTGGAGATGCGAAGGGATTTTTTACCCCTAAAGTGGGGAAAATTGGCTTCTACCTCACAGTTGTTGTTTTTTTTGCCTTCCTCTGGAGCAACTTGCAGGATGACAGGCCGAACTGGATGGACAGATGTCTTTTTTCAGCCTTATAAACTATGTTACTATGTCATCAATATGAGATCGGCAGGGAATCGACTCCCAGCATCCCCACTTATCAGCCGTGTACCTGCCGACATGGAGCTCTCCTTTCCCCTCAAACAGCTGATTGGAGGGGGTGCCAGCAGTCGATATGATATTGATGAACTATCCTGAGAATCGGTCATCACTTTAGGAAACCAGACAACCCCTTAACTTGTATTGTATTACCCCTTTAACTGGCAGTGTATTGCACTATGGATTTTCCACACGAAACTCAACAATGAAGATTTTCCCATAATAAGAACCGTATGCACATACCCTTGTGATGAGAATACCCCTTTTAAAAGCATTTTCTCCTAAGTTGCTTATATTTTGTGAAGCCATAAACATGTGACAACCAACACAGCCAAGAGTAGTGTAAATATACAGGTAGTCCACTCGACTTTGGGTCCCTTGGAGAGAGCGGTCCAGCTCTTCTTGGTCTCACCCCTGTCACGAGGGTGTCAAGAGCCACGTCTGACTCCGTTATACCCGGGGTCAGGAAGTCGCAGCGGGTGGTTGCGCGCTCTATGTCTAAAGATCACGTTGTTTCTTAGTGATTGTTTTCTGTGTTTGCCTTGCAATCCTTTTTGTCTCACTCAGGGATCCGTAGCTTCTCCTCCTCAGCTGTTTCTTGTCTGCCACTCCCAACCTCCTTATATTCTCCTCTCACACTTCTCTGGTTGCCAGATATAGAGCTTCCTGCCTGAACTTCTATACTGACCCACTGGAGCTGTGAATCCTGGTTGTTGTTCCAGAGTGCTACCCTCCGGATCCCTGTTGGGCTTTTTGTTGTCTCCTGTTGTCGCCCACCTGGGATTATATGTTGAGTCTGTATTGTCTGTCCTCCCCTTGGTGTTTTCCTTTAGAGCTAGTGGTGCGGACTAGTGTTCCCACCGCCCTGTTCACTATCTAGGGCTCATCTTAGGGAAAGCCAGGGTTTTAGGCACGTGATCGGCGTACGGGTGAGGAACCCGTCTAGGGACGTCAGGGCAGCCAGGTGCCAGCCGCAAGGTGAGTCAGGGGTCACCACCTTCCCTCTCACTTGGGCAGGGCCTTCCTCTTTCCCTCCCTCTGTGTCACGTATGTGATAGTCACGCCGATCGTGATATTATAACTGGCCCTTATTTTTTGGGAGAAAATAAAATAAAATATATATATATTTTTTTTCTCTCTACTTAGAATCCAATATGGATCTTATTGCTGCTTTGGCAAAACAGCTTCAAGGCCTGTCTTTGGAGGTGGCAGAATTGAAGGCATCTGTCCTCCAACAACAGCAGCAAATGCAGCAGACCGCAAGCCCAGCGGTTGCTATGGGTAACCAGGTTGTTACAGAACCCAAGGTTGTTCTTCCTGACAGATTTTCTGGGGGAAGGGACAAATTTGTGACATTCCGTGAGGCCTGCAAATTATATTTTAAGCTGCGCCCTTACTCCTCAGGTAATGAAGAACAGCGGGTGGGGATTGTTATTTCCCTGCTTCAGGGGAACCCGCAATCCTGGGCGTTCTCGTTACCCCCTGGTTCCCAGGCTCTCCGGTCAGTGGAGGGATTTTTTGGGGCTTTGGGTCTCATATATGATGACCCTGACCGAGTCGCCCTGGCTGAGTCGAAGTTACGGAGACTCCTACAGGGAGATCGGCCAGCAGAGGAATATTGCTCAGAGTTCCGTAGGTGGGCTACGGATACTCAGTGGAACGACCCGGCTCTCAGGAGTCAGTTCTGCTCTGGGTTATCTGAAAGGGTTAAGGATGCGCTGGCGCTGTATGAGACCCCCCTTTCCCTTGATGCTGTTATGTCCCTCTCTATCAGAATAGATAGACGTCTTAGGGAGAGATCGAAAATTCCTGAGCAATTGGTAACCTCTCCCAAGCAGCAGTTAGTCTGTACTGACTTAGATGAGCCTATGCAGCTAGGAGGAACTTCTCGTCAGGTCCGTCCTCCTGAGGTTCGCCGTAGGTGGGGGGGCTTGTTTTTTCTGTGGGGGGAGGGGTCATTTCATTAATGTCTGTCCCTCCTTTCTCAAAAACAAAAGACCGTCGGAAAACTACTAACCCCAGGCTGTGCGGAGGATGTCAGCCGGGGGGTATACGTTTCCTCCATACGAACATCTCAATTTGTGTTGCCAGCGGTTATTGTTTTTGGTGTTAAGACGGAGTCTATTTCTTTTTTTCTAGACAGTGGAGCAGGGGTAAATTTGATAGATGCCCATTTTGCCCGCACTATGGGTTTGTCTCTCTGTACGCTGCAGAGACCTATTCCCATATTCGCTATTGATTCTGCTCCTCTGTCTCAGAGAAACCTCACTCACATTGTCCATAACTTACACCTTCGGGTAGGGGACCACCATAATGAGTGTCTTTCATGTTACGTTCTGGAGGGCCTTCCCTCTCCTGTGGTATTGGGTCTTCCCTGGTTGGTAGCGCACAATCCAGTGGTGGATTGGCAGGCCAGGGAGATATTGGAGTGGAGTGAGCATTGCAGAGAGAATTGCTTAAATAACAATTGCTTAATCGCCTCCATAGCTTCCCTACCTACATTTATTTCGGACTTTGAGGACGTTTTTTCTGAAAAGGGTTGTCAGAAGCTACCACCTCATCGTCCTTATGATTGCCCGGTTAACCTGATTCCCGGTGCAAAATTACCCAAGTCCAGGTTGTATAATCTTTCGGGTCCCGAGAGACAAGCCATGAAAGATTATATCTCCGAGAGTCTGGCTAAGGGACACATCAGACCCTCTTCTTCACCCGTGGCTGCAGGGTTTTTCTTTGTTAAAAAGAAAGATGGGGGCCTGCGTCCTTGCCTAGATTTCCGTGAGCTAAACCGGATAACCATCCGAGACCCATACCCTCTTCCTCTCATTCCTGACCTTTTTAATCAGATTGCGGGTGCTAGGTGGTTCTCCAAACTTGATCTTAGGGGGGCCTACAATCTGATTCGTATCAAGGAAGGGGATGAGTGGAAGACAGCTTTTAACACCCCTGAGGGGCATTCCAACATTTCGTTAATGATATTTTTAGTCATCTCATCGGCAGGTTTGTAGTCATATACCTAGATGATATCTTAATTTATTCGGCTGATCTGAAAACACATGAAGTACATGTCAGGCAAGTACTACAGGTCCTACGGACGAATAAATTATATGCGAAAATTGAAAAATGTGTCTTCGCCGTTCAGGAAATACAGTTCCTGGGATATCTATTATCTGCTTCAGGTTTCCGTATGGATCCTAGGAAGGTCCAGGCAATTTTAGATTGGGATCTTCCTGAGAACCTTAAAGCTCTACAACGGTTTTTGGGTTTCGCAAATTTCTATAGAAAGTTCATTAAAAATTATTCAGTGATCGTTAAACCCCTTACTGACATGACTAGGAAGGGGACTTATTTTTCTAAATGGCCTGACGCCGCTAAAATTGCATTTTCCTCTCTAAAAGAGAGATTTACCTCGGCACCTGTTCTAATTCAACCTGATGTCTCCCAGCCTTTTATTGTTGAAGTAGATGCGTCAGAGGTGGGAGTGGGGGCTGTATTGTCTCAGGGTCCGTCTCCTGGCAAATGGCGTCCTTGCGCTTTCTTTTCCAAAAAGTTATCTACTGCAGAAAAGAACTGATATTGGAAATAGGGAACTGTTGGCGATTAAACTGGCGTTTGAAGAGTGGCGTCACTTCTTAGAGGGAGCAATCCACCCCGTCACGGTGATTACGGATCACAAAAACCTTCTGTACCTAGAATCGGCTAAGCGTCTCACCCCTAGACAAGCTAGGTGGTCGCTATTCTTTACCAGATTTAACTTTGTAATCACCTATCGGCCTGGGGCAAAAAATACCAAGGCAGACGCATTATCTCGTAGTTTCCCTGGAGGGGGTAATGTTAGTGATCCGGTACCTATTTTACAAAGAGGAGTGGTTGTCTCTGCTGTACACTCTGTTCTAGAGGGAAAGGTGTTAGAGGCCCAGGGGGACGCCCCGGCCTCTTGCCCCTCAGAGAAATTGTTTGTACCGTTAAACCTGCGTCTTGAATTATTAAAGGAACATCATAATTTGGCACTTGCTGGGCACCCGGGTAGTAAAGCAACCTTGGAGCTATTGTCTCGTCGTTTTTGGTGGCCAAGGTTGCGTCAGGATGTAATGGATTTCGTGTCTACTTGTTCTACTTGTGCACGCGCGAAAGTCTCTCATACACGTCCAGCAGGGTCTTTATTGCCACTTTTCATCCCCAATAGGCCATGGACACATCTGTCAATGGATTTCATCACTGACTTTCCGTTGTCTGCGGGTAAAACAGTTATCTTGGTAGTAGTAGACAGGTTTAGCAAAATGGTACACTTTATTGCGCTACCCGCACTTCCTAATGCTAAGACTCTTGCTCAGGTGTTTATCAGTGAAATCGTGAAGCTTCACGGGGTCCCTTCCGATGTGGTTTCGGATCGGGGAACCCAGTTTATTTCTAAGTTTTGGAAAGCTTTTTGTTCCCGTTTGGGGGTACACTTGTCCTTTTCCTCAGCTTTCCATCCTCAGTCGAATGGACAGACTGAGCGTACCAACCAAAACCTAGAAACATATTTAAGGTGTTTTGTGTCTGAAAACCAAGAGGTGTGGTCATCATATTTACCGTTAGCCGAGTTTGCCATAAATAATCGCTGTCAGGAATCCACTGGCAAGTCACCATTTCTTGGTGCATACGGTTTTCATCCCCAATTTTGTACTTTCAAAGAGGGGGGGTCTTCTGGGGTTCCCGAAGAGGAACGGTTTTCTTCATCTCTTTCATCGGTATGGCAGAAGGTGCAAGCTAACTTGAAAAATATGAGTGGTAAATATAAATGCATGGCCGATAAGAAACGGTCGCCAGGTCTGGACCTAGGAGTGAATGACTATGTGTGGTTGTCTACTAGGAATATTAAGTTGAAGGTTCCCTCTTGGAAACTGGGCCCTAGGTTCATTGGTCCTTATAAAATAGTAGCCGTCATTAACCCTGTGGCTTTTCGCCTGGAGCTACCTCAGACTTTTAAGATCCATAACGTCTTCCATAAGTCGTTACTCAAGAAGTATGTTCCACCTCTAGAACCATCACCGCTGCCACCTCCTCCTGTTATTGTGGATGGTAATCTGGAGTTTCAAATATCCAGAATTGTTGATTCTCGTCGGGTCCGCCGCTCTCTTCAGTATCTGGTGCATTGGAGGGGTTACGGTCCCGAGGAAAGAATGTGGGTTCCAGCGTCAGAGGTAAACGCCAACAGGTTAATTCAGGCTTTCCATGCCTCTCATCCTGAGAGACCTGGTCCTGAGTGTCCGGAGGCCCCTCGTGAAAGGGGGGGTACTGTCACGAGGGTGTCAAGAGCCACGTCTGACTCCGTTATACCCGGGGTCAGGAAGTCGCAGCGGGTGGCTGCGCGCTCTATGTCTAAAGATCACGTTGTTTCTTAGTGATTGTTTTCTGTGTTTGCCTTGCAATCCTTTTTGTCTCACTCAGGGATCCGTAGCTTCTCCTCCTCAGCTGTTTCTTGTCTGCCACTCCCAACCTCCTTATATTCTCCTCTCACACTTCTCTAGTTGCCAGTTATAGAGCCTCCTGCCTGGACTTCTATACTGACCCACTGGAGCTGTGAATCCTGGTTGTTGTTCCAGAGTGCTACCCTCCGGATCCCTGTTGGGCTTTTTGTTGTCTCCTGTTGTCGCCCACCTGGGATTATATGTTGAGTCTGTATTGTCTGTCCTCCCCTTGGTGTTTTCCTTTAGAGCTAGTGGTGCGGACTAGTGTTCCCACCGCCCTGTTCACTATCTAGGGCTCATCTTAGGGAAAGCCAGGGTTTTAGGCACGTGATCGGCGTACGGGTGAGGAACCCGTCTAGGGACGTCAGGGCAGCCAGGTGCCAGCCGCAAGGTGAGTCAGGGGTCACCACCTTCCCTCTCACTTGGGCAGGGCCTTCCTCTTTCCCTCCCTCTGTGTCACGTATGTGATAGTCACGCCGATCGTGATAACCCCCTTGGCTATTGGTTGGGGAATGCCCGTCCTGGACTCTCCGCTACAGAAGAACTGCACTTCTAGCACAAGGGAAGGGGAACTTGCCTTAGACTGATGGAAAGGGGAGAGAATAAGCACCAGGTTTCACAAAAAACCGAAACCATAATGGGGGGCCCAGTATGTTATAGAGCCACCTCTCTTCTATGTGCTCCACTGAATATGGCACTGTTACAGCTTCCACAGGGGATGTCACCGACTTTTCCCAAACCCCCAGGTGCCTAATTGTGCTGTGGTACCACCCCCCCCCCCCCCCCACCACCACCACCACCACCACCACTGCCTGCTTCTATGATGGAGGGTTATCACTTAGTAACTGGCTGGTAATATATGTTATGGTTGTAATGGCAGCGTCTGTATATTGGGTCATATTTTACATAGTTAATAGTTCATACGGTCCATTAAGTTCAACCAAGGGATAGGGACGAGAATCCCAGACGGAAGTGCGACTCAGATTTCTGCACCTTTTCACAAGCATCCCTTACGTTCAGGAATATCCCCAGTATAACGCAGTAAATAGATGACAGGGAGGGGGGAGATGCTGCTGCAGCTTTTCAAAAGACCACAGGCAGAAAACTGAGCAGAGAGAACAAATTGGGACTTTTTTCATATTTAAAAAATAATAATAATAAAATAAACTATTGTAGCCTATTGAGTCCACATCTTATTTTGCTATTTTATTTAACCCTTACCAATGCATTTTCTAACATTTTTTTATTATTGCCAATTATCTGGTGCATTTTCTGTACAGAACAAGGGCTCATTCACATGACCGTGGTTTGGTCCCGGCTCGGGTGCGGATCCATCCACTTCAATGGGGCCGCAAAAGATGCGGACAGCACTCCGTGTGCTGATCCGTTGCTCCGTTCCATGGCCCAGCAAAAATTATGAGTCTGGTCCTATTCTTGTCCGTTTTGAGCACAAGAATAGGCATTTCTATAAAGGTCCGCCCGTTCTGTTCCGCAAATTGCAGAAGGCACACGGGCGGCATCTGTGTTTTGCGGGTCTGCAATTTGCGGACCACAAAATACGGCATGTTCGTGTGAACAAGCCCTTAAAAGGATCTTTTTTATATATAAAAAAAACATGTGTATGTGACACAACAGTGTGCAATCAGTGTGAACAATGTACTATGGCATATACCAGGCATGCTCAACCTGCGGCCCTCCAGCGGTTGCAAAACTACAACTCCCAGCATGTCTAAACAGCCTACAGCAGGGCATTGTGGGAGTTGTAGTTTTACAACAGCTTGAGGGCCGCAGGTTGAGCATGAATGGCCTATAGTATAGAGCAGTGGTTCTCAGCCAACGGTATGTGCCTCAGGTCCAGGGGATACACAACAAGCATCCAGGCTGTGTCCCCAAATCCTGACAAATATAGTCAATTTGTTTAGTTTTTTTGGAAACTGATCATGAAAAATTTGCAATATTTAGAAACAAGTTTTCAAAAAAATCATGGTAGAATATTGCGGTTTAATTGCATAGGGGTGAGTGGCAGCATTCATTTTTCTAGGGCTGGGTGCTGTCATCAGTTGAACGGTCTGTAGATGACGACAGGATTTTTTTGTACTGGGACTGGGTAACTATGGTATAATTGTAGCATGGGTGATGTACGAACTGTGATGTGGCCAGACTGACAACTAAATGGGTGCATTCATTGTACTGTCAAATGAGTACTGCCAGTATGCAGCTTTAATTTGACACAGAATGATGGCATTATGTAATTAATGATTGTCTGGGAAGTATTAATGGAGTACTACATAAACACTGTATGGCGGCAGTAATTAGGGGAAAGCTGTGAACCTCCACAAGCGGTATAGAATTTTTCATGCCTGTTGTATTCAGTTATATTTGATTGCTTTAGGGCCGTTTCACACGAGCGGATGCCGTGCGTGGCATCCGCTCCGTGAAAGAGTGCCAAGACCCGCTGCAGACTGCAGAGGCACGGAGCATTAACATGACTGTTAATGCTCCGTGCCTCTCTGTGATCTCTTTACTACGAAATCACAGTTGTCACTGTGATTTCGTAGTAAAGAGATCACAGAGAGGCACGGAGCATTAACAGTCATGTTAATGCTCCGTGCCTCTGCAGTCTGCAGCAGGTCTTGGCACTCTTTCACGGAGCGGATGCCACGCACGGCATCCGCTCGTGTGAAACGGCCCTTAAGCATGCACTTGCAATACTGGCCGCGTTGGTTATGAGCAGTACGCTGGGTGCATTTTCTTAATTTGCAATGAACCAAAGTTTTGGGGGTCATTGTTTGAAATGTATTTGACTGGAGGATACAAAACAGAGAGGTTGAGAAACACTGATACCGAGAATTATACCAGAACTTGTAACAGATAATGCAGAATTATAACCAGTTCATAAACATGGAGTGAAATTAACATGAAAAACCACATATGTGATAAAATCTGCTGCATAAGTGATTATTCTGTCTCAAAATTTGCTGTACATCAACCGGTGGCTGAGGTGAGGCATTTCCTCCCCAAGTTACTTGACATCGCCGATGTAAGGATTAGTAAATCCGCTCTTCTACTTTCAGATTTTACATACCATAGTAGAAATCAGACCTTCAATGTGAAATTTAACTAACCCCAACAACTGCTGATTTGGAAACTGGAGCCTATTAGACCCACGTTTTTTTCCAGTCGGATTGCAAAAAGTACCAGCTGCAATAGTTAGATTAGGATCAGGATTAGAACAACATGGCCTTCTTCCAAAAACAGCACCACCCCTGCCCATGGGCTGCGTTTGGTATTGCAACTCGGCTCCATTGAAGTCAATAAGGTAGAGAAAGACTGCACACAATCTGTGGACGGGGGTGGTGTGGTTTTTGGAAAAAAATTGCCCCGTTTTCCTAATTGTGGACAACCTCTTTAATGGCCTATACCAGGCATGCTCAACCTGCGGCCCTCCAACTGTTGCAAAACTACAACTCCCAGCATGCTCGAACAGCCTACAGCTATCAGTCTACAGCAGGGCATTGTGGGAGTTGTAGTTTTACAACAGCTGGAGGGCCGCAGGTTGAGCATGCCTAGCCTATACTGAAGGGCCCTTTACACAGGCTGAGCTTCCATAAGATAATTGCTAACAAGCGTTCATAGGAACTCTTGTTAGCGATTGTCTGGCGGTGTAAATGTGCAGCTGATTACCCAATGAACAAGTGAAACTCGCACACAAATCCTCATTTCCTGACAGCAAACATGATCCGCTGCCGGCAAACAACGAGTCAGTACGGGCTAGAGCGATGGCATTAGCGAGCGCTCCTCCCCATACTCTGGAGAAGATTGCCAGATGTACAAATGCAAAAACCCACAGTTACATTTTTGTATTTTTTGATGTGTGCAATCTTCTAGGCCAGGGATCGGCAATCTCCGGCACCTAAGCTGTTCTGAAACTACAACTCCCAGAATGCTCCTTTCACTTCTGTGGGAGTTACAAGAACAGCCAAGAAAGTGTGAATGCTGGGAGTTGTAGTTGTACAGCAGCTGGAGTGCCGAAAGTTGCTGATCTCTGTTCTAGGCTTAAATGCGCTTGATACAAAAACTAGTAGACCTGTGTCACACTTTGGAGAATTTGGCGCATGTCCAGGGCCAGATTTACCTATAAGCAGAATAGGCCAAGCTCTGAGGCTTAGTGAATAAGATGCCATCATCTCCATTATTTTTTTTATTTAGGACTTGGCAGGAAACTGTCACAATCATGGGGTGAGATATGCAAACATTTTCTCAACAAGGCAACATTACAGTCAGCACAGTAATATTGCCAACCTCAGAAAGACTCTGGTGCACATTTTGGTTTGCCATTTTTCCAAATAACTGGTGCATTTGATATGCCATAATTTAGAACAGCTAAGACACATTTCCAGTGGCGCAACTAGAACCGACTGGGCCCCACAACAAATTTTTGAACGGGTCCCCTTCCCCAGCAAACCCCTCCTTCCATACAACCATCCCTCCGGTGGCTAGTCAGGCTAGCTCTCTCATATCAGGCCTGGCCGCCACTCTGTCCATTTCCTACATGTATATACTGTATATCATGTCACTGTATATAATGTCATTATATAATACTGTTGAGGGGGCTCTGGCAAT
Source organism: Bufo gargarizans (assembly GCF_014858855.1). Lineage (NCBI taxonomy): Eukaryota > Metazoa > Chordata > Amphibia > Anura > Bufonidae > Bufo > Bufo gargarizans. The sequence continues at coordinate 87,258,593 of NC_058088.1, forward strand.
AAAATCTTTCAGTCCTCCTCCCAGACGGGACCTTTCTGAGTTTGGGCCCCAGAGTACCCACTTCCACTATAGCTATGCCCCTGCACATCCTAAGGTGTAACCTACAGCTCGCAGTCACAGACAAAAGATCTACACAACTGCCCAAATAATGTTATGGACTGTTCTGTACTATGCTGTATAGAGTGTTGACAGCACACACCAATCCAAGGGCAGGGAGTAGTGTCTCAGACTGCCAAAGCACAATGGGGGTCATTTACAAACATTTATACACCAGTTTCCGGTGTAAAAAGAGGTGAAACCCCCCTTTTAAAAACCTTCGCAAGGGTGTTTTTATGCCATCCTCACCACATTGGAGTGGCGGGGGGCAGGGTGGGGGCTCCAGCAAATTTACTATTATTTACTGCTGAAAACAGGCATAAAAGAGGAGTACAACTCATCACAAATTAGGCGAATCCTTCAGCAGCGCAGGGAGGAAACAAAGACTGTGCATAGATCGGGTAGTCTGAGAAGTTGGCAGCTATTATTTGTGAATGCAGATTGGACCAGGAACTGGTGGATCGCCATCAGAATCACTAAAAAGGATCGAGTGATTTGGGGTTTAAAGGATTTAATTAAACATTTAGGTTCTGCAGTATTCCTGCAGATTTATAATAAATTAGTATTCTGCAGCTGCTATGTACTGTGAAACATAGAAGCTGCAGAAGCCAAACAGGGTCTTTTTTTTTTTTAACCTAAAATAGGTCTACATAATCTTTATTTATTTTTTTACGTTTCCCTCTAGATGTCCCTAGGCTTTATGACTTAAGGCTCTCCAGGGATTACAAAACCCCCTAAAGGGCGTATTACACTTTCAGATTTTACAGCCGGTGGTCACTAATGAGCGCTCATAGTAACGCCCATTAGTGATCATCCGATAAATGAGCAAATACTGGCAGCAGATCGTGATGTCTAATCTCAATTTGCTAGCGGGAAACAATGATTCAGTATAGGGAAGAGCGATGGTATAACGATGGAGATCGCTGTATGTAATAGCTGGTGAGCAGGTAATTGCCGGGAAGGTACGCTTCCTTCCCGACAATCGCCTGTCAAATCGGGCTGTCTAATACATCCTCAAGTTTATCCTTGCACAGATGAGACAGCCTATTCAGATGGAATGCAATTTTTTCTAGGAGTGGCCTGAAGAACATAGCAAATAAGAACAACTTTTCGGGGATTCAGTCCTTCTCTATTCATATCAGTAGAGAAATATTCTTTCTCATCATCCTCTTAATTTGCAGTGCTAAAATCTTGTGGGTTAAGACAATGAGCACATCTAGAGTCAAATTTTGTAATACAAATAACTAAAAAATTAGTATCCAAGAGTAGATCTTGGGGGCCACAGCTGAGGTAAAGGTCACTGTTTTTTATATTGCTGGATCCAGGAAGAAAGGCTGCTGTTTCTACATTGAAATGTGTATTATATGTTCTATATTAACTGTAATCAGATTAAATAAATTAATATATTATCCACATTTTACTCCACAATCAGGCGTAAAGAATGGAAAAGGAGATGGTTTCAAAGAAGCAATACACAATCTATCCACACACGGGGAGCTTGACTCTCAGGGACAGCAAAGGTAAACTCACATGAAAACGCAATAACCACTTCAGCCCCGCTAGCTAAAACCCCCTTAATGACCAGCCCACTTTTTACACTTCTGCACTACACTACTTTCACCGTTTATCGCTCGGTCATGCAACTTACCACCCAAATGAATTTTACCTCCTTTTCTTCTCACTAATAGAGCTTTCATTTGGTGGTATTTTATTGATGCTGACATTTTTACTTTTTTGTTATTAATCAAAATTTAACGATTTTTTTTGCAAAAAAATGTCATTTTTCACTTTTAGCTGTAAAATTTTGCAAAAAAAACGACATCCATATATAAATTTTTCGCTAAATTTATTGTTCTACATGTCTTTGATTAAAAAAAAAATGTTTGGGCAAAAAAAAATAAAAAATGGTTTGGGTAAAAGTTATAGCGTTTACAAACTAAGGTACAAAAATGTGAATTTCCGCTTTTTTAAGCAGCTCTGACTTTCTGAGCACCTGTCATGTTTCCTGAGGTTCTACAATGCCCAGACAGTAGAAAACCCCCACAAATGACCCCATTTCGGAAAGTAGACATCCTAAGATATTCGCTGATGGGCATAGTGAGTTCATAGAACTTTTTATTTTTTGTCACAAGTTAGCGGAAAATGATGATTTTTTTCATTTTTTTCTTACAAAGTCTCATATTCCACTAACTTGCGACAAAAAATAAAAAATTCTAGGAACTCGCCATGCCCCTAACAGAATACCTTGGGGTGTCTTCTTTCCAAAATGGGGTCACTTGTGGGGTAGTTATACTACCCTGGCAATTTAGGGGCCCATATGTGTGAGAAGTACTTTGCAATCAAAATGTGTAAAAAATGGCCTGCGAAATCCGAAAGGTGCACTTTGGAATATGTGCCCCTTTGCCCACCTAGGCTGCAATAAAGTGTCACACATGTGGTATCGCCGTACTCAGGAGAAGTTGGGAAATGTGTTTTGGGGTGTCATTTTACATATACCCATGCTGGGTGAGAGAAATATCTCGGCAAAAGACAACTTTTCCAATTTTTTTATACAAAGTTGGCATTTGACCAAGATATTTATCTCACCCAGCATGGGTATATGTAAAATGACACCCCAAAACACATTCCCCAGCTTCTCCTGAGTACGGCGATACCACATGTGTGACACTTTTTTGCAGCCTAGATGCGCAAAGGTGCCCAAATTCCTTTTAGGAGGGCATTTTTAGACATTTGGATCCCAGACTTCTTCTCACTCTTTCGGGCCCCTAACATGCCTGGGCAGTATAAATACCCCACATGTGACCCCATTTTGGAAAGAAGACACCCCAAGGTATTCCGTGAGGGGCATGGCGAGTTCCTCGAATTATTATTTTTTTTGCCACAAGTTAGCGGAAATTGATTTTTTTTTTGTATTTTCTCACAAAGTCTCCCTTTCCGCTAACTTGGGACAAAAATTTCAATCTTTCATGGACTCAATATGCCCCTCACGGAATACCTTGGGGTGTCTTCTTTCCGAAATGCGGTCACATGTGGGGTATTTATACTGCCCTGGCATTTTAGGGGCCCTAAAGCGTGAGAAGAAGTCTGGAATATAAATGTCTAAAAAATTTTACGCATTTGGATTCCGGAAGGGGTATGGTGAGTTCATGTGAGATTTTATTTTTTGACACAAGTTAGTGGAATATGAGACTTAGTAAGAAAAAACAAAAACAAACAAAAAATTTCCGCTAACTTGGGCCCAAAAAAATGTCTGAATGAGCCTTACAGGGGGTGATCAATGACAGGGGGGTGATCAGGGAGTCTATATGGGGTGATCACCCCCCTGTCATTGATCACCCCCCTGTAAGGCTCCATTCAGACGTCCGTATGATTTTTTACGGATCCACGGATACATGGATCGGATCCGCAAAACGCATACGGACGTCTGAATGGAGCCTTACAGGGGGGTGATCAATGACAGGGGGGTGATCAGGGAGTCTATATGGGGTGATCACCCCCCTGTCATTGATCACCCCCCTGTAAGGCTCCATTCAGACGTCCGTATGATTTTTTACGGATCCACGGATACATGGATCGGATCCGCAAAACACATGCGGACGTCTGAATGGAGCCTTACAGGGGGGTGATCAATGACGGAGGTGATCAGGGAGTCTATATGGGTGATCACCCCTCTGTCATTGATCACCCCCCTGTAAGGCTCCATTCAGACGTCCGTATGATTTTTACGGATCCACTGATACATGGATCGGATCCGCAAAACACATGCGGACGTCTGAATGGAGCCTTACAGGGGGGTGATCAATGACAGAGTGGTGATCAATGACAGGGAAGTGATTAGGAAGTCTATATGCGTGATCACCCCCTTGTCATTGATCACCCCCCTGTAAGGCTCCATTCAGACGTCCGCATGTGTTTTGCGGATCCGATCCATGTATCCGTGGATCTGTAAAAATCATACGGACGTCTGAATGGAGCCTTACAGGGGGGTGATCAATGACGGAGGTGATCAGGGAGTCTATATGGGTGATCACCCCTCTGTCATTGATCACCCCCCGTAAGGCTCCATTCAGACGTCCGCATGTGTTTTGCGGATCTGATCCATGTATCAGCGGATCCGTAAAAATCATACGGACGTCTGAATGGAGCCTTACAGGGGGGTGATCAATGACAGGGGGGTGATCAATGACAGGGAAGTGATCAGGAAGTCTATATGCGTGATCACCCCCTTGTCATTGATCACCCCCCTGTAAGGCTCCATTCAGACGTCCGCATGTGTTTTGCGGATCCGATCCATGTATCAGTGGATCCGTAAAAATCATACGGACGTCTGAATGGAGCCTTACAGGGGGGTGATCAATGATAGGGGGTGATCAATGACAGGGGGGTCATCAGGGAGTCTATATGGGGTGATCAGTGGTTCATAAGGGGTTAATAAGTGACAGGGGGGGTGTAGTGTAGTGTTTTGTGGTACTTTACACAGCTACCTGTGTCCTCTGGTGGTCGATCCAAACAAAAGGGACCACCAGAGGACCAGGTAGCAGGTATATTAGACGCTGTTATCAAACCAGCGTCTAATATACCTGTTAGGGGTTAAAAAAAAATCACATCTCCAGCCTGCCAGCGAACGATCGCCGCTGGCAGGCTGGTGATCCACTCGCTTACCTTCCGTTCCTGTGAGCGTGCGCGCCTGTGCGCGCGCGTTAACAGGAAATCCCGGCTCTCGCGAGATGACGCATATATGCGTGACTCTGCACAGAGCTGCCACCTCCGGACCGCACATCTGCGTTAGGCGGTCCGGAGGCGGTTAACAAAGTCTAGACTGAAAACCAGGAGCTCCTAAATATTCTGGGATGGAATTACTTTGATCGTTTCACTATAAAATTTCCTCCCTCAACTTTCACAGCCTTGCAAAATATTCTAGAAATTATATAGCTGCCAACAGTCCCAAAATTGCTGGGACTCCCCAGTGAACTCTCTCCCTAGCTGTGCCTCACCAACAACAAGGGGTTGCCTCACCATGAACTGCCTCCCTAGCTGTGCCTCACCAACAACGGGGGGTTGCCTCACCATGAACGGAATCCCTAGCTGTGCCTCACCAACAACAGGGGGTTGCCTCACCATGGACTTCCTCCCTAGCTGTGCCTCACCAACAACGGGGGGTTGCCTCACCATGAACTGCCTCCCTAGCTATGCCTCACAACAGGGGGTTGCCTCACCATGAACTGCCTCCCTAGCTGTGCCTCACCAACAACAAGGGGGGGTTGCCTCACCATGAACTGCCTCCCTAGCTATGCCTCACAACAGGGGGTTGCCTCACCATGAACTGCCTCCCTAGCTGTGCCTCACCAACAACAAGGGGGGGTTGCCTCACCATGAACTGCCTCCCTAGCTGTTCCTCACCAACAACGGGGGGTTGCCTCACCATGAACTGCCTCCCTAGCTGTGCCTCACCAACAACAGGGGGTTGCCTCACCATGAACTGCCTCCCTAACTATGCCTCACCAACAACAGGGGGTTGCCTCACCATGAACTGCCTCCCTAGCTGTGCCTCACCAACAACGGGGGGTTGCCTCACCATGAACTGCCTCCCTAGCTGTGCCTCACCAACAACGGGGGGTTGCCTCACCATGAACTGCCTCCCTAGCTGTGCCTCACCAACAACAGGGGGTTGCCTCACCATGAACTGCCTCCCTAGCTATGCCTCACTAACAACAGGGGGTTGCCTCACCATGAACTGCCTCCCTAGCTGTGCCTCACCAACAACGGGGGGTTGCCTCACCATGAACTGCCCCCCTAGCTGTGCCTCACCAACAGGGGGAACCTCACCATGAACTGCCCCCCTAGCTGTGCCTCACCAACAGGGGGAACCTCACCATGAACTGCCCCCCTAGCTGTGCCTCACCAACAGGGGGAACCTCACCATGAACTAGCTGGGACACAATTGTACATGCCCCTTGTACACTTTGCATACTTTGTTGACTGATTAAAAAATGTATTGTGGGGATAAAAAGTCATTAAGACCACCAATGCTGTGCAGTATAATGATATATTTCTCGTTTCATGCCTTTTCATTTGCAGCCCTGTTGATGGTATTTATGATAGGACTGCCAGTGTGCCTCAGCTGCACATAGATCCATCTGTAGAGCCTGAAGCATCCAGTTACAATTCACCAGAAAAGGCAAGTAATTGTATGTTTGGCGTTATGGGATATTTTCATATATGACTATATGGAACAATGGGCAAAAGTGACTACATTCATTAAACAATCACCAGTGTCCGCACCAGTTTGGTCATCTGTATGAATGCATATTAAATACTATCTATAGATGTTCTTTAGATACCTGTTTGCAGAATGCTTGTTTGGCCGACAGCGATCTCTCCCACCCACCATATACTTGCACTGGCAGTGGCATATCTTCAGAGCAGGCTTATTGGAATCTCCCCCATACAAATAAGAAGGTCAGCTGGTCCCACCAAAAATGGCAGGTTTGTCTGAGATGAGTGTAACGTGTATGGCCAGCTTTAGCCTTGCCGTCCATCACTTAATTATGCTTATTATTAAAAAGATACTAATTGAGAACTAAGCAAACAAAAAGAGCTAAAATTGTAGCTACAAATGCCCTATTATTGTTCTCATCCTCAATCCCATCTTATCCCATATTCCAGTCTAAATACCTCCATTTGTGTCCCAGTAAGCACACATTTGTCCTCCTCTTTTTTCTCCCCTCCAGTGCTTCTGCATGTGAAACAATAGCTTCAGGAAAAGGTATTGGTCTAGGGCAGGGATGAGCAAACTGCGGCTCTCCAGCTGTTGTAAAACTACAACTCCCAGCATGCCCGAATTGCTGTAGGCTGTCCAGACATGCTGGGAGTTGAAGTTTAGCAACAGCTGGAGGGCCGCAGGTTGGGCATCCCTGGTCTAGGGTGTTACCTTTTAGGTTAGTTACCTTTCTAAAGCAGTTTTTCAGGATTAGAAAAACATGGTTACTTTCTTCCAGAAACGGCTCCAGACGCGTCCATTATTTGAGTCTGGTTTTGTAGTTTTACTGAAGTGAATGTAGCAGAGTTGCAGTACCATACATATCCTATGGACAGATGTTGGGCTGTTTTTGGAAGACAGCAGCCATGTTTTTCCTAATTCCTAGAAAACCCCTTTAAAATCATCTCTCCAAGGATCACAATAGAATGGGATTCCAGGAAACAATAGGCCCTCCATTGTTTGTCCACTACCTGTCCAGCTGCAATTGGCAATATTTCTATTATTATTATTTTTGCAGAGGAGCCTCAATGGCAATAAACCAGTAGACCGTGTAACTAATGAAGGCTTATCTCCGTCTTCTGAGACTAGAAGCTTTCCTGAACGAGGTAACGTCTATGAACCTTTCTCGTATATGCTATATATCTCAATTATTTGGGGCAGGATTCATGCCCATTGTTTGGTGACCTTCATGTACAGAGCTTGATGTTTATTACGGTAAAATGTAACCACAGCACTTTATCTCGCCCACTGATGTTTAAAGGGGTTTTTTAGCTGGAAAAAAAATGAGTGACCTCACTGATCTCCCGCCACTACTGGTCTGGCACTGCCCAGGTGCTCGCAGATCTCTACTTTCTGGTCCCGTATCAACACGCGGGAAATGCCTGGAAATGTATGCACATCCAATTACTGGCCACAGCAGTGCCCCGCCTTATCCAGTCATTGGCTGAGTGGGCATTTCCTGTGTGTCAAGATGGGACCAGGAAGGACAGACCAGCGGGCACCTGGGTAGCATCAGAACAGAAGTGGCGGGGATCAGTGAGTTGTGTATCGGTTCTGTTATTTTTTTTAACCCCTTTTGTGCCTGCCGCCTCCAGTTTTTTTCTTGCTGGAAAACCCCTTTAACAATTCCTTAATTGTATCAGATTATCATACAAGAACGATTCTTGGTTGTAATGAATAACATATATATATATATATATATATATATATATATATATATATATGTCTATTAAATAACAGACTTTATTTTAAAATAAAAAAATATCCAGTAATGCATTATGCATTTTTTAAATAATTTTACCATATTATGAATGTTCTGAGTTTTGACCTCCATATTTTTTTTTTAAATTGCCATTGTGAAATAACTGAGTTTCTACTGTACCTTGAAGTAGCGTCAGACTGGCCCACCAGAGTGCCAGAGGGATCCTCCAGTGGGCCCAGGCTGATACAATAGTGGGCCCTAAAGGTGCAGGAGACTAGGGTCTTTTTCTCTGAATCAAAACCAATTAGACTTTGTTCTCGTGGCCCAACCCCCCTATCTTAAATAATTTCCTCTGGTGGGCCCAAAGAACTCCAGTCCAACCCTATCTTGAAGTGTATGTTCACATGATCTAAGGCTTCTTTCACACTAGCTGCCGGAAGAGCCTGCCGGATCCGTACTAACGCTGCTGCTGGAAGTCCGTCCCGGCATTCACTATAATGGGGACGGCCAGGAGATGCGGCCACAGCACGGCAAACATGCCGAGAGGTGTCCGGAAAAGCCCAACACTAGTGTGAAATAAGCCTAACTCATATTCAAAATGTTATTGTGTCTGAACACCATTTTACAGTTTATACCGTATATAGAAGAAAAATTACTTTATCAAAAGATACATTTATTTACCTTGTATTTATCTTTAGTTACAGCAGGTTTTATCCCCATTTTTACCTAGGGCTGCAATCACAATACTGCAGACTCTCTTAGCATTCTCGGCTGGTTCAGGATCAGCATAGAACTTATTGGTATTTTGGGATGTGTGATCTTTATACAAGGCGCTGTACAGTAATCTGATGTTTCCCAGAATGTAGAGGTGCAGAGAATGTTTCATTACTGAATCAAGCTGTCAGGGGTGTGTACCGACAGGCTGCCTAAGTGTTATTACAGCACAACACTGAATGCATCTTTGGGCTATAGAACAGGAAAAAACGCAGAACCAGTCAGAGATAAAAAAAATAAAAAAAAGCCAAAGCATTAGGTATGGAGAATATATACTGTATGTAGACTTACCTGCATATCACAGAGCTCTGGTGTGTTGACAACGTCTTGTATACATCTGTATATGTTTATGAAATGTTATATTGTATACGCCTTTATTATGTGCTACATACTGCAGCATGTTTGCTCTGTATATTCTGTATTTTACCATAGTGTTAGTTTTAGAATTATGTGTCATTTTATATTTCCATAGGAGAACACGGAAGTATTCTGCAAGAGAGCAGCGCACCAAATAAGAATTTAATATCAAGACCTGTTCCTCTTGCTAGAAAATTATCTTCTCCTGAGAAAAGTCCAAACGAAGAAAGTGGTAGTCCTAGTAAGATACCAGTCAAAAGGAAAACAAGTAGGGAAGCATCAAAGACTGACATTTCACCACAATCGGATCATTCAAGCATCACTTTCAAGAAGACAGAAACATTGGCACAGTCCGGATTATCCTCTCCAGAGACAGAGCAGCCGAAAAATGTCAAAACCAATGCAAACTTTGAAGTCCATTCAATGAAAGAGATGCAAGGAGAGCAAGATTCCATTCTAGACAAAGACCAGTTTATATCTCTAAGAAAATTTTGGGAAAAGGGAGCAGGGAATTCAGGGAATGCAAGTCAGGGCCATTTAAAGCAAGAAGCAGAAGATGCAGTGAATTTAGATGAGTCTCCTGCAAAGCCTAACCACTCAGTTACTATACAATACACCACAAAAGTTAATAGCGAGGAGAGATCTCTACCAGAGTATACACATCGACTGAAGTATTTCTCACAAAGACCTCAAGTGGTATCCTCCAGTGAAGATGAAATGGTCCATGTGGTTCCACATCGAAAAACCCCATCCTCTTCAATACCAAGATCAACTTATGCTAAAAGCAAGGGTTCATCAAATTCAAGAAGTATGTCTGTATCAGAAAGCAATGGGACCACCTCACACAGTGAGGACAACAGTGGCGTTAACCGATCTTCTAAGAAATCAAAGCTTCCAGTTAGAGCTTCTTCAGTTGTCAAGGAGACTAAAGGTGATCCTACTTCTTCTCCCAAAGACAAGCTACCTGTCGTTTCTGTGCCAGAGATAACAGACTCTGTGGAGGAAATCATTGTCCCACAAAGCAAACCAAAAGTAGCAGAGTCACTTTATAGCAAGGTTCAGATTTTAATTGATACTGTGTCCTCTGATGAAGAACAGGGAGGGACAGATAAAAAACCCAAGAGTGAAGACAAGACAGGACATTCACCACTGGAAAGTGAAAACGGTAATACTGTTTGTATTGTATTCAGCATGTTTTAACTTCTGTCAAGGGTCATTTCAGATCTTACATGATTGTAAAATGTAGAATAGATTAAGGAATATTTGATCTGACCTAATATATTTGAGAAATACTTCAGAAAATAATGTCATACAGTAGTGTTCTCTATCGTGCAGCCAATCATTAAGTAGTCTTTTTTTACGTACCAGGAATGTGGACAACATGTTACTAGGCAGTCAAGACATAACTTATGTGGTTTTGGCTAATAAATTCAAATTTTTGGGGAAATATAGAGCTAATTCCATAGTTCCCCCCACAGAAGAACTGTACATTGTGGCAGCTATGGTTGGCTATGTTATGGAGATGGCAGAGCTAGCCAAAGTGCTGTAGCACAGCCGCCGCAATGCCCTCATAGTGATTTACAATAGCCACAGAACCCATAATGCCACGTTCAGTGATCAGTAGTTCCCCATGTCTTAAGTGTTTTAGAGACAATACAGTTTGAGCACACACACATTGGCTGAACACTTGTCCGATAGTATTCCTCACGCTCAGTGTGGACAGACATGCATGGTTTATTTTGAAGGGAAAAGAGAATAATTCTCTTCCAGACTCTTCTTGTGGTTCATCTCCCACAAGGAAATAAAGATCTGCATATTGAAATCCAAAATGCACAATTTTTCTTTCCCTCAAATTCTGCAGTAGAAGGAAACACAGGAGACGTCTAGGTTGGGGAGTTTGGATATCTTTTATCTCATGTGTTTGGCCCGTTTGAGCCAAGGTGAAGATCGGCTAAAAAGAGTGTCTTTTACGCTAATATTTTCATAAGTTAGAAGGATAGTCCACTGATTATTATAGTAACCAAGTAATGCTTCATCTGCACCATTTTGGCACTGCAGGGAAATTAAAGACTTGTTGCTGGGTTCCCACACAGATTAAAGATAGTCATTGGGTTCACATTATACAAAAATTGTGTTTTTTTGTGTGCCATCTGAATATAGAAGAGTTGTAGTACATGCTGATGTCACCTTGGTTTTTACCTAATTTATTGGTTCTATCAGATTTCAGTAGTGCTACTCCAAGTGTGAAGGGGACGCTCTAATAAAAAAATAAAGAGCCAAAGTAAATATAAAAGGACATACATCTGCCAGGGATAAAAGATGAGTTCTTGGCCATGCCTCCTGGGCTGTTAGCTCAAACTGTCTGTACAATTTTTGAACAGCGACAGATATAGCCACTAACACAGTAGGTTACCTGACAGAAACCCACTTGTGATGTCACAGCATCTTACCTGACTAAAATGCACTTGTGATGTCACAGAATCACACCTGATTGAAATCCACTTGTGATGTCACAGCAGACTACCTGACTGAGATTCACTAGTGATGTCACAGCAGATTACCTGACTGAGATTCACTAGTGATGTCACAGAAGATTACCTGACTGAAATCTACCTGTGATGTCACAGCAGACTACCTGACTGAGATTCACTAGTGATGTCACAGCAGATTACCTGACTGAAATCTACTTGTGATGTCACAGCAGACTACCTGACTGAGATTCACTAGTGATGTCACAGCAGATTACCTGACTGAGATTCACTAGTGATGTCACAGAAGATTACCTGACTGAAATCTACCTGTGATGTCACAGCAGACTACCTGACTGAGATTCACTAGTGATGTCACAGCAGATTACCTGACTGAAATCTACTTGTGATGTCACAGCAGATTACCTGACTGAAATCTACTTGTGATGTCACAGCAGACTACCTGACTGAGATTCACTAGTGATGTCACAGCAGATTACCTGACTGAGATTCACTAGTGATGTCACAGCATATTACCTGACTGAAATCTACTTGTGATGTCACAGCAGACTACCTGACTGAGATTCACTAACACAGTAGGTTACCTGACAGAAACCCACTTGTGATGTCACACATGACAGAAACCCACTTGTGATGTCACAGCATCTTACCTGACTAAAATGCACTTGTGATGTCACAGAATCACACCTGATTGAAATCCACTTGTGATGTCACAGCAGACTACCTGACTGAGATTCACTAGTGATGTCACAGCAGATTACCTGACTGAGATTCACTAGTGATGTCACAGAAGATTACCTGACTGAAATCTACCTGTGATGTCACAGCAGACTAACTGACTGAGATTCACTAGTGATGTCACAGCAGATTACCTGACTGAGATTCACTAGTGATGTCACAGCATATTACCTGACTGAAATCTACTTGTGATGTCACAGCAGACTACCTGACTGAGATTCACTAGTGATGTCACAGCAGATTACCTGACTGATATTCACTAGTGATGTCACAGCAGATTACCTGACTGAAATCTACTTGTGATGTCACAGCAGACTACCTGACTGAGATTCACTAGTGATGTCACAGCAGATTACCTGACTGAGATTCACTAGTGATGTCACAGCATATTACCTGACTGAAATCTACTTGTGATGTCACAGCAGACTACCTGACTGAGATTCACTAGTGATGTCACAGCAGACTACCTGACTGAGATTCACTAGTGATGTCACAGCAGACTACCTGACTGAGATTCACTAGTGATGTCACAGCAGATTACCTGACTGAAATCTACTTGTGATTTCACAGCAGATTACCTGACTGAGATTCACTAGTGATGTCACAGCAGATTACCTGATTGCAATTCACTAGTGATGTCACATCAGTATACCTGACTGAAATCCACTAGTGACGCCACAGCAGATTACCTGATTGAAATGCACGTGTGATGTCTCAGGAGATTACCTGACACAAATATATTTCTGATGTGACAACTACTCTCCTGACAAACACAGTTGTGATGTCACAGCAGCTCAGTGGATAAACAGATTTTCTTAATTTCCTCATCATTGTGCCAAACCACCAGATTATTGGGGACATGGATATACTGTGTAGCTGGTTACATGTGATCTAATAGACCATAGGGAACACTATTATTAACAGTGGGCTCCCTTGCCTGGATGGCCCCAATGTAGCTGCACATGTTGAATGTACACATACTGTACTATGACTTCTGACATATCATAGAGAAGATGTCATCTGTGGAGACCAGTTTTTGAGAACCCCATAGGCTACAACATAAGAAAGTTTTTCTTAACATGTTTTCACTATTGCTGAATTACATTTTATGTTATAACATCATTGTAAATGTTTTAATTTTGAAAATTTAATAAAAATCATGACTTAAAGGATGGAAGATTTCTCCTCAGGCTATACACTAAACCCCTTCCTTACCAATAACCACTCTGACACCTTCTTGCTTGGTAAAATGACCCTTAGGCCAACTTTATTGTACATACAAATAACATAATAACAATAATCACTTTAAATACATCCTTCAACATCATGAACCACAGTGCCGTAACAATGATCCTGGAGGGCAACCCAAACAAGCGGTATCTTCCGTAACCATCTCTCCTTATACTTCAAGATTACCCTTGGCCGCACTCACCGACCCAAGGGCACCAAATCCTTGAAGTATCCAAGTATCTCCTCCTGTAGACCTTTTAGCCCAAACAGGAGCCCCATCCTCGGCATTCACAAACCACATGAGATACAGGCTCCAACATGTCCTGCATCTCTTAAACCATTGTATTGCTCCCCCAGGATCTCATATCCATCAGCCACCAGAAGACCACTGGTGACACCTCACCTGTGGGCGTCCTGCCACACCCTAAGAGCCGTCTCCAACCCCTCCTGGATACCTAAAGCCCACATATCAATACCTACATCATTCAAATGCACGCCATCAGATCTCAAGAATTGAGGCGACGCCGCCTCCAATTCCCGATGACGAACAACCACACCACCTTGTCTGCGTACAAAACGCCCCACCTCCTTATTTAACTTCGCCCGGGCCTTGTTGATTCATTCCACCGACCTCGCAAAACGCCAACTGCTCCTCGCAACCACCTCCGACCAAACCAACAGCAAGCCCGGAAAATCCGACACCAAACGCAATACGTCCAACTTGATGTCCCGAATCACATCTCGCGACCGACGTACCCCCAAATCATTGCCCCCCGCATGCAGAACCAAAATGTCTGGCGAGCGATCGAACAAGACATTCGTATGTATTTCCGGCAGAACCCGCCCCCAGAGAAGCCCCCTCACACCAATCCACCGGACTTGCAGATCCTCCATTGGAAAACCCAATTGACGGCCGTTCCGCCGAACATCCGCTCGCAAAGCCCCCCAGTAGACATATGAATGCCCAAAAATCCACGCAAGACAAGGTGCCGCCCTTGTAAAACAAACAAAATCAAATAAACAACCGTCACTGCCAATGCCAATCCCCACACGTTAATCATGAAAAAACAATACATTCCCACACACTACAAGAGATGAGGCCTAACATATGATCGAAAACAATCAGACTCCCACCGCCCTATACGTTTTATGACCTCCTCTCCAAGCCCCCACCTGGAAGCCTCAGTCGCAGCCCCAATCCTGAAAGAGTGCGATGCAAATTCCTTTGCCGGAAAACCCGCAGCCGACAAACATTTCCTAAAAACAGCCACAAACTGGAACCGAGACAAACACGAACCCTCCACATGAACCAGCAGCACACCCGCGCCACCCGGCCGCAATGGCAAAAATTCCCTGACACAACGCACTGGGCACACGACCGACTCAGCAAGTGGCCTAAGCCATACCACCACACCATTACCTACCTGATCTGTTTTTGACTTGCGCAGCAAACATCTCAAAGCACCATCCACCAGCACAACGTCCTCCCACAACAAACCGCCCCCACCCGTGCAACTTGCCGCCACCAGCTCAGAGATCCGAAAAGCCCCAAAAAAGGCCAATACAAACGCCGCCCTAAACAGACACACGTCATACTCCGATCTACAAACCAACCCCGCTTCCTTCCACAGCATCTGTAATATCCCAAAAGAAACCGGCCTTCTAGTATCCTTCCTCACCACACTACGACGGTAACCCTTCAAGGCCTGCCGCACCATGAAACACTTAGACACATCAGCCAAGCCCCTCAGGCGCAACCAGAAAGCAACAGCCGCTACCCTCTTTGACGCCACCGAAAACGACAAACCTTCCGCATAAGACCGACCCACCCAAAATATCAACAACAACCTAAAATCATCAAAAGAACTACAACCACCCGTCTGTCCAATCAAGTCCTCCCACAACGCCCAAACTGAGGAATAAGCCAACCACGTACCTCTGCTCAGAGATTGTCTAATCAGGCCCGCCGACACCCCAAGGCCACGCTCCAGAGCCACTGGGGGCAGGGCAACCCTCTGACCTCGGCACCCGGCGCCAGGCCGCGGAAACGATCCCACTGAAAGCGAGAAAGGGAATCAGCAAGTGAGTTATCCACTCCCGGCACATGCACCGCAACAAAACATGCATTCAACTGCAAACCACGTAAAACCAAATGCCGCAGCAAATTCAAAACCGGGGGCGAATTCGCCGTCTGGCTGTTAATTGCCTGAACCACACCCATGTTATCACAATAGAAGCGAACCCGCCGATTCCTAAGCAAGTCCCCCCACAACTCAGTAGCCAAAACAATCGGAAAAAGCTCCAGCAATACCAAATTAGTAAGGAAACCGGCCTGCCTCTATTCCACCGGCCAAGCACCCGCACTCCACTGACCCGCACAAAAAACCCCATAGCCAAAGGAACTCGACGCATCAGAGAACAATTCCAGAACAGCACTATCAACCACCGCTTCCATCCACACAGACCGGCCATTATATTCCGACAAAAAATTCTCCCACACCACCAAATCCTCCTTCACCGCAGCAGGCAAACGCAAATAGTGAAAAGGTGCCGCAACGCCCGCAGTCGCCAGGGCCAAGCGACGACAAAACACCCGCCCCATCGGCAAGATCCGACAAGCGAAGTTCAATTTACCTAGAACCGACTGAACTCGTTTGAGCTGTACCTTCTTAGCCTTCCGCAAGAACTGCACTTCATTCAACAGATCCGACACCTTATCAACAGGCAGCCGGCACTCCATGGCCACACTGTCAATCTCGATCCCCAAAAACTTCATAACCGTGGAAGGGCCCTCCGTCTTATCAGCCGCCAACGGAATACCAAAACGAGCCGCAACCCTCTCCATGGTATGTAACAAAACAGAACACACCCTAGATCCAGCCGGACCCAAGAACAGAAAATCATCTAAGTAGTGCAAAACCGAACTCCAACCCGCTTCCTTCCTTATCACCCATTCCAAAAACGAACTAAACGACTCAAACAAGGAGCACGAAATCGCACAACCCATCGGCAAACAACAATCAACGTAATAACAGCCATCCCACTGAAAACCCAATAAATGCAAGCTATCAGGGTGAATAGGCAACAACCGAAAGGCGGCCTCAATGTCCGTCTTTGCAAGTAGAGCGCCCTGCCCGAAACGTCGAACCCACCGCACTGCCTCATCAAAAGATGTGTATGACACTGAGCACAACTCATCCGCTATACCATCATTCACCGAAGCCCCAAGCGGATAGGACAAATGATGAATTAGCCGAAACCTATTAGGCTCCTTCTTGGGCACCAAACCCAAAGGAGAAACCCACAAATCCGGCAACGGACACTCAGCAAAGGGGCCCACAACCCTGCCAGCAGCAATCTCCCCGGCAATCTTGTCCCTCACCACAGCTGGATAGCGCAATGCCGAAGACAGATTCCGCAAAGCCCGACTGACACCAGCCAAACCGCATGGAATAACAAAACCTTCAGTAAAACCTTTCAACAGCAACTGAGCCGCCTCCCTATTTGGATACATCCTTAAATATGGCTCCATCTCGTCCACCTTCACCGGCGTCACCCCTCTTCTGCACAACCTCGGATCCCTTACCCTTACCCCGCTTAAAGCATCGGGACAAGCTATGGGCACCGCCACACCCGGAACACTCATGTTTGTACCGGCAGTCGGACAAGAACCGGCAATGCCCCTCATTGTACTGCCAACAACAACCCCTCCTGCTACCCCCAGAAGACTCCGAGGCCGAGCCACCCCCGGCCCCCCCACGAAAGGGCTGAGGACCCCCTTTCGGTGCCGCCATCAATCGCATCCACAGACCAATATCCTTATGGTCCCAACGAATGCTAGGCCTGACCGCCTTCCGCTGCCGGAACTGCTCGTCATACCTAAGCCACGACACACCCCCATAAGTCCGATGTGCCTCACCTATAGCATCCATATAACAGAAGAGAGCCGAGCATTGCTCAGGCGCCTTCTCCCCAACCACACTAGCCAGAATCGCAAAGGCCTGAAGCCAATTCTGAAAAGTACGCGGAATCAGCCTGTACCGCCTCCTCTCTTCCTCCTCCTTCTTGCTCTCATCCGGCCTCCCCCTATCCAAATTACATTTTTCCAAAGGAAGCAACGCAAAAATCTCCACATACTCATCCCTCCATATCTTATCCTTAATCTCATGCTTCAAGTGAGACCCCAGCGGCCCATCAGCCAACCGAACACCATCACCCACATCCTTTGCCACCGCTCCCGACCCAGATGCCTGAGTACCCCCTCTAATACCACCACCTGCCCCCACAGGCACCAGCGCCGCACTCTGCTCCCGTTCAACAGCCTGCACCGGAGCCCACACTGGTACTGGAGACCCCGCAGGCCCGGAACCTAACCGAGATAATAAAGACACCACCCCTGACAATACCTCCCGCACTAAAGCATCAGAACCCCCCACATTAACACCAACAGAGCCCACATCCCCCCCAACATGACTTTGACCAGCCGGTCTCTCACCTGGCCGTCCCCGGACATCATCACCGGCAGCCGCAGAACTCATCCCAGACGTCCTCAGTGGCGTAGTCGAACAGCACGGCACTGCTAATTCCCTTTGAGGGACATCCATGGCGCCTGCCGCCAAATCTTCACCCGGCTCCACCTCTCCGTCCTCCAACGGCGACATATCCTCATCACCCTGCTCCTGCAAGAGACCGTCGTCCTGGAATTCATACACCGGACCGGCCGCAACACATGGCCGCACGCTTCCATCTTCCATCCTCCCCCTCAGAACCTGCTCTCCAGCCGGATTGCCGGAAGCCGCATCCCGAAACGACCAATCAGGGGACCAGGCAACCACCCTATCCTCATCCACGCTGCCATGTCATGCCAGGGGCCGCGACGCACTCACAATGCGCTCCCCTCTTCTGCGCACGTCAGTCCTCCCGCGCTCCAGCCGCCGACCGGAAGCCGCCGGCCGCGGCGCAGAAGACCTCGCTGACCTGCTTCCAGGAAGGCCCAGGCCGCCAGACCGCCCGACCGCACCACCCCTCCGGACCACCGGTAAGGCCGCCAGGGTACGCTCACCACTCCGGACCGCCTCCGGTGAGACGCCCGCTCGCCCTGCCTCTCGTCGCCTGGGAGACGGGACCAGGGTTAACCCGTCCCTCTCCCGCCGCTCCACCACGCACAGAAGCAGTCCTCCCGCTGCGCCTGGGAGCACTGCTGGGAACAGACACCTCAGGCTGCAGCGGAGGGTTCACAGGGGGACTCCGGAGACGCCGGCGCACACGTGGGGTAGACTCCGGGCTCAGCCGCTCCGGGGGAACCGACCTCCTAGCCCTGGAAGGCCGCTCCGACGCCACCGCCATAGGAGAAGGGGCAAGAGCCGCCTGAATGGTCTCATGCAGGCGCTCCGCACCATGTTCTTGCACTGCAGCCCTGACCGCTGCCAACAGATCCTCCAGAGACGACATCCTGCTGCTCAAACACTCTGCCTTGCACTGACCCTGCTTACTCAAACCACTCCCCCACACCCTATATACTGCCCGCGAAAACCTCTCTCCTCCCCCTCAA
Source organism: Bufo gargarizans (assembly GCF_014858855.1). Classification (NCBI taxonomy): domain Eukaryota; kingdom Metazoa; phylum Chordata; class Amphibia; order Anura; family Bufonidae; genus Bufo; species Bufo gargarizans. The sequence goes on from NC_058088.1 coordinate 87,277,789, forward strand.
CCAGCTTCTAACCTTAACCCTTTCCCAGCCTGACGACTTCCACCCAAGTCAAGGCGCACTCCGCTATATCTGCGCCTCGCTCCATTGCTATTCCTCTTAAAAGAAAGTTTTTCTCCTTTGGATTAGCGATCAGTAAGATTCTTGACACATGGACAAATAAAAACAAGTAAAATAATTGCTCATCGTGAACCCCATAATAAAGATTAGCAAATTGATTCTAACAAATCAATGTGTCTCATCAGCGGGGCTTCTTCCCCTTGGGGGGCTGACCGCAGAGGTAAAGAAGCGTCAACCTGGCACAAGATTGACACCAGACATTTAGAAATTGTCAAGTTTGGGCTAAATCTCCAGCCCTGTCAATACTGTGCCAGTTGTGTGCTGCTTCACCTATGGGGACAGCCCCCCACAGTGAGGAAGCCCTTTTGCTCATCTCACCCCCATAACTATTTGGTTTCTTCTCTAGGCCGGAGTTCTGAAGATTACCCTGAGGATGTGGCTGCATCAAAGTCTAATAATGTTAGCAATGCAAGAAGCATGGTGAATATTTATACAACCACGGAAAGTGAGTTTCACGGGAAGATAGTTTCACTGTATTGGTCGTTGTTCCTCTTTGGGTTTTGGTAAAGATGACCATGTTATTTCTTCTAAAGATTGCTATTGTCTCTTTAACATCCCATTACAGATGATTACAGCACAATCATAGCACCCCATCTGTCAGTTTACCTAGGAAACCAAGCGTTCAATTCATAATGTTGACTCTGTTTTACAAATCTACTGTTTGTTCGTCCACATCCTTTTCCTGATACAAGTCATGGAGTCAGGTGTAAAACAGATTTCCGCAAGGTCTTTGTATTTGAATAAAGAACTGTTGACAACTTGTGCAGGGAACAACAGACGCAAACAGCATGGAAAGAAAAACTGAAATAGAGAGGGTGAAGTATGACACAGTGACGTGCGTCCTGGTCACTAATCTGTGTATTGTGGACATTGAACAGTTATAAAATGTGGAAGACAGCAGACTGGAAAAAATGCCTACGTGCACCTAGACATATATCTATAAGCTAATATATCAGGACATCAGGTGAAATGACTAATCCTGAGCTCAAATCTATGCAACCTTCAAAATATCTCTTTTTGCCCTTCTTTTGTAGATCTCAGGACCATTTAAATCCAGACATAACTTGAAAGGAACATTTATTGACTAGGGTCTGATTTTTTTTTTTAGCAGATATTTCCTACATACTTAGCAGGACGCTTTCTTGAAAGGAGTCTTTCAGTAAATTTTGACCATGCAAAACTGCTGGCAGCACTAGGTAGAGGTTGGGGAGAGAAGGGCACACATACTTTATGTGGAACTTTCATCATCAGGAGTAGTGTGAATTTGCAGTTTTATTCTGCTGGTTTCTGTTCCTGCAAGTGCTTAGGAGGCGGAGCTTCACTTTGATGTGTTCTCTGCATTTAACTGCTTTATGGCACCTCCCCACTGCTCTGAGGGACAGCTGTAGTGGTCTTCTGGATAGGTTGCTACACCTGTCACTCAGAGCAGAAGGGAGGGGCGGTGAAGCAGCTCAATACAGAGAGCACTTAACCGTGAATCTCCACCTCCTGGGCTCTTGCAGGAGCAGAATCGAGCAGAATAAAAGTTCATATTCACGCTACTTCTGATAATAAAAATCCACAAAAGATGTGTTTGCCCTGGTGTCCCCAGCCCCTTCCTAGTGCTGTTAGCAGTTTAGCATGGTCAGAACTGTAGACAGACTCATTTTAATGACATATGCACCCTTGCGGCTTAGGTGAGTGGGTAAGGTCCTCCTTGAAACCCACTTTGCTTTATTATAAATAAATAAAAACTTCCGAAGACTCTTTATTTATTCTTTCATGAAAGCCACGTGCAGAAAAAAAGAGAAAAACAAATGTAGTATGGCAATGTAGTAAGGAAACAACTGAGGTCGCATCAGTATTATATGTTGCCAGTTTGATGTGTCCTTTTTGTTTCTCAAGGTTATGTTCATCACTATTAATTTCCTTCTTTTGTTCCTCCAAGCATATAACAAGCCGAACACGTTAAGTCACCAGCTTCTGGAGCCGGAACGCGCTAAAGAGCTGAGCAGATCCACTCCTGCCCTGCATTCAGAGGTAAGAACAGACGCAGGAAAGAGCATGGCTGGGGTTTGTATAGCTTCTGCTTCAATGTTCACATCACAATTATGTCCCACCTTTAATTTATACACATGATGTATACAGTAAAGGGATGCCTCAGAGCGTATAATTGCATCCGGAAAAAAAGTATCCGATTAACATATATGGTTTTTTTGTTAACTCTGGACTCTGGATGGAAAAGCACAACATACTATGAATATATTAAAGGGCATCTGTCAGCAGATTTGTACCTAAGAAACTGGCTGACTGGTTGCAGGTGCGCTTGGCAGCTGAAGGTGCCTGCGCTGCTGAGAAAAATTATGGTTTAATATATGCAAATGAGCCTCTAGGAGCAACGGGGGCGTTTTCATTGCACCTAGAGGGTCTTCTCTCTATGCATCTGCCACGCCCTCTACACTTTGATTGACAGGGCCAGGTGTGATTACATTTTCACTGTCTGGAACAGAGCCTCTAGGTGTAACGGCAACGCCCCCGTTGCTCCTAGAGGCTCATTTGCATATATTAAAACATAATTTTTCTCAGCAATGCGGACACATATGAGCATGGGACCAGCACAGATGCCGTCAGCTGCCAAGTGCACATGTAACAGGTCGGCCAGTGTCATAGGGACAAATCTGCTGACAGATGCCCTTTAAACCTGGGCTAAAAACATAATGTGATCACAGCCTAAGGGCATGTTCATACCGTAGCTTTCATGCCGAAAATGACCATAGGCCCACAAGTACCTAGTATATGGCAAAATAGTGCTGTTTGGGCTCACGCTGGTCCAGTATGTACATACTTTCTTTTCAATATATGGGAAAGTCTAATCTACTGATGGAAACAGTAAAAAAAAAAGTATTCTGCATGACATAGTCTTGAGACGTACATTTTTAACCTTTGTTTCTCTCTGTTTTGGTCTCAGACTGAATCTGACACTGCCTCTGAAATCAGCTTCAACATTAGGAAACACAGAAAGACCCTTAGCGGTGGCAGCAACTCCTCTGATATGGCATCAGTATCTTCCGTAAGTACTTGATGGCCTTTCACTAGCATGCATGTTTACTTTCAATGCATAACTTATCTTAATCTGTGTCTCATATTATAATTATTACTGGGTACATATATTCCATTTAAATAAACTTTGATTAAGTTATTTTTTTCATTTTTTAATATTATGCGGATCCATTGTAGCAATGCCTAAAACGGACAAGAACAGGACATGTTCTATTTTTTTTAGGGGCTACGGAACGGACATACTGATGCGGACAGCAGACGGTGTGCTGTTCGCATTTTTTGCGGACCCACTGAAATGAATGGTTCCGTATCCTATCCACAAAAAAAACTGAACGGACAAACAACGTTCGTGTGCATGTAGCCTAAGACAGCGGGGGGATGAGATATTAGGGTAAACTGCAATTACAACTGCATTCTTAGGTTTTCATTGGACATAGGTATCTGGTTTAGTTTTAACCTCTTACTGACCACCCATACGCCTTTTTACAGCGGTCACTAAGGGGCCTTAGGCTGGGCCGCCGCGTTTTTATGGCGGCCCTGTCTAAGCCCTGACATGAGAGCCGGGGCCCTGCTCTAACAGCCAGGACCGGCAGGAGTGCCGATCCGGGCTGTTGAACCCTTTACATGCTGGGTGCAATGGCGGACTCCCTCTGTCTCCCATCAGCACCCCGAAAATGCAATCGCGGGGTGCTGATGTGTTGGGAAGCTTACCTTGCTTCCGTTCAGGGCCCCGAGCCTGTCTGCAGTTCTCTGCAGCAGGCTGTGCCTCTCTGGCGCAGCCTGCTGGTCAATCTTTAAATAGCATTGCTATTGAAATGTATTATAGAGATAATGCATTACATTTTAAAAGCAATCAAAATACTGTATATTATAGTCCGCTTATGGGACTATTAAGTAGTAAAAAAAAATAGAAAAAATACACATTTATTAAATTTAAAGAATTCCATAAAATAAAAAATGCTTTTTTTTCCATTGAAATTATAAGTATTTAGGATCACTGTAATCGTACTGACCCAGAGAATAAAGATATTATGTTATTTGTACCGAAAAATGAACGCCGTAAAATTTATAATATAAAAACGCCGTGGCAGTATTGCTATTTTTCCCCATCTCCCTCCCAGAAAGAGTTAATAAAAGTTAATCAGAAAGTTATGTGTACCCCAAAAATTGAGCCATTAAAAACTACAACTTGTCCCGTATAAAACAAGCCCTCATAAAGCTATATAGACGAAAAAATTAAAAACTTATAGCTCTTGGAACGAGACCGTGAAAAAAGGAAGAAAAACGCTTGGTCAGTAAGGCCCAAACAGGCTTGGTCACTAAGGGGTTAAGAACTACTCCGAACGCTGTGTAAATAACACTTTAACCTACATTCTTTTGGCAGGTCAGTAACAGTGTCCTCAGTGTGTACAGCGGTGATTTTGGAAGTGTGGACGCACAAGGAACTGTTCAGTTTTCTCTGGATTATGATGAGAAGAACCGTGAGTTCCAGATATACGTGGCTCAGTGCAGGGACCTGGCTGTGGTGGATGAGAAGAAAGGACGATCAGACCCGTTAGTATTGCAGTTTCCCTGTTCTGATTTGTGGTCATCATGTGTCTTTTGTATATGTTGTACTTTCTGTCCACAGCAAATATATGTGAACTCTGGATTAACACATGGGTTATATGTGCAGTAGTAAAGCTGTTCTGGGTGATAAGAATGGATGTAGTTGTGGACAGATGTAGGAAACCCTAAACTGACATTAAACGTCACCACACCTGCCTGGTCCTGTCAATCAAAGTGCAGAGAGAGCTGAGCCTCTAGGTGTAATGACAACGCCCCCGTTGCTCTGAGAGGCTTATTTGCATGTATTAAAACATACATTTTTCTCAGCAATGTGGACGCATATAAACATGGGACCAACACAGATACCTTCAGCTGCCAAGTGCACATGTAACAGGTCAGACAGTTTTATAGGTACAAAACTGCTGATAGATGCAAATTAACTTGTTACATACTATTGAAATGAATAGTGTGTACTGTGTAAAAAGGCAGTTGTGATGGACACAAGACCACTGCAGCCAATCAGTGGCCTCAGCGATTACGTGTGCAAGAGGTTCAGCAGTAACATGCTGTACCTACACAACAAGAACACAAGGATAACACACAATACACATTGGAAGAATATGGGCTGAACCTGCTGATTTCAGTGTCAACATCTAAAGTGCTGTATATGGAGGTGTCCAGAATCTCCACCGATGTGAGATGTTGTAGAAAAGAAGGATCTTACTATTTCAACATACTTAATCTTTTGATTGTCCCTGGAGATAAACTATCACCATAAGTGTCTGGCGGTGACTTATTCTCCTCTCCCTACTAAGAACACATGCATGGTCGGCTGAGCCCATAATGCATGTATATGGAAAGTGAGGGGGAAGAAACAGCTGTTGGCCAAACCAGCTTTCGACCGTCATCTATCTAAGGCTTCTTGCCACCTTTTGGACTTAAAAAAATCGAGCTCATTACCCAGCAAAAAAAAAATCCCTTTGGTGTCTTCAAGCCCATGTCCCAAGACTTATTTAATGTGGCTAAACAGAGCCAGATGATGTGGATTTTTGCAAGTGAACAATGCTGTGTTTCTATCGAGCAGCATGCTATATATCATCCAGGTCTTGGATCACCCGCTCCCCGGAGATCCACAGCATGCGGACAGTCATCTGGTTCTCCATTTACAGATATACACCTATATAAGAGGAAGGCTATTGTTTTGCTGACAAGGTAGAATGTGCCTATTATGAAACACCGGATATTTCAAGCTCAGGAGAAACCTGTTTGACAAAATGTTGTGTTGCGTCCAAGTAAAATTAATGATTCCATTTGCAAACAATCTGCTTTAAGATGCACCTGTGTGCTAGCTATGTTTTCATACTAGTGCCAAGAATAAGAATAATTCTTGACAGTGCCAACAGAAGAAAATGAAACACAGAGACATTATCTACATTTGCTGGGAACAGCTCATTGTAGCCACCATCCATGGCTGTACACCACTATCTCTAGTGCTGAGAGACACAAGTGTAGTGATACGATCACAATATACTTTATGGAATCTGACAATCTACTAATGGCTCTGAACCAGGGTTTCTCAGCCAGGTTTTCCAGGAACGCTGGCCAGTGTTGCCAACCTAAATTTTTATTTTTTTCTGGACAATTTATCCAAACCTCATGGACAGCCAATATTTTTTAAGGACAATTTGGAAAAGCACAATGAACTAAAAAAAAGATTCTAAGTAATAGATGTCTATAGGTCAGATACTAATACTGAACACTGTGACGGTATCATCCGTGTCACCGTCTAGTATTCCCTTCTTCCCTTGGGGTTAGCACAGCCAAAGAATCCACAGAGAAATAAATCGCTATTATCGCTGGTATCGCCAGTATCGCTGGTATTGCCAAATAAGTCCATACATGAGCCAAAGCTGAATGCTGGAACAAGACTTTACTGGAAGCAACCCAGGCATTCAGAACTACACTTTCTTTTATGCCCTGCTCCCATGCAAGGGAGACACTTACAACAAATATACATTAACCAATAACACAAAGGTACAACCCACATGGAATCCTCCCCTCTGCCTGTGATATAATTATGGCACACAATGGTTAACATAATTATCACAGGCAGGAACATACACAACGTCTTCTGTCTTGGAGACAACCGAGGTGTAATTCAATTATCTCTCAGGACAAAGGGAAATCGCCAATACACACGGGGAGACAATAGGACAGACATCACTACTTACATATACAATGTCCCACCCTTTATAGTACACATAGACCTTAAACATCCCAAAATGGCACGAATTAGACCAGGGGTTGAAAAGTTAGTAAAAGTCTCTTTGGCCTGGCTGTACTCATGGCTTTTCTGCCCAAAACCGGTCCTACGCAGTCTTTTGTCCTGGAGACAATTGAGAAGTGATCCACTTATCTCCCAGGGACAGAAGCCAGACTCCATTAGCCACATGGTAGCAAAAGACAGCAAAATACATGAACTTATATAACTATGCTGCTATTACATAAAACAGGTACATTCCACATGGGACCGTAATCACATGGTAAGAGGCTGGCAAGTAGTCCTCTCCAAGTACTCGTGGCAAACTTGAAAGAGGGGAATTTGTCACAAACACATTGCCAGCCTTTACTGTGAGCTCTAAAATGCTGAGAAAAATGACCTGCTCAAGTACCACCAGCCTCAAAAAAATCTCATTTTTTTTCATGGACACTGGAAAAAAAGTCCCCTATTTTTAAGGATGGTGCAGAGGTTCCTTACATCATGATCAAGGTTCCCCCTAAACACAGCAACAACAAGACCTGTCACTACAATAGGGAAGCTTTATGAAGAAGTGAACAGTTCTGAGCTAAATTAGTCTCTGAACAAGAATTGGAGAATGCTATACTTGCCTCTACACAAAGCGTCTTGAAGGCAGGAATGGCATAAGGGGTTCATCAAGCGTGGAAACATTGTTCAGGGGTTCCCTTATGGTAATACGGTTGGGAATCGCTGCTCTAAACTTTAATATAGATATATACTGTACATTTGCTATGGATTTCATTTCCCAACAAGATGTGGCAGGGGCATCACAAATCCTTCCAAGTATATACTGTACGTTTAGTATGTTTATACCATATACTGTATATGCCCTATAGTTTATTACTATTTGTGCTAGTTATATTGGCTTCAGTGGTACCTGTCATGCAGCAATCTCTACAAAATCGTTTTATTCTTTATATCCTTTTAATGTTTGTCAGGCGATCTGAGCTTGCCATAATTTTGCTGACAAATGTATTATTTTTATTGTAACAGCTTTAGAATCCTGAAATGCATAAACTGTGACGTAAGCTGTGGCCTGTATGCAGAGTTGAATACTTTGTGGACGTATGGTCCTTTCCTGGCCAGTGATACCTGTCAGTTTGGAATCACAGTATTTCAGTCTTTGTGGTTATCACTTCTGCTTCTAGTGTACAGGGGTTTATATTAAAGTGGTTCCCTAGCTTTATGGCAGCCAGCCATCCTCCCCCACACCTGTGGCTCTCCGCTGCTTGGTTCCAGCTCCTTCAGTTCACGCACTCCGGTTCCCTGATTGTCAACTTCAAAAATAAATGGGGGTCACAAGTACCAATGCAGCCAGTGACTGGGCACAGTGGTGACATGTCCTTAAAGTGTTATAGGTTTCTGGACAGAATATACGTTTCCTGATGAAACATTATTGGCATGCAGATATTATCTTTGCAGATTTGTTTCTGCAGGTATATTAAATGAATATTTAGCTTATATCTCAATCATACATGAAACCAGGTTCGGACTGTTCCACCAGAGGATCCTCCGGTAGGCCCAGGGTTTGATACCCTAATAGACCCCAAAGGTCCTGCTTTTGGAGCCAGTCACTTGCCACTAGGATCTATTTCTGTGATTAAAACCCTATTATACAGGTGAAACTCGAAAAATTCGAATATCGTGCAAAAGTTCATTTATTTCAGTAATGCAACTTAAAATTAGAATTTTGTGAAAAGGTTCAATATTCTAGGCTCAAAGTGTCACTCTAGTCAGCTAATTAATCCATACCCCCTGAGCAAAGGGTACCTCAAAATTGAGACTTCATAAGCGGTAAGCCATAATCATCCAAATTATAACAAATAAAGGCTTGAAATATCTTGCTTTGCATGTAATGAGTCTATCTCATATATTAGTTTCACATTTTAACCCCTTAGTGCTATTTGACATGTATACTCATCATGGAGCACTGCTACTTGGCGCTCCATGACGAGTATACACGTCATGGCATTAAACGGTCACCATGTCGGCAGATATGGTGACAATGCTGAGACCCCGGTTGTTACACACAGCCAGGGATCTCAGCTAACCGGCCTGGGACCAATGAGGGCGGTCCCGGGCCTGCGATCGTACAGACTAGCCAATCACGCAATCCTAATGCCGGCTGAAAGATTCTGATCCCCACAGATCGTGACTGTGGGGATCAGAACCTTGCTAAATATGTTAAATATATGTATTTAGATAATATTTTATTACTCCCCCGCCAGCTCCTGATGTGCCCCCCCTAAAAAATTTAGGATGTGCCCCCGCCCCCCCTTCCTTCCCCCATTTTCAGGATGTCAGAGCCATTAGCAGAGTGTCAGCATACAGTTGACACTCTGCTTGAAACAACCGACATCGATGTCAGCCTTTTAACCCCTTCAATGCTGCGGTCAATAGGGACCGCTGTATGGAAGGGGTTAAGAGATGAAGGGAGCTCCCTCCCTCTCCCAGCAGGCTGCTGCTGTGCTGTGGCAGCGGCCGATGCTTGATGGGTTAAAAGAGGGAGAGAGCTCCCTCCCTCCCATATCCGGCCATTGCGCTCTTGTGGCAGTACGCGGGTGGTTACCTAGGCAACCGGATGCCTTCACAGGCTTCTGGCTTACCATGGTATAGCTGATCAGGCTCCTGCTAAAGGCAGGAGCTTGATCAGGCTTACTGTGAGTTACAATGCACTGCAGTACACTATGGAGTGTACTGCAGTGTATTTTAAACCATCAGACCCACTGGATCGTTAAGAACCATCAAACCATCACCTCATCCCAAAAAAAAAGAGCCCCTACATGAGACAATCGCCCAAAAAATGAAAAAAATATAGCCTTCAGAAAATGAAGACACAAAAACTTTTTTTTTCTAAAATGCTATTATTGTGCAAGACTTAAATAAGAAAAAGTAGACCTATTAGGTATTGCCACGTCCGTAACAACCTGCTCTATGAAAATATCACATGACCTAACCCCTCAAGTTAACATCTTAAAAAATTAAAAACTGTGCTAAAACAACCAATTTTTTGGTCACCTTGCCCCATAAGGTGTAATAATGAATGATAAAAAAAATCATATGTACCCAAAAATGGTACCAATAAAACATCAACTCTTCCTGCAAAAAATGAGCCCCTGCACAAGACGATCGGCAGAAAAATAAAAAAAAAATGGCGCTCAGAAAATGGAGACACAAAAACAACAGATTTTTTTTCATTATGTAAAACTGAAATAAAGAAAGTAGACATATTTAATATCATTGCATCCGTAACAACCTGCTCTGTAACATAGCACATGAGCTACCATGTCAGATGAATGTTATAAAAAATTAAAACGGTGCCAAAACCATCTTTTGGTTACCTTGCCTTACAAAAAACATAATATAGAGCCATTAAAAATCATATATACCCCAAAATAGCACCAATAAAACTGGCACCTTATCTCCTAGTTCCTAAAATGGGTCACTTTTTGGGAGTTTTTACTATGAGGTGCATCTGGGGGGCTTCAAATGGGACATGGCGTCTAAAAACCAGTCCAGCAAAATCTGCCTTCCAAAAACCATACAGCGTTCCTTTTCTTCTGCGCCCTGCTGTGTTCCCTTACATCATTTTACGACCGCATGTGGGGTGTTTCTGTAAAGCGCATAATCAGGGTAATAAATATTGAGTTTTGTTTGGCTGGTAACCCTCGATGTGTTAAAGAATTTTTTTTATTAAAATGGAAAATCTGCCAAAGCATGAAATTTAGAAATTTCATCTCCATTCTCCTTTTATTTTTGTGGAACACCTAAAAAGTTAACAAAGTTAGTAAAATGAGTTTTGAGTAACTTAAGGTGTGTAGTTTCTACAATGGGGTCATTTATGGGGGGTTTCCACTATGTAAGCCTCATAAAGTGACTTCAGAACTGAACTTGTCCTTAAAAAGTGGGTTTTGGAAATGTTCTTAAAAATTTTAAGAACTGCTTCTAAAATTTTAAGCCTTCTAACGTCCTAAAAAAATAAAATGACATTTACAAAATGATGCCAACATAAAGTAGACATATGGGGAATGATAAGTAATAAATATTTTATGAGGTATCACTTTGTGTTTTAGAAGCAGAGAAATTTAAATTTAGAAAATTGAGAATTTTTCTAAATTTTTGGTAAATTTGGGATGTTTTCATAAATAAAGGTGAAATATATTGACTCAAATTTATGTACTATCATGAAGTACAAGGTGTCACGAGAAAACATTCTCAGAATAGCCTGGAAAAGTAAAGGCGTTCCAAAGTTATTACCACATAAAGTGACACATGGCAGATTTCCAAAATTTGGCCTGGTCATTAAGGTGAAAAATGGCTGTGTCCTGAAGGGGTTAAAGTTGCATTACTGAAACAAATTAACTTTGCACTATATTCTAATGTTTTGAGTTTCACCTGTACTTTACTGATGATATACGAGTTGGGCCTCAAGAATAGGTTCCTCTGATGGGCCCAAGGAAGCCCAGTCTGACACTGAAAAAACTTTTTCCAATCTCAAACAGTCTGTAATTTTGATTTCTTCATTTAGAATCAATATTTGACAGCATTAATCACATAGGCATAATCTAATTGGATTACAGTTCTAGAAGAAATACAAATGTCAGTATAAAGATGCGATCACTTCACGTACAGATAACAGCTGTAGGCTGCGGACCTGCCGTTGATCACTGCTTGATTTTGGTAGCGGTATTGTATTCTGTTTCATTCTTTTATTAGATCTGTGTCCACATGTGAATTAAAAACCTATTTCCAGTCCTCAGGATTATCAACAATTACTGTACTGACTGCAATGTATTTAAACTGTTCTAGGTATGTCAAGACTTACTTACTGCCGGATAAGGCAAGGATGGGGAAGAGGAAGACGTCGGTCAAAAGAAAGACGACAAATCCAATTTACAATGAAGTCTTAAGGGTAAGTCTTCCCATTTGTTTTACATTCCGGCAATCAGGAAATGCAGAAATTGTTTCTTATCCCACCCTGCGTCTCATATTCCCTTTGACCCATAGCTTCTATATGGGGTTGTTTTTTAATTTACAGTATATATATATACACATCTGACCATATACATCATGTACATGAGATACTTATCTGACGACCTTTGGCAGATCTAGCTAGAGGTCTAAATAGGCATTAGATTTTGATTTTCGCAGGACGGGCCGACCATCTAATCATGTGTATGGGGGCTGATGTCGCAGAAGGTAAAGATTGAATAGTTAGAATTCAACTGCCCCAACCTTTTGTTCTCAAAGATATAAGCCATTGTCTTCCCTCTCCCCAGTGAGAACATATGCACATGAACATATGCTCAGTGAAGCCGTGTATACAAGTGTATAGAGAGGTCAGGACAGGTATCTGTAAGCCAAACCATCCGACAGCCATCTTGGCGCCCCCGACAGCAGATGTCAGGAAGATAGGAACTGGTTGTTGGACTGCAACTGTCTAATACTAATGTAATGTGTATGGCGAACTGTAAATTGGTGAGATCTACCGAGAATCTGGTCTGTGGTCCTCATAACTGTAAGATTAACATCAGCTGTTACCAAAATAAGCTGAATCTGCCAATGATCTACAGATACATATCTCATGTTTATGGCCATTTTAAAGGAGGCCATATACCTTCAACTGCTGTTAGCTGAACTCTTGCTTGGCCGACAGGACCCATCCCCAAACACATGAATGCTGGCTGAGCATGCATGTGTTGTCAGTAAGGAGAAGGGAATAAACGGCTGTCGGACACCTCTGGCAGCAGCTTAGCATGCGAGAGAACATAAGGATATGGTGTGCGTTAAAATCCGACATGCCCGAGCCTTCTTTCCACTGACATCTGAGATTAGGGGAGAGTTGGGACACCCACATACACATTAGATGGTTGGACACTCCTGCCAAAATCAGCAGCTTAAACCGACAATTGTATATGGCCACCTTAAGACGTCACACTGGTCTGTCTGGTCTAGTCCTTAACAGGCAACCAATGTCTACTTGCATCTGAATTAAATATATAATATTTTTTTTATTTAGATTTATATATTTTATATTACTTTTGAAGAAAATCATACAACATATGCTGTGACATTTTTCTATCCAGCATCCAGAACATTTACCCTGCTTCCTTCCCCAAGCTACACCCAGATTTTACAGATTTACCTAAAGTAAAATTAGACTACTTTCACATCTGCGATTTTGCCTAAACCGGCAAGGATTAGCAAAAAATCTTCTGTTATGATAATACAACCGACTCTATCCGTTATCAATGGATCCGGTTGTATTATCTCAAATGGCTATGACTGATCCGGCATTAAAACCATTGTAAGTCATGGTGTCCCAGAAAACGGATCCGGCACCATTAACTTACATTGTGTTTCATGTCAGATCCGTCTTGCTCCACATTCCATGCCGGAGAAAAAAGACGCAACTAAACAGAATGGAATGCATTCTGGTGCACTCTGTTCAGTTCAGTTTGGGCCGATTCTATGACAGATCTCAACACCGGAAAAGAAAAAACGCAGATGTGAAAATAGCCTGAATTTTCTATGAGCCTTGATTTGTTGTTTTTTTTCTTTAATTTTAGTACAAAATTGAAAAAATGGTGTTGCTGATCCAGAAACTCAACCTTTCTGTGTGGCACAATGACCCACTTGGCAGGAACAGCTTCCTCGGAGAGCTAGAGATTGATCTGACTAGCTGGGATTGGAGTAATACAAAGCCTAACTGGTATACCTTAAAACCACGGGTATGTAAGAGTTCTAGTAAACAGCAGGGCTACATAGATATAGTGTAGTCTCATATTGCAAGCATAACCCATGCACTGCATACTGATATAATCCTGAGCTTCCGGGGAAATCCCTGGTTGGCCATGGTTTACGTGGAAAGAAAATCAGCTTTTTTCTGTTGGTGCCAGAAATGGGACCTGGAGCAATCAGCTGATCGCTGACCACATTTTGTTGGAGTTGTCTCTGTTGACATATACTCTTTTAGTCTAGGGGTGTATATATATATATATATATATATATATATATATGTATATATATATGTATATATAGATGAAAAACGGACAGCACTCCAGGTAAAAGATAGTGGTAAAAGATGGACAGCACTCCAGGTAAAAGATAGTGATTACCTGGAGTGCTGTCCGTTTTTCATCTGTATCGAGACGGGGTAAGCTGCTACATCCCTGGACTTAGCACCCTCCTTGTGCTTTTCCAGTGCCGCCACTATATTCCTTTTTTATATGTATATATATATATATATATATATATATATATATACAAAAAGGAAACTATATGTCAGCACCAATTCACAATGGTAGTCACGGGTGCTATGTCCCAGGGTGTAACTTCTTACCCAAAAATATAGAAGTAAACGGACAGCACTTCCAATAGAAAACCGTGATTTATTCAGCCACAGTGGCACAGTGAGGCAACATTTCGGCTCGAACACAGAGCCTTACTCATGCTTGAGAAAGGCTCTGTGTTCGAGCCGAAACGTTGCCTCACTGTGCCACTGTGGCTGAATAAATCACGGTTTTCTATTGGAAGTGCTGTCCGTTCCCTTCTCTCTCTCTCTCTCTATCTATCTATCTATCTATCTATCTATCTATCTATATATATATATATATATATATATATATATATATAATCAGTTGTGTCCAGCAAGCAGTTTTAAACTGCTGGTTTGTCTACTCAGACTTTATACACTTTAGTTTACCGATCAGACGTTCAAAGCCTGAAAGCGCCAAACAGTAAACGCTGCATCACCAGTGCTAGGAGACATTCATCATAAAAACGGACGCTCTGAATGCCAGGAAGTATCCTATAGAAACCTATGGGATCACTTATGGCATTAGTTTCTGTACCATGCGATGCGAGATGGACAACAGCTTTTGCAATTGGGACGTTACAGTATATCCCTGCTTGTAGTAGAGCTGATGTTACAGATGCACCCCCTACTGGAGGCTGACTGAAACTGTCACTAGCAGATATAACAATGTATCAGTCTGGTAACAGCATAAAACATGATGTGCATCACTGTATTGCTAAGAAATCACAATATTATAATATAAAAACATTACACAAAAGCTACAGTGACTGCATTTCACCATGCTAAATTATTAAAAAGGTGCCACCATCTCCAACAGCATCACAAAGTAAATGAGTGCGCTGTACAAATGATCCCCTACATTAAATCGGTCTATGACATTAAATGTTTTTTTCTCATCCCACAGAGTCTATCTGCAATGAATGGTGTGGATCATCTTGGAGTGATGAATTTGTCAATTAGGTATATCCCTCCAGGAAGCCTTGGTAAGATTCTAAATGAGGAGCATTCATTACAGCAGATTAGAGATCTTGGTTAGATCCTTAGTAGAAGAACATCATCATCCATCTCTTAGTGAATATGGGAATATATTGTAATTATGATCCTGGTAGTATAGTGAATTTATTAAAGCACCTCTCCACCCAAATGATAAAACGTACACGTGAACTCAGAATGACTTTTCCTGATGCAGTTTTGGAGGCGAAAACCAAGAGTGAATTTAACCCCTTAGTGACCAAGCCTGTTTGGGCCTTTATGACCAAGCGTTTTTTTCTGCCTTTTTTCATGGTCTCGTTCCAAGAGCTATAACTTTTTTTTATTTTTTCATCTATATAGCTTTATGAGGGCTTGTTTTTTACGGGATAAGTTGTAGTTTTTAATAGCACCATTTTGGGGTACACATAACGTTCTGATTAAGTTTTATTAACTCTTTCTGGGAGGGCGATGTGGAAAAATAGCAATACTGCCACTGCGTTTTTACATTATAAATTTTATGGCGTTAATTTTTCGGTACAAATAACATAATATCTTTATTCTCTGGGTCAGTACGATTACAGTGATACTAAATACTTATAAATTTTTTTAAAGGGATTCTGTCACCAGGTTTCACCCCCTCCAGATAAAAATATGGTTATGTTCAGGGAGCTTTAACCATTCCTAATGTGGTCTTATAAATGTAATCTGTAGGCTCATTTTTCTAAAAATACGCTATTACTAACCTGTCATTCATAAAAATAAGGTGCCCAAGGGGATGTAAATGGCTCCAAGCTGCCGCCCGCACCCGCCACCGTTCGTGCCCAGCGCCGCCTCATAATCTTCTGTGACGCATCCTGCTCTCCCTCCCTCCCCCCTCCTCCTGCTGTAAGATTGCTGTGACGTCTCCTGCTCTCCCTCCCTCCCCCCTCCTCCTGCTGTGACGTCTCCTGCTCTCCCTCCTCCTGCTGTGACGTCTCCTGCTCTCCCTCCCTCCCCCCTCCTCCTGCTGTGATGTCTCCTGCTCTCCCTCCCTCCCCCTCCTTCTGCTGTAACGCCTCCTGCTCTCCCTCCCTCCCCCCTCCTCCTGCTGTAAAATTGCTGTGACGCCTCCCGCTCTCCCTCCCTCCCCCCTCCTCCTGCTGTAACATTGCATATGTTATAGCATGAAGAGGGGGGAGGGAGGGAGAGCAGGAGACGTCACAGCAGGAGGAGGGGGGAGGGAGGGAGAGCAGGAGACGTCACAGCAGGAGGAGGGGGGAGGGAGGGATAGCAGGATACGTCACAGAAGATTATGAGGCGGCGCTGGGCACGAACGGCGGCGGGTGCGGGCGGCAGCTTGGAGCCATTTACATCCCCTTGGGCACCTTATTTTTATGAATGACAGGTTAGTAATAGCGTATTTTTAGCAAAATGAGCCTACAGATTTCATTTATAAGACCACATTAGGAATGGTTAAAGCTCCCTGAACATAACCATATTTTTATATGGAGGGGGTGAAACCTGGTGACAGAATCCCTTTAAGTTTTACAACTTTTTTTTTCCCAAAAAATCCCTTTTATTAACCAAAAAAATGATTTTGCATTGCCACTTTATACCCATAACTTTTTTATTTTTTTTTCTATGGAGTTGTTTGAGGGCTTGATACTAAATACTTATAATTTTTTTTAAAGGGATTCTGTCACCAGGTTTCACCCCCTCCAGATAAAAATATGGTTATGTTCAGGGAGCTTTAACCATTCCTAATGTGGTCTTATAAATGTAATCTGTAGGCTCATTTTGCTAAAAATACGCTATTACTAACCTGTCATTCATAAAAATAAGGTGCCCAAGGGGATGTAAATGGCTCCAAGCTGCCGCCCGCACCCGCCGCCGTTCGTGCCCAGCGCCGCCTCATAATCTTCTGTGACGCATCCTGCTCTCCCTCCCTCCCCCCTCCTCCTGCTGTAAGATTGCTGTGACGTCTCCTGCTCTCCCTCCCTCCCCCCTCCTCCTGCTGTGACGTCTCCTGCTCTCCCTCCTCCTGCTGTGACGTCTCCTGCTCTCCTGCTCTCCCTCCCTCCCCCTCCTCCTGCTGTGATGTCTCCTGCTCTCCCTCCCTCCCCCTCCTTCTGCTGTAACGCCTCCTGCTCTCCCTCCCTCCCCCCTCCTCCTGCTGTAAAATTGCTGTGACGCCTCCCGCTCTCCCTCCCTCCCCCCTCCTCCTGCTGTAACATTGCATATGTTATAGCATGAAGAGGGGGGAGGGAGGGAGAGCAGGAGACGTCACAGCAGGAGGAGGGGGGAGGGAGGGAGAGCAGGAGACGTCACAGCAGGAGGAGGGGGGAGGGAGGGATAGCAGGAGACGTCACAGAAGATTATGAGGCGGCGCTGGGCACGAACGGCGGCGGGTGCGGGCGGCAGCTTGGAGCCATTTACATCCCCTTGGGCACCTTATTTTTATGAATGACAGGTTAGTAATAGCGTATTTTTAGCAAAATGAGCCTACAGATTTCATTTATAAGACCACATTAGGAATGGTTAAAGCTCCCTGAACATAACCATATTTTTATATGGAGGGGGTGAAACCTGGTGACAGAATCCCTTTAAGTTTTACAACTTTTTTTTTCCCAAAAAATCCCTTTTATTAACCAAAAAAATGATTTTGCATTGCCACTTTATACCCATAACTTTTTTATTTTTTTTTCTATGGAGTTGTGTGAGGGCTTGATTTTTGAGGGACAACTTGTATTTTTCATTGGTATCATTTTGGAGTAAATGCCGCTTTTTGATCGCTTGTTATTACGTTTTTTTCGGTGGAAACTAAGAATAAATCAGAAATTCTGTCATTTTCTATTTATTTTTTTACGGCGTTCACCATAGGGGATAATTTATGTAATATTTATGTAGTCCGGGTCGTTACGGACGCGGCAATACCAAACATATGGGGGATATTTACCTTTTGCAATTTTTTTCATTGAAAAGCATATTTTCAATGGGAAAAAATGAATATTTTTTTATTTTACGGAATTTTTTTATTTAATAAATGTGTATTTTTTTTAATTTTTTTTTACTACTTAATAGTCCCACAAGGGGACTATATTATACAGTATTTTGAGTGCTTTTAAAATGTAATGCATTATCTCTATAACGCATTACATTTAAATAGCAATGCTATTCAAAGATTGACCAGCAGGCTGCGCCAGAGAGGCACAGCCTGCTGGAGATAACTGCAGACAGGCTCGGGGCCCTGAACGGAAGCAAGGTAAGCTTCCCAACACATCAGCATCCCGCGATCGCATTTTTGGGGTGCTGATGGGAGACAGAGGGAGTCCGCTCCCTCTGTCACCACTTTACATGCAGCGGGCGCCTGGCATTTAAAGGTTTAAACAGCCCGGATCGGCACTTCTGCCGGTCAGGGCTGTTAGAGCAGGGCCCCGGCTCTCATGTGAGAGCCGGGTCCGCGCTCCCTGCTGCATGGGGGAGCCTGCAACGCTTAGACTGGGCTGACGTAAAAACACGGCGGCCCAGCCTAAGGCCCCTTAGTGACCGCTGTAAAAAGGCGTAAATGGGTGGTCACCAAGGGGTTAAAAAAGAGGAGATGTAATTTCTGTCCTTTATACTTTTTCTTCTTTCATGATCCACTCCTGTAGAAACCTGACCGTGTGGCCGTAACCTTAGTATGTACCATTTACTAGTTAGAGTTAACTATGCGGTCAGCTAGGTTTTTCCTAATGTAATTGTGTCTGAATGTGTAATAAATTGATCTGTTCGGGCTTTAGTGGCACGATTCTCAGCCTTGGCATGGCCGTGTCAGGAGAGACGCGCTGCTGAACTGTACCCCCTGGTGATGCGACCGCATCCTTAGTGACAGGATGCAATGCTCTGTTTTTCCCTTCCTGGCCATACATCATTGCCAGTGATGGTCTTTGGTTTTATTGTATTGCTTCTCTGTCTCTCTTTTGGTACTGCGTAGCCCCATCTGGTTCTGACCCATTGACGTACGACTCTGGTATTGTGTTTGTCTGTCTTTGTTTGTCGTGCGTCTCTGCACTTAAGTAGTGTAGGGACCGTTGACCAGTTGCGGTCTAGCTATCTAGGGCTTGTACTGCAAATAGGAAGGGGAAGCAGGCTGGGTTCTAGCCTTAGGGCTAACTGTCCTTGTCTGTCCCTGCCTACAATCATTATAGGATGTTTGCTAAAATAATGCATCTTAGCTTACACATTCTGATAAAACTGCCATTGATTTTAATGGTTCTTTACTTTAGAGTTTGTGCCAGATTTCCAATAACTCTGAGCAGTGCCGGAGAGTTCATACACTCACCTGGGATGCCATCTGCACTTTTCTGCTGTTTTAGCCACCAGCTATGCTATATGGCACAGTATACCAATAGCATCCAGAGCAGGCTACATATTCTTTCACTGTCCCAGCTCTTGGGCAAAGTCACAGGCTGACAATGAATACTGCCATAGTTACAAAGTCTACATGGTGTTGGATAATACTTTCTAGTGTATGTGGTATATAATATATAATTTCACTAGTAATGGGAGAACTTACTAACACAAATGGAAATTTGTTTATTTGATTATTTGAATTTTAGGGGGTATTGTTAGTATAAACTAGAAAAGGGGTTTTCCAAGATTTTTACACTGATCACCTATCCTCAGGATAGGTCATTAATGTCTGACTAGTGGGGGATCAGATACCAGGCACCACCACCGATTAGCTGTATGAAGAGGCTGGGGCACAGTGCTGTACATTGTATAGGTGCTGTGCTTGGTATTGCAGTCCAGACTCATTGAATGAGACTGAGCTGCACCTAGGCCAAGTGTCTGATCAATGTGATGTCACTGGCCTACGAAGAGGCTGCAGCGCGAATAAAAGGCTATGTGGTCTCTTAAAACAAGAGGGTTGGACCCCCGCCAATCAGATATTGATTACCAATCCTGAGGTTAGGTCATCATCATTGTTCTACACTTATTATGCTGATTATGAAAAAAAAAATGTTCTTACATTTTCAGGTCCAAAGCATCCAGCCTCAGGAGAAGTTCATATTTGGGTGAAAGATACTAAAGACTTACCACAACTTCGACCTTCTGGGGTTGACTCATTTGTAAAGTGGTGAGTATATGCTTAGGGATGAGACTAGAGACCCCCTTGTGTGAAGCAGACTTTCTCCCACTCTGGCATGCTCCACACAACTATGTATTTCTGTATGTAGTTGAACATTCATTTGATTAGGACCATGTAATACTACACCCCCCTGTAGAGACTCTTCAACAGCTGATCACAGGGTTTAGAGAATCCTGGCCCGCACCAATTGGCTGATCACCATGGCAGCTTCCTTTCAAGATGCATTTGACTCTGTCGGCCTAGGCTCCAGGTCTGTGGATTATGTTCAGTGATACCTTTTGAAATAGTCCCCCAAACATATGCCCCAGACATATTCAATGTATGCCTCTACCTCTACAGTGTCTGTACATTTTTCTTGTGCATACAATTCTTTTAAAAGGCTCCTTGACTGTTTTACATTTGAGACAACTGTAGTGAGACAACTGTATCCTGTCATATCCTGGCAAAATGTATGCTGAAAAAAAACTTTTTTTTTGGCATATGGAAACAGATGTATAAATGTCAGGTGGGAGTCTAGCCTCACATGGTCTTATTAGTCTTATGTGCCTTCTATTAAAGGCAAACCAGCATCTAGATCTGAATACTTGAATATTGTATGAAATTTAGCATAGCCACTGAGTTATTCAATAAAATGTATCTGTATAGCGCCACCTGATGTTTGCTCTTTTTCTTATTTCTTTGTTCTGCTCCCTGAGCTGGCCGCACATGCTCAGTTTCATTCTTCATCTGCCTCCTGAGCTGTGATAGACAGAGCTGAGACACGCCCCCTGAGCTGCAGCAGAAAAGACACTCCCCTTGAGCTGTCAGCTTGATATACTGTAAATCTAGCAGAGCAATGAATGGGGAGATCTCTGGATCCATGTGAGGCACAGGGATGGTTCTAGCTATATTAGAAAGAGGTTCTCATGTACTATATATCTGGTTTTCATTTTATACATTAATTATGGGACAACCCTTTAAAGAAAACCTATATTTGATCTTCTCCATTATTTCTATCTTACTTTCTGCTCAGCTGCAGCAAGGATTTACTGCCTGAGATACATTTCCATATTTCATGCCTCTGGCCATAGCATGGATTTGTGAATTTGTTTCTGGTAAAATCTTTTGCATGACCTATATTTGCTTTAAACGTTAAATCTATGTTTGTGTTATAATGGCAATATTGGTTTATCTGAGTAAATATTTGTCATCATGTAGGCAAATTATGCAGATTCATCTTTGGACAATTTATTTAAAGGGACACTCCCATCAATTTTCCCATCAATAATAAACACATATTAACATCCTATGTGTGAATATTATAGGTATTATTTTTTAAATTAAATACACGTTTTTAAGGATTTAATTTTTGGAAGTTACTCCATGTAATCTACTTCCTATCCTGGCTATTTAAAGGAGATCTCCAGAATTTACATATTGATGGCCTAGAGTCCTAGACCATGTGATGTCACGTTCATCAGACACATGGCCTAGGTGCAGCTCAGCCCCATTCAAGTGAATGGGGCTGAGCTGCTATGCCAAGGATAGGGTGCGAGGAGGCCGCAGCACTCACCGGAGCTCCGGGGGGGGGGGGGGGGGGGCGCTGGGGCTTTCTAAAACAGCTGATCGGGGCAGGCGCTGGGAGTCAGACCTCCACCGATCTCATATTGATGACCTATCCTAAAGATAGGATACCAATATATAACTCTCAGAGATGCCCTCTAAGTTCCTCTTTGTTTGGGCTTTTAGTATGGCAAACAGTCTCTATTAACTCTTCTCTACCAGAGATAGCCCTCAAGTCGTAACTGTATTACAGCATCACATATTACACAAATAATGCAATAGTGGGCGTCTTTTTCTAGACCTATCAAGAGAGCAATAGCACTGACTATATTGTTATCCCAAGTCTACACCTCCTATTATTATGAGGTTACCCTTCAGATCACCTCTTCCCATCACAGCAGCAGTAAACTGACAATGGCTTGCGATTCTATATAAGAGGTCTTACCAATTGTGATAACTGCTACAGAAGGACAATATATTCTATATAATTTCCAATGGTATATGTATAGTACTGTTGAAATGGCAATAAAAAACTGCCATTTAAAAAAAAAAAAGTTTTTTAACCGCCTCCAGACCGCCTAACGCAGGATCGCGTTCCGGAGGCGGCTCACTCAGGCTCACTCAGGCACAGTCACGCATCTACGCGTCATCTCGCAAGAGGCGAGATTTCCAGTGAACGCGCGCACACAGGCGCGCGCGTTCACAGGAACTGCAGGTAAGCGAGTGGATCTACAGCCTGCCAGCGGCGATCGTTCGCTGGCAGGCTGTAGATGCGATTTTTTTTTAACCCCTAACAGGTATATTAGACGCTGTTTTGATAAAAGCGTCTAATATACCTGCTACCTGGTCCTCTGGTGGTCCCTTTTGCTTGGATCGACCACCAGAGGACACAGGCAGCTCAGTAATAAGTAGCCCCAAGCACCACACTACACTACACCCCCCCTGTCACTTATTAACCCCTGATCACCCCATATAGACTCCCTGATCACCCCCCTGTCATTGATCAACCCCCTGTAAGGCTCCATTCAGACGTCCGTATGTATTTTACGGATCCATAGATCGGATCCACAAAACACATACGGATGTCTGAATGAAGCCTTACAGGGGGGTGATCAATGACAGGGGGGTGATCACCCCATATAGACTCCCTGATCACCCCCCCTGTCATTGATCACCCCCCTGTAAGGCTCCATTCAGACATCCGTATGTGTTTTAGGGATCCACGGATCGGATCCGCAAAACACATACGGACGTCTGAATGGAGCCTTACAGGGGGGGTGATCAATGACAGGGGGCTGATCACCCCATATAGACTCCCTGATAACCCCCCTGTCATTGATCACCCCCCTGTAAGGCTCCATTCAGAGGTCCGTATGTGTTTTGCGGATCCACGGATCCATGGATCGGATCCGCAAAACACATACGGACGTCTGAATGGAGCCTGGTCAAAAATGTCATTTTTTTGCAAAAATTTCGGTAAATTTCGATTAATAACAAAAAAGTAAAAATGTCAGCAGCAATGAAATACCACCAAATGAAAGCTCTATTAGTGAGAAGAAAAGGAGGTAAAATTCATTTGGGTGGTAAGTTGCATGACCGAGCGATAAACGGTGAAAGTAGTGTAGTGCAGAATTGTAAAAAGTGGTCTGGTCATTAAGGGTGTTTAAGCTAGGGGGGCTGAGGTGGTTAATTAAGAAATACCCCTTTCTGATGGAAGTGAAACCAAATATTTTAGAGAAAACTTAGCATCTTGGACCACACTCGCTTCTTGGCAAGACAAATGCCCCCTTGTCGAGCTAGGCACAGTGGATTGTTCTAAAAGCTAAATACACCAATTGTGGCAAATTTCAATAATTGGTGGGTGTACTTACATTAGTAATCGTTGGCCTTTGTTTTGGTTTTTTTAACGCCAATGCAGTTTTTGAACTGAAGCCAGAAGTAGATCCAAAAGGAATGGGAAACATGATGGAAATGTAAATGTTAATAATGTCTAGTGTTCGGTATGGCTCCAGAGAAGAGAAGATAGCACTGTACGCTGACTATATGTTATTATTCCTGGCGGATGCATCCACATCCCTGTCTAATACCATGTCTACTATAAGCGACTTTGGTACTTATTCAGGACTGCAAATTAACTGGGGGAAATCATCATCATTCCTCTTGACCCATGGCCTCGGGAGCGGGGAGATAGAGTAGGTGATTTACATTGTGTGACTTTATTCAAATATCTGAGGGTTACAATTTCCAATAAGCACAAGGAATATGTCTCTCTATACATCCATCCCCTATTGACTAAATGGCAATCTAAAATTAATGCTTGGAAAACCATCAAACTGTCTATAATGGGAAGGGCTAATCTAATAATGTCTAGTGTTGTTAGATTCGGATTCGTCCTGCTTTGGATGAATCTGAATCTTTGTGATTCTTTCACTAAACGATATGAGTTCCAATCACCATACTTGTATTATAGTGTATGGGCTCTGCAGTGGCCGCATGAAGATGACCGTCACTAACGCGAGACTATGAATAGTGGCGCATGCCAAACTGTTTTACACAACAAATATGAACCCAAATTTGTTCATTGTGCTGCAATGCATAACGAATCCAGGTTCGTATTCATTGTGTAATACAATTTGCATGCACCGCTACCTACAGTAATAGGTCATGCACAAGACTCACATAGTCTCGCGTTGGTGATGGCCATCTTCATGTGTATAATACAGGTAAGGCATTCAGGAATTCATACGGCTTAAAGAATCACAAAGATTAGCATTCATCCAAAGCAGGACGAATCTGAATCTACTAAGGCTACTTTCACACTTGCGGCAGTGTGATCCGGCGGGCAGTTCCGTCGTCGGAACTGGCCGCCGGATCCGCCGATCTGCTGCTGCCTGAAAGCATTTGTGAGACGGATCCGTCTTGTACATTTTTCTCATTTTTACTGATCTGCGCATGCCGGAACGACGGATCCGGCATTCCGGTATTCTGAATGCCGGATCCGGCGCTAATACATTCCTATGGGAAAAAATGCCGGATCCGGCGTTCAGGCATGTCTTCAGTTTTTTTGGCTGGAGAGAAAACCGTAGCATGCTACGGTTTTCTCTTTTGCCTGATCAGTCAAAACGACTGAACTGAAGACATCCTGATGCAAACTGAACGGATTACTCTCCATTCAGAATGCATGGGGATATGCCTGATCAGTTCTTTTCCGGTATAGAGCCCCTGTGACGGAACTCTATGCCGGAAAAGAAAAACGCTAGTGTGAAAGTACCCTTACACTAGTTTTGTCCTTTTTACTGGATCCACTTCTAGCTATGGCTCAAAAATCTGCATACATGTGTTTCCCCCCCCCCCCCCCCCCAAAAAAAAAAAAAAAAAAGAAAACACTTCAGGTTTTTCTTAAAGGATTGTTCTGGGCTCCTTAAATTGGTCATCAATATCAGATCACCATCAAGCGCCACTACCAACCAGCTGTTGACTGCAGCCGCTGTTATTGGAGCTCTTTCACCAGAGCTGGAAGCAAAGCTCGGTTCTAAGTGTCGTGGATGTGCTGAGTTACCGCTGCTCAGCTCCCGTTCACATGAACAGTAGCTGAGAATTGCCTCTTCGGAGCTGTGGTGTTCCAACTTCATCCTCTAACAGCTGATCGATAGGGGTGCTGGGTGCCGGCCCTACCAATCTGATATTGATGACTTATCTTATGGATATAGTATATTAATATATATTATTTTAATAAAAAATTTTGTTGAAACATTTTACAGTAAATGAGGAGTGAACAGGCCAGTTTTCAGAACATTCTGTAGGCATTCACAAACAGTCATTATAGTGAATTCAGTAAAACGCGATCTCTAGGCAGAATTGGGGAAATTGGTATGAAGTCCTGTTTTGTTTTACAATAAGGTATAAAGCTCTTGATATGGGGGTCATAAAATATTAATGGATAATAGCTTGCAATACACAGTTACTGTATTCCAGAAATAAACGCTTCTAATCACTTTGTAGCTATGTATTACCGGATACCAGCAAGAAGAGTTACCAAAAGACACGCGTCATTAAGAAGGATCCAAACCCAGTATTCAACCACACCATTGTCTATGATGGCTTCCACACTGAAGACTTAAAAGATGCATGTGTCGAGTTGACCGTCTGGGATCATGAAAAACTCAGCAATCATTTCCTTGGGGGAATAAGACTTGGACTTGGTACAGGTAAAGCATCTATAAAACAAATAAAAATCAGGACTTAGACAATGGATAGGCAATGTAGATACCTGTCTAGGGTGCATTGTAAGTAGGAGGAATAGGGGGTACTGTTTTTGCACATTTGAGATATCTGTTCTGAATTGCATATATAAAGTGCAGCCCTCTCAACAGAGTAAGTGCCAGAAATCAAATGTACTCCCACAAAAGTCATTGCTGTAGACATGGAAGGATATGGGTTTCCCATTACACATAAGACAAATCTAGGTTTTTCAGCATTGCAGTGCTATACTGTTATAGATCTGAAACCCTGTTTGTCTAAGGAACTGAAAAAAGTCTTCTATAGCTTTCTGTAATTCATCCAAATGTCCTGTGCCACCCCGGCTTGTGAAATATCTGCAAACGTTCTCATATGTAGAATGCTCAAACAAGTCTTTTATCTTGTATTTATGTATTTTGAATTGATGGTTTTGTGTATTGGTAATGTAGGTGGTAATTATATTATTTAACCAGTCTTTGATCATCTTCTATATTAAGGTTACAGTTATGGGATTGTTGTGGACTGGATGGACTCTACCCAGGAAGAGGTGGCCTTATGGCAGGAAATGATGATGACTCCAAATGAGTGGATTGAAGGATCCCTCCCTTTAAGATCCTTGGCTGGGAGAAGGAAGTTCAAATAGACTTGCTGTTTGCAAACACATCATGGTACTCATAAAATATAGAACTCAATATATCTATTATTTTTTTGGGGGGGTGAGTGTTTTTATTTTCAAAATCTACATTAAGTGTAGAGAATACAACACATTTAGGATTTTTTCCTGGTACAAGTCTGTTTTCTCAGTTTCTAAAAAGTTTTTCTGTTTGTGACTATAATCTTAAAAACAATGACCTGCACAAGGGTTACTTCTTTCTTAATGCCAAAGCACTTTATTTTGGATCTACTTTAATGACTACCATGGAACTCCCTTGGAGGGGAATATTTGGCAAAACCTTCACTTTTTTTTATACCTTCTCAAGAAGACAGGTTACAGCAATGTTTGTGATTTGCTTAAGTAGCAGAACATTTTGAACATTTCAGTGTGCCAAAAGAGTTGAAAGCCTTTGTACACCACAGATGTGAAGGTCTCAGTTGAAGTCTTAAATGATCGCCTGAAGAACTTGGTTTCAGTCAATGGAGTCATGGTACTGTGGCAGAGGACGGACAAGAAAGGGGGGAAAAAAAGACGTAGCAAACAATAAAATAGCATAAAATCATACATGGAGCAAGCAAATAAATGGAATAATTTGAATTTTCCTAATCACTGCCATGTCTGAGGAGATATATGGTTATGTTGCGGGTTGAAAAAAAAAGGCTTTTTTCTGTTTTGTGTAAATCAAAGGTATGGATCTAAGTGCTTCAGTGTTGCACTTTACATTGGGAAATATGGTAAAAAATAAAGTAATTGTACTTGTGTTTTTTATATTATGCAGCCGCTGTTTTGTATAATATGCTAGGGGTATTAAAAGGGTATTCCCTTCTGGGACATTGATGGCATATCACTAGGATATCGTGTCAGATCAGTGTGGGTCTCACCTCAGGTCCCCGCTCTTATCTCCAGAATGGGGTCCCCGAAGTGAAGGGAGAGCACATCGTGCACGCTTGGTTGCCGTCCTTTACAGCTATGGCTCGCTGGCTCTGCTATTTCCGGCAGTCCTATATTAGTGAATGGAGAGCTGGCCATGCTTGCACAGTATGTGCTCTATTCACTTCTATCAGACTTTCAATAAAATAACCAGTTGTGCTTGCTTTGCTAATTTCGGAATTCCAATAGCAGTGAATAGTGTACAAGCCGTACATGCAATGCAATTTCTAGAATCCAAATTCTGGAACATATTACTATGTGTTAAGGTCCCTTTACACAGGACGATACAGCAGCAGATTATTGGCAAGGAAGCGTTTCTTCCTGACAATCACCTTCTCGCTGGTGGAGCAATCGCTAATGCCTTCACTTGCCACAATACTGACTCGTTGTTTGCCGGCAGCAGATGATGTTTACAGCACGATCTGCTGAGGGCAAAAGATCATTTTTGTTACCGCACAAATGATCTATTTCCCGATAAACGTGCGTTTTGGTCGTTCATCGAGTAATCTGTGGTACAGTTACACCTCCAGATAATCTCTGACAAGTGTTGTTGTTTTTTTTTTTAACTCTTATTAGCGATTAACTGCGGGATTCTCAGTCTGTGTAAAGAGCCCTTTACAGTTGCCAAACACTATGGGGGTCATTTATTATTAGATATATGCCAATTGTTGGCGTATATCTGTCGCAGATTCGGTCACAAAAGGGATTTGCGGCCAAATCTGCGACTTTGCCCCACTCACGCCAGGTCTAAAAAGGGGACAGGGAAGGGGGCAGGCTGGCCAGCTGTTCTCATTTATCACTTTCTACGCCTGTTATAATGATTTATCATGATTTAGGCCGGCAGTGGATGCGCCTAAGCTATGTAGACTCTATATAACTTAGGCGCATCATGCGCCAGTGCAAGGGGTGTTAAGACCGGTGTCTAAAATGCCGGTCTTAAATGACCCTCTATAAATCTCAGTAGGTACCTACAAAAGATTCAGTACTTGAGAGATCCAGAAACAACATTTACAAGTAGAATAGATTTGCTTGCCACGCACCCACGAGATGCAACACTAAGCAGCCATGACATTGCCTGCAAGGCAGAGGAAACTCCTTCACAATCTTCTGTTCATTTGTTTTTGGTTTGAAAAAAATTGTTCTGTGTAAATAGGACTTTATCTATGAGGACGGTGATATGTTGGTGATTAGAGATGAGCGAATTTCATATTTTGAAATTCGTTCACACTTCGTTTGGTGGTAAAATTTGCAGAGGTCCCCGTTCCGTCCCGTTTCCGTTATGCAGGAGAGGATTTCCCTACATAATAGAATGGGACGGATCTGTTATGCAGGCCATAGACTTTTATTATGATGGAATGGATAACGGAATGCCTCTAAAGGCATTCCGTCATAGAATTGTGTTATAGTCCGTGGTAACGAAATCCATAACGCAATTCACCTTTTACCACCAAATGACGTACAAACGAATTTCATGAGCGGAAATTCTCTCATCTCTGTTGGTGATGATTGAGACCTGGAGACATAGCGTGGGAAGAACTAGTAGAGCAAGTGACAAATTGCATCACGATACCAAGAAGACTTTTACCGAATATTCCACAAATGGTAATTTCCATTAAAGGGGTTGTGTCACTTCAGCAAGTAGCATTTATCATGTAGAGAAAGTTAATACAAGGCACTTACTAATGTATTGTGATTGTCCATATTGCTTCCATTACTGGCTGGATTCATATTTCCATCACATTATACACTGCTCGTATCCAGGGGTTACGACCACCCTACAATCTATCAGCGGTGGCCATGCTCGCACACTATACGAAAAAGTGCTGGCCTCTTTGGTGGCCAGGACTATGGGAGTGCACATAAGTCGGTTCTTTTTCCTATAGTGTGCATGCACGGCCACCACTGATGGATTGCAGGGTGGTCGTAACCATGGAAATGAGCAGTGTATAATGTGTGATGGGAAAATGAATCCAGCCAGCAAAGGAGGCAATATGGACAATCACAGTACATTAGTAAGTGCCTTGTATTAATGTTCTCTACATAATAAATGCTATTTGCTGAGGTGAGAAACCCTGTTTAAAGACAATATATACCTTAAAGGTATGGACACCTTCAGGACAATTTTTCTTTGTGATTGTGCAAAAAATAACTTTTTTACTTGGTCTTTATTAAAAATTATCAGCGTTTTTCAAGAAACAAGAGTTAAAAATCTGTCTGTTTGCCAGCAGTCACTTTGTGTTTTCTTTGAATCCATCAATTCTTATCATACTTGGAAGAATATGGCTTAAAGCGGTTCCCATATTCCCATTTTCATCCAGGCAGCCCTCCTGATATGCTGAATCGCACAGGGTAAAGGCTTTTTTGGAGATCCGGCGATGTACCGACTCTCCAGGGGTAAAGCTTCCACCTACCAGTGAGCCCGGTGACATCACCGACACTAATGGGCAGGCTTTAGCGCTGCCCTATCATGTACTTTTGCTAAAAGGGTACTGATGGATTAAAAATTATACAGTGTGGTACGGTTAGGATATTGAGGGATTACAAGTGATACAGTATGTCATTAGCAAGCTTTGGTAACTGAACACAGGGCCATATGAAGAATGACATGACTGTCCTAAGTGTTACAATCCTGTTTCTTCATCAGGTTGCCTCCGAACCACCTACTAAAGGCATCTAATAACCTCACAATGCCATAGTGTTTTCCACATTTACCAAATCTTGTCACAATACATCCCTTTCAGCCTCTGGAGTCCAAAGCACCGCTTTGTTCGCAGTTTAGTGGCCGTTGTGGGTACTGCAGCTCAGCCCCATTGAAGTCAAGTGTTTGTTCCATCATTGGAGTCTGCAGGGACAGCTGATTGCGGAGGGTTCTCTACCTCCACCAAATACATACCGATAGGATAGATCTGCAATATCAGGAGCCCAGAAATCCTTTAAGACCATGCCAAATAGGTGCAAAATAGTCACCTATGTAGAACATAGTATTGATTTATCATTGTGAGTATGTGCATTACATTTGTGTTATTGCATAGTTTTGTCTTTTGTGAATAGGTGTACTATTACTGTAAATGTTAGTGCTGTGTATAAACTTGGCTTTGACTCATGGTACAAAATTGTTCCTGTACTCACAATGAATAATGGTTTTCTGAAAAAATCTCACTTTGTAAATGTGAATGACATCTGGAACCTCTGCAAATGGTCCACTCGCTGCATATCTTACAGACAAGTTATCCTTGACATTTTACTTGCAGACTCGACAAGTCCTTTGATCTCAGTAGTGGAATAGAGATCGTTCTCTCGCAGAAGGAAGAAGCGACACTGAAATGATCTATTTACTGGCTGTCAACCTAGAAAATTGAAGAGTATTACACAGCAAAAAGAGCAGAAGGATCTTGTAGAGAATTAAAGGGGTTCTCCATTTTTGTACTTAAAGGGATACTCCCGTCTAAGACAACGGGGGCATATCGCTAGGATATGTCCACATTGTCTAATAGGTGCAGATCCCTCTGTTGGGACTGGCACCTATATCGAGATGAAGCGGGGAAAGTGGTGGCTGGAGGAACCCAGGCCCAGACACCACCAAGCACATACTAGTGATATGCCCCCATTGTCTCAGATGGGAAAACCCCTTTATATGAACATGGTGACCTTTTAAAGGGGTTGTCCAGCTTTTATTAAAGAGGACCTTTCACCACTCCTGACATTTTAACAGCTTCATGCATTCCCCATGTAATAACAATTCTGGAGCATCTATTCTTATGACTCTGTGTTAACCAGTTGGGGGGTGTACCTGCACAGACTGACT
Source organism: Bufo gargarizans (assembly GCF_014858855.1). Taxonomy (NCBI): domain Eukaryota; kingdom Metazoa; phylum Chordata; class Amphibia; order Anura; family Bufonidae; genus Bufo; species Bufo gargarizans. The sequence goes on from NC_058088.1 coordinate 87,309,363, forward strand.
CTATCCAATCGGTGCTGCCATTTTTAGTCAGAGCAGGTACACCCCCCCCCCCCCCCCCAACTTGTCACCACCCCTCTGTACCCTTACTGCAGACTGCTAGCAATTCATTCATAACTTCTGGTGTGGGGTGTCTGCCCTCGCTGATCAGCTAGTAATGGGCTATTTTAGGCCATCACTTAGTATAAACTGGACAACCTGTTAAAGGAATCTTTATATTTTTATTTTATTTTTTTGTGCTTAGAGGCTTTAGTATTGAATCACTCAAACAGTAAAGGCTCTTCTAAGTTTAGTACGTTAGATACCTTACAGTAGGCATCTGAATGGTAAAATACTGCAACTTTAAGGTGTCTGCTGGCAGAACGACATGTTTTATAAGGGTTCTCACTGGACTTGGCTGTTTCTTGTTTCAGCTATTTGTCTTTTCGATTACACCCAGATGCCAGATAAACAGGCCTTACTAGAAGAACCAGTCTATGAGGAACAGTAGTGTTTGCCAAAATGTCTGTGCAGTCAAACTGTATATACCGGGGGCTGTGACTTAACACAGCAATGGGGTTAATACACATTAGATAATTGCCTTTGAAGAGATATGCCAATAATCTAAAGTGTATGAGGACATGCCAACTGTCCCCTGGCATCTGCTGCCAAGAGGGAACAAGAATCCAGCATGTCAGAGTATAACGTGACACTTGTTAAGGGAGGCACATTTTTGGCTTACTTGTAATGCAGACATCATGGAGGTCAATTATCAAATTAGTGTAAAGTAGAACTGGCTTAGTTGCCCATAGAAACCAATCAGATTGTTCCTTTCAATTTCCAAAGGAGCTGTCCAAAATAAAAGGTCAAATCTGATTGGTTGATATAGGCAACTAAGCCAGTTCTACTTTATGCCAGTTTGATAAATGATTCCCTATGTACTATGAGCCACATATCAGGGCACTGGAACTAGAATGTATTGTATGCCTTCAGTCATTGCTCTGCTGTGGGCTGGGGTATACTTCTTTTTTTTTTTTTTTTCTATGTTTTGCAGTTTTTTTTCTGTATGTGCTATATTTCACATAATTTGAATGTATTTTGTCTTTTGTAGGTGAACATTTGGATCTACATTGGCAGGGTGGATTCTTGCCTTCTGGTACCTGAGACAGTGTGAATGTTTTTGAGATGTAAGCTCCATCCTTGAATGATCTAGTTACACCTCTATGGGCTGATTTACATGACTGTGCTTGGTCTGGGAAATACTGTCTATGTGTTGGCCACATCCCCTGGACCTACCTCCCCTGACCTGAACTGACTGTGTTATGGACTATTAATACAAAAAAGCAAGGGGGAGGGGGGGAACTTCCTCTTGTCATCGATGTGACAGAAAATACAGAGTTTATAGCCAATAGAAAAGATACACGCCACCTTACACCCCCCACTCCTTTCCGTCCTATATACTGTATGCTGTTCCGCAATAAACCAGAGATCCTGTTATAACCCAGCTGTGTGTTGTCTCAGTATTAATCTCTCAGTATACGTATACTTTAACATTAATTAATTTGGAGCAGTACATCAACTGAACTGGCAGCTTGACCAAAACCAGAACAAATTGACGCCCAATGTGGGGCTCGAGGATTGGACCCTTCGTTCCCGTACCCCCGGAGATTAGACGAGGAGAGGCACACTAACGGACACCGGGATCGCGACCCATAATACGAGGTAGGAAAATTGAGTCATCTTGCCTATAAAGTGTCCCCTGGTGTAGCCTCTTGGTGTTCGTCTGAGGGAGGGGTGCGGCAGCAGTCTGGGACGTCCTCGAGGGCATAAAAGTAAGAACCCCATATGTTTTTTAAAGTCTTGATGTACTGTGTTGTGCCTATAAGTTGTGAAAACCCTGTTGACAAGTATCACTGACTGAGACACGGAGTTCTCCTATGTGCCTGTATCGGAGTTCAGCCTGGCGTCTGACTCAAATCTCCATAAAGGGGACGATCACAGAAGGGGGGAGAGCGGTCCGCGGTAGCCCAGAGTGTGCTGACCGGGACTCAAAGGTCTTCACGTTCAGTGATTACTCTATACAGAGGTCTTTAGACGGCTCAAGGATTCTTCCTTGATGTATTGTGGCTTATTGTTTTTAATGTGCGACCCTTTGTAACGGAAACACAGACTGAAAGTGCCTGTGTCAATCGGTCACCCCGGTGTTGTGACCGAAAGACGACAGAAGGGAGGAGACCGGCCAGTGTCTACCCAGAGTGTGTGGGACATTAGGCTCAACATGTTATATCGGGTTTCTGTGTTGTCCAGAACAAGGTGAAGGATCCAGAAGATGGGAAATGAGGAAAGTGTCCCGAAGGGCTACTGTTCATCCGAACAGTACGTGGCGGACCGGAGAAGCAAACACCTTGAATTGCTTTTCAATGGCTTTTGTTTCAAGATAACATAATGATTAATTTGAGTTAAGAGTTTGAGTGCTAACCCTGCTACATCTGTATAACATACCAAAAGGTGGCACACTGCCCTGCTATGTGGCAGACGTTGTTGAATGAGAAAAAAGGGAAGTTAGAGGATGATAAATTGACAGACATGGTCCGTGTGTAGTTCGACTGGAGTAAAGAATTTGAACAGACAAAATTTTGATGAGAAAAGACAGAGCTATTTCTGTAAACCTGGTGTTGCATTGATACATGACTTGCCACTGCCCTATAATGGCGCCGGGAAGAAAGCAGGTGGGTGGACCTGCAAAACGTGGTCAACAGAATCCCTCCTCCCGTGATAAGTGCCTTGCCTGTGGGGCTCCCCACCCACAAAACCACACCTTGGTAACTACTCCCCGGCACGTCCCATCACTTCCCGTGTTAGCTACAGCGCCATCTTGTCCCCAGCCAATGCCCATGAACGGACCTTTAATATCATTCGGTCCAGACCCCCCGTCACTCCTAAGTCACCCCTAGTGTCCCGTGATCTCTATGCTGTACCCGATGATGAACCCGGATGACCCCCCCCCACACCCATAATGGTGGGAGGTCAAACAGAAGAGCCCGATTAAACGCAGTCTAACGAGGCGGTAGAATCTGTGTCAGGCACAGGGACTCCCACCCTTCCCCAATTGGGTAGTCCTGATGCACAGAACCCAAACACCACCAGTCTCAGATTACTGCATTGCAAAGAAACATGCAAGATCTAGAGAGAGGCAATTACAAAACCCTTAGGGAAGCCCTGGCACTAACACATCCCCAGGGCCTGCCCAAATATGTGTCTTTTACTCCACAACAGTTATTCACCATAGTGAATTTACTGCCTGACCCTGAGATCCACCCAATGCCATTTTACAGGAAATTGTCTCAAGTGCACCAAACCTATGGATGTACATGGTCTGATTTGCAAAGTATAGTGGAGAAAAAGACCGGTGAATACTGCTCACTGATAATTTATTTATTTTATGCACTTATATAGCGCTACTATATTTCGCAGCGCTTTACAGACATTAGCATCCAACTGTCCCCAATGGGGCTCACAATCTAAGTTCCTATCAGTCTTTGGAGTGTGGGAGGAAACCCACACAAATACAGGGAGTACATTCAAACTCAATGCAGATGTTGTCCTTGGTCGGATTTGAAGCCTACCCCGTCCGAAATCAGACAGCCACAACAACTGCTAAGAACCTAATGCAGGAAACTGTTTGTAGGTTTGGAGTACCTGAGGTCATTAAGAGTGATCAGGGCCCAGCATTCACTGCTAGCTTAACCCAAGAAGTCTGGAAGGTGGTAGGGTCACACTAAGCCTATCACATGCCCTACAGACCCCAAAGCAGCGACAAAGTCAAATGACTGAACAGGGTACTGAAGTCCAAGATGCTGAAAATGACTAGGGAGACAGGACTCAGTTGGGTACAATGCTTGCTAATAGCACTATTTTCAGTTAGACACACCCCTAGGCCTCCAGACAAACTGACTCCATATGAAATTTTGTTTGGGACAGGGCCTAGGATGGGGCAGTACTTCCCACAGCAATTGCAAATGCATTATGAATCTGTTGCAAAATATGTGATTGCCCTGAGTAAACAATTGTCTAACATACATGCACAAGTTTTCTCTTCCATTCCAGATCCTGACTCCGTAGAGGGAAGCCACACTCTGAAACCTGGAGAGTGGGTGGTGGTAAAGAAACACGTAAGAAACACCCTCGAACCACGATACGAGGAGCCATACCAGGTGTTGCTGACTACCCGACCTCTGTGAAGCTTGAAGGGAGGCCTACCTGGATCCATGCCTCACATTGTAAAAAAGAGTAAAGGCTGTCCCGACGACCCTGGAACAATAAGCCATCAGGGTCCACCTACTTATCATGACTTTGACTGTAGGCATATCAGCAGTGTTCACGCCACTGGGTGATGAATGGGACAATTCACTGACACTGCACCATCAAATTCTAGTCCAGGGGTTGAATGAGACTGAAACTCAGAGATTGTTGGATCTGTACCCACAGTCCCGTGAGCTCAGCCAGTATGCCTTATGTTGCAATACCCCTGGACCTTTCTGAACTGATTGACCTGTCTAACTCTACTATATTTCTCACTAGCATATACCGAGTTAAATCCAGTACACACAAGGACAGGGAAGTGTCCTTACCTGTCGCAGGGTGGGCAGATGCCCCATGGCTTATGATAAACAGATCAGGACCCTCGATAGATTATAGCTCTACCCCCTGGCAAGAGGGACACTGGGCTAATGTCATATGTTTTTCTTTTTTTATCTTACTTTTTTTTTATTGTATTCAGTACTCTCTGGGAAGAAAGACTTTCTTGTGATCATCTAAGATTGTATTACAACAATGATAGTTAAAAATTAGTTAGGGGTTGTCTGGGGTCTTTTTTAAACATCACCACTCTTGGCCATAGGCTGTCCCTGGTAGTGCAGCTTGTGGTTTCCGAATAAAAAACACCTAAAAACTGATAATGCTTACCATGAATTGCTAATTTGACTATTGCTCAATTCTAGAACAGGGACATATGAATGCATCATGTAGATTGTAAGCCCTCACGGGCAGGGCCCTCTCTCCTTCTGTAGCAGTTTGTAACTAGTCTTGTTTATGATTAGTGCAATTGTCTGTATTATGTATGTATACCGCTTCTTATATATACAGCGCTATGGAATGAAAAATAATAATAATATGTTAAAAGGGATTGTCTGGCCTTTCCACAAGCTTCCAAATTCTGTCCCCCTCCCCGCCAGACCCAGGAGTCAAGCATATCCACCCGCTCTGCGCTGCATGGTCCCGGCTCCTCCGGTCCACCGCCCCCATACCCCCCCCCCCCCGCTCCGGTCCCCGCACGCAAACCCCCGGCAAGCAAGGAGATCGCATCCGCTGGTGCAGCGATGATGTCCCCCCCAGGACATATGTTTTTCTAGATGGACACACTGTTATTGTCTCCAAGTACAAACCAAGGGCATGACATTTAGTCCACACATACACTCAGGTTGCAATGATTCAAAAACAGCCACGTGCAGTGTATTGGTGTAGATGCTGTGAACGGAAAAGACCTACCCTGTAACAACCATACTGTACAGGACCTTATCACAGGTATATTAGCTAACAACACCAAAGGTCAGTTAAAAGGATATGAGCTGGTGAAAGGGATACAATTAGCCAAATTAATTACCCAATTATTCTATTGCACAGCAGTGGCAGTTCCAGAAGACATATACTTAGTTTGTGGACACAAAGTGTACATATGGTTATCCAAGAATGTCACAGGACTGTGCACCATCGCCAGGCTTACTCCTGCCAGCTTTATAGTACCACACTCTGAAATTGACATAAATGCTATTCCTAAACACACCTTGTACCTCAGGGCCAAAGATAACACACCCAGACCAAACAGTAAGCCACATGTTGTACAAATGAGCATTTCCAATAAAATTCTTAGTAGCCCTTTCATATATCCCATGATAGTGCAGATGTGGGATCAATTGGTGGTGGCAACTGATTATCTAGATCAGTGATGGTGAACCTTTTAGAGACCGAGTGCCCAAAACTGCAACCAAATACCCACTTATTTATCGCAAAGTGCCGACACGGTAATTTAACCTAAATACCAAAATAATGTATCTTTCATGTCCTTTATCATTTATCTATAATTGATTAATAGCCTACATTTAATGCACTGCCTGTGTTGTTTATAGTGTGTCCTGGGGATGATGAATGGCAGGAAAAGTCTAAAGCATATTGCTATGCCATAGACTTTTTCCAGGGTGTGGGTGCCTGAGGGCTCTGAGTGCCACCTCTGGCACCCGTGCCATAGGTTCGCCATCACTGATCTAGATGATCAAATATGGGAAGTGATGACACTTATGAACACCTCGAACAGTGTGCAAAACCAGTTGATCATTGTCACCAACCAACACACATTAGTTCTAGACTATGTTACAGCTAAAGGTGGAGGTATGTGCCAGGTTGTGGGACCCGCTTACTGCCATTACATAGACCCGCAGGGTAATTTGCAAGTTGAGGTGGGTCTAGAGAAAATGTCAGATCTAAGGAATAAATGGCTGGACGCACATAAAGCTGGTAAAGATACAAACCGGATTCCAAAAAAGTTGGAACACTAAACAAATTGTAAATAAAAACTGAATGCAATGATGTGGAGATGGCAAATGTCAATATTTTATTTGTAATAGAACGTAGATGACAGATCAAACGTTTAATCCGAGTAAATGTATCATTTTAAAGGAAAAATACGTTGATTCAAATTTTCACGGTGTCAACAAATCAAAAAAGTAGCAATAAGAGGCTGGAAAAAGTAAATTTGAGCATAACGAAGAGCTGGAAGACCAATTAACACTAATTAGGTCAATTGGCAACATGATTGGGTATAAAAAGAGCTTCTCAGAGTGGCAGTGTCTCTCAGAAGCCAAGATGGGTAGAGGATCACCAATTCCCACAATGTTGCACAGAAAGATAGTGGAGCAATATCAGAAAGGTGTTACCCAGCGAAAAATTGCAAAGACTTTGCATCTATCATCATCAACTGTGCATAACATCATCCGAAGATTCAGAGAATCTGGAACAATCTCTGTGCGTAAGGGTCAAGGCCGTAAAACCATACTGGATGCCCGCGATCTCCGTGCCCTTAAACGACACTGCACCACAAACAGGAATGCTACTGTAAAGGAAATCACAGAATGGGCTCAGGAATACTTCCAGAAACCATTGTCAGTGAACACAATCCACCGTGCCATCCGCCGTTGCCAGCTGAAACTCTACAGTGCAAAGAAGAAGCCATTTCTAAGCAAGATCCACAAGCTCAGGCGTTTTCACTGGGCCAGGGATCATTTAAAATGGAGTGTGGCAAAATGGAAGACTGTTCTGTGGTCAGACGAGTCACGATTCGAAGTTCTTTTTGGAAATCTAGGACGCCATGTCATCCGGACCAAAGAGGACAAGGACAACCCAAGTTGTTATCAATGCTCAGTTCAGAAGCCTGCATCTCTGATGGTATGGGGTTGCATGAGTGCGTGTGGCATGGGCAGCTTGCATGTCTGGAAAGGCACCATCAATGCAGAAAGATATATTCAGGTTCTAGAACAACATATGCTCCCATCCAGACGTCATCTCTTTCAGGGAAGACCCTGCATTTTTCAACAAGATAATGCCAGACCACATTCTGCATCAATCACAACATCATGGCCTGCGTAGGAGAAGGATCCGGGTACTGAAATGGCCAGTCTGCAGTCCAGATCTTTCACCTATAGAGAACATTTGGCGCATCATAAAGAGGAAGGTGCAACAAAGAAGGCACAAGACGATTGAACAGTTAGAAGCCTGTATTAGACAAGAATGGGAGAGCATTCCTATTTCTAAACTTGAGAAACTAGTCTCCTCGGTCCCCAAACGTCTGTTGAGTGTTGTAAGAAGAAGGGGAGATGCCACACAGTGGTGAAAATGGCCTTGTTATCACGACCGGCGTGCCGATCACATACGTGACGCAAAGGGAGGAAAAAGGGAAGGCCCTGTCCAAGGGAGAGGGAAAGGTGGTGACCCCTAACTCACCTTGAGGCTGGCACCTGACTGCCCTGACATCCCTAGACGGGTTTCTCACCCGTACGCCGATCACGTGCCTAAAACCCTGGCTTTCCCTAAGATGAGCCCTAGGTAGTGAATAGGCTTGGTGGGAACACTAGTCCGCACCACTAACCCTAAAGGAAAACACCAAGGAGAGGACAGACAATACAGACAAAACATATAATACCAGGTGGGGAACAACAGTGGACAACTAAAGCCCAACAGGGATCCGGAGGGTAACGCTCTGGAACAACAACCAGGAATCACAGCTACACAGCTCCAGTGGGTCAGTATAGAAGTCCAGGCAGGAAGCTCTATATCTGGCAACCAGAGAAGTGGGAGAGGAGAATATAAGGAGGTTGGGAGTGACAGACAAGAAACAGCTGAGGAGAAGAAGCTACGGATCCCTGAGTGAGACAAAAAGGATTGCAAGGCAAACACAGAAAGCTATCATTAAGAAGCAGCATGATCTTTAGACATAGAGCGTGCAGCCACCCGCTGCGACTTCCTGACCCGGGGTATAACGGAGTCAGACGTGGCTCTTGACACCCTCGTGACAGTACCCCCCTTTCCACGAGGTGCCTCCGGACACTCAGGACCAGGTCTCTCAGGATGAGAGGCATGGAAAGCCCGAACTAACCTGTTGGCGTTTACCTCCAATGCACCAGATATTGAAGAGAGAGGTGGACCCGACGAGAATCAACAATTTTGAATATTTGAAACTCCAGATTACCATCAACAATAACAGGAGGGGGTGGCAGCGGTGACGGTTCTAGAGGTGGAACATACTTTTTGAGTAACGACTTATGGAAGATGTTATGGATTTTAAAAGTCTGAGGTAGCACCAGGCGAAAAGCCACAGGGTTAATGATGGCTACTATTTTGTAAGGACCAATGAACCTAGGACCCAGTTTCCAAGAGGGAACCTTTAACTTAATATTCCTAGTAGATAACCACACATAGTCATTCACTCCTAGGTCCGGACCTGGCGACCGTTTCTTATCAGCCATGCATTTATATTTACCTCCCATATTTCTCAAGTTAGCTTGCACCTTCTGCCATACAGATGAAAGAGATGACGAAAACCGCTCCTCTTCGGGAACCCCTGATGACCCCCCTTCTTTAAAAGTACAGAATTGGGGATGAAAACCATATGCACCGAGAAATGGTGACTTGCAAGTGGATTCCTGACGGCGATTATTTATAGCGAACTCAGCTAACGGTAAATATGATGACCATGCCTCTTGGTTTTCAGACACAAAACACCTTAGGTATGTCTCAAGGTTTTGGTTGGTACGCTCAGTCTGTCCATTCGACTGAGGATGGAAAGCTGAGAAAAACGACAAGTGTACCCCCAAACGGGAACAAAAAGCTCTCCAAAACTTTGAAATAAACTGGGTTCCCCGATCCGAAACAACATCGGAAGGGACCCCGTGAAGCTTCATGATTTCACTGATGAAAACCTGAGCAAGAGTCTTAGTATTAGGTAGTGCGGGTAACGCAATAAAGTGTACCATTTTGCTAAACCTGTCTACTACTACCAAGATAACTGTTTTACCTGCAGACAAAGGTAAGTCAGTGATGAAATCCATTGATAGATGTGTCCATGGCCTATTGGGAATGACAAGTGGCAATAAAGACCCTGCAGGACGTGTATGAGAGACTTTTGCGCGCGCACAAGTAGAACAAGTAGACACAAAATCCATTACATCCTGACGCAACCTTGGCCACCAAAAATGACGAGACAAAAGCTCCAAGGTTGCTTTACTACCCGGGTGCCCAGCAAGTGCAGAATTATGATGTTCCTTCAATAATGCGAGACGCAGGTTTAACGGTACAAACAATTTCTCTGAGGGGCAAGAGACCGGGGCATCCCCCTGGGCCTCTAACACCTTTCCCTCCAGAACAGAGTGTACAGCAGAGACAACCACTCCTCTTTGTAAAATGGGTACCGGATCACCAACATTACCCCCTCCAGGGAAACTACGAGATAATGCGTCTGCCATGGTATTTTTTGCCCCAGGACGATAGGTGATGAAAAAGTTAAACCCGGTAAAAAATAGCGACCACCTAGCTTGTCTAGGGGTGAGAAGCTTAGCCGATTCGAGGTACAGAAGGTTTTTGTGGTCCGTAATCACCGTGACGGGGTGGATTGCCCCCTCTAAGAAGTGACGCCATTCTTCAAACGCTAGTTTAATAGCTTATAGTTCCCTATTGCCAATATCATAGTTCTTCTCCGCTGCAGATAGTTTTTTTTTGAAAAGAAAGCGCAAGGATGCCATTTGCCAGGAGACGGACCCTGAGACAGCACAGCCCCCACTCCCACCTCTGACGCATCGACTTCAACAATAAAAGGCTGGGAGACATCAGGTTGAATTAGTACAGGTGCCGAGGTAAACCTTTTTTTTAGAGAGGAAAATGCAATTTTAGCGGTGTCAGACCATTTAGAAAAATCTGTCCCCTTCCTACCCATGTCAGTAAGGGGTTTAACAATCACAGAATAATTTTTAATTATTAGAGAGGGTATGTGAAGAAAAGAAACCTGAACCTCACCAGATACAACAACCAGTATCTAGCCAAGTGTGAAATCGAGGAGAGCTTCTGAATTGCAGCCAAGGGTCCCATGTTTGCGAGTATGAACGCGTCTAATTGTGGGCCTCAGCTCTTCCATCCGGACCAGAGTGTCTAAAGCGTGGACCCAAGTAGATCTCCTCAGGCTATCTGCTGATTTCCACTGGCGTGGTATGATCTGTCTTACAGCCTGCACAAATAGCCTAAGGGCACATTTCTTTACAAGTTGAATTCTACCCGAGTAGATAGAAAGTAGAGCTATCTGAGGAGACGGTGATATAGAGGTCCGGTACAAAGCGTTATATAGAGCAAAAACATCCTGCCACAGAGGGGCAACCCCAGGACAGCCCCATCAGATGTGGAGCATGGAGCCCACTGCATCGTGGCATCGCCAACATGTATTGGGAACAGAAGGATAAAACTGATGTAGCTTGACCGGAGTCCTATACCACCGTGTAAGGATTTTATAGTTTAACTCTTGTAGGCGGCAAGAAACCGTCGACTTATGAGTGAACAGAAGGGAGCAATTCCATTGTTCAGCGGAAATGGTAACCGCTAATTCACCCTCCCAACCAGACACAAACCCCACATCCTTCAACTGTTCGGTTAACGTGCCATCCCCTACCTCCCCGGCACCGATCAGACCGTAGCAATTGCAATTTAAGCAATTTTCTCTGCAATGCTCACTCCACTCCAATATCTCCCTGGCCTGCCAATCCACCACTGGATTGTGCGCTACCAACCAGGGAAGACCCAATACCACAGGAGAGAGAAGGCCCTCCAGAACATAACATGATAGACACTCGTTATGGTGATCCCCTACCCGAAGGTGTAAGTTATGGACAATGTGAGTGAGGTTTCTCTGAGACAGAGGAGCAGAATTAATAGTGAATATGGGAATAGGTCTCTGTAGCGTACAGATAGACAAACCCATAGTGCGGGCAAAATGGGCATCTATCAAATTTACCCCTGCTCCACTGTCTAGAAAGAAAGAAATAGTCTCCGTCTTAACACCAAAAACAATAACCGCTGGCAACATAAATTGAGATGTTCGTATGGAGGAAACCTTGGGTTCCGCAGCCGCCTGGTTACCCATAGCAACCGCTGGGCTTGCAGTCTGCTGCAATTGCTGCTGTTGCTGGAGGACCGACGCCTTCAATCCTGTCACCTCCAAAGACAGGCCTTGAAGTTGCTATGTCAAAGCAGCAATAGGATCCATACTGGATTCTAAATAGGTAGAAGAAAAAAAAAAAATATATATATATATATATATATATATATATACTTTTTCTTTCTACCTACACAAAATAAGGGCCAGATATAATATCACGACCGGCGTGCTGATCACATACGTGACACAAAGGGAGGAAAAAGGGAGAGGGATAGGTGGTGACCCCTGACTCACCTTGAGGCTGGCACCTGACTGCCCTGACGTCCCTAGACGGGTTTCTCACCCGTACGCCGATCACGTGCCTAAAACCCTGGCTTTCCATAAGATGAGCCCTAGATGGTGAATAGGGCGGTGGGAACACTAGTCCGCACCACTAGCTCTAAAGGAAAACACCAAGGGGAGGACAGACAATACAGACAACATATATTCCCAGGTGGGCGACAACAGAAGACAACAAAAGCCCAACAGGGATCCGGAGGGTAACACTCTGGAACAACAACCAGGATTCACAGCTCCAGTGGGTCAGTATAGAAGTCCAGGCAGGAAGCTCTATATCTGGCAACCAGAGAAGTGGGAGAGGAGAATATAAGGAGGTTGGGAGTGCTGGACAAGAAACAGCTGAGGAGGAGAAGCTACGGATCCCTGAGTGAGACAAAAAGGATTGCAAGGCAAACACAGAAAGCTACCATTAAGAAGCAGCATGATCTTTAGACATAGAGCACGCAGCCACCCGCTGCGACTTCCTGACCCCGGGTATAATGGAGTCAGACGTGGCTCTTGATACCCTCGTGACACTTGTCCCAACTTTTTGGGGATTTGTTGACACCATGAAATTCTGATTCAACATATTTTTCCCTTAAAATGGTACATTTTCTCAGTTTAAACTTTTGTTCCATGATTTATGTTCTATTCTGAATAAAATATTAGAAGTTGGCACCTCCACATCATTGCATTCAGTTTTTATTCACGATTTGTAAAGTGTCCCAATTTTTGGGGAATTCGGTTTGTACATGGTGGTCTGATACCTTCTCCTTCCTTAACCCCGCCAACTGGTTTAAAGGTATTGGAGGTTGGCTTATGGGAATTGTCCAAGTAATATTGCAGGTAGCCCTAATAATATTGGTAATATATGTAGTGATTAAGCTCGTTCTTATTTGTATTACCTGCCTTTCAAAAAGAATGAAGAAAACTGATGAACACCCTATCATGCTTCTCTACGATGAGAAAGAACAAAAGGAAACGTCATTCAACTCAGTTCCCTCTCCTCACTATGATGCCTCGCTGGGATAGGGTGAGATGAATCCCAGGGTACTACTAGAAGTCCGATTAACCAGGAACTTATCCATTAGGGATAGGTTGTCGCCACTGTGGGTGAAGAGGATACCAATGGTATGCCCAGGGGATTCATTAGGTAAGGGAAAGTCTACAATCAAGTTTCCAAGGGGGGGACTGTTATGGACTATTGATACAAAATGGATACTTGCTTGTTGAGAACTATACTATAGTTAAAATGGCGGTCAGGTACCCAGGCAATGCCTATAACAAGAATCTTGCTGTTTGCTTTATCATGTGTAACAAGACGGTTTCCGTTTAGCTCAAGCAAGCAGCTTCAAAGAAAGAAGAAGTAACGGCTTCATCCACCAGCAAGGGGGGAGGGGGGAACTTCCTCTTGTCATCGATGTGACAGAAAATACAGAGTTTATAGCCAATAGCATAGCATAGTATAGTACATAAGGCCGAAAAAAGACATTTGTCCATCCAGTTCGGCTTGTTATCCTGCAAGTTGATCCAGAGGAAGGCAAAAAAAAAAACTGTGAGGTAGAAGCCAATTTTCCCCACTTTAGGGGAATAAAAATTCCTTCCCGACTCCAATCAGGCAATCAGAATAACTCCCTGGATCAACGATCTCTCTCTAGTAGCTATAGCCTGTAATATTATTACACTCCAGAAATACATCCAGGCCCCTCTTGGACTCTTTTAGTGTACTCACCATCACCACCTCCTCAGGCAGAGAGTTCCATAATCTCACTGCTCTTACCGTAAAGAATCCTCTTCTATGTTTGTGTACAAACCTTCTTTCCTCCACACGCAGAGGATGTCCTCTTGTCCAGTCCTGGGGATAAATAGATGATGGGAGAGATCTCTGTACTGACCCCTGATATATTCATACATAGTAATTAGATCTCCCCTCAGTCATCTTTTTTCTAAAGTGAATAACCCTAATTTTGATAATCTTTCAGGGTACTGTAGTTGCCCCATTCCAGTTATTACTTTAGTTGTCCTCCTCTGGACACTCTCCAGCTCTACTATGTCTGCTTTGTTCACAGGAGACCAGAACTGTACACAGTACTCCATGTGTGGTCTGACTAGTGATTTGTAAAGTGGTAGGACTATGTTCTCATCACAGGCATCTATGCCCCTTCTGATGCAACCATTATCTTATTGGCCTTGGCAGCAGCTGCCTGACACGGTTTTATTTAGCTTAGTTTGCTGTTTATTAAAATTCCTAGATCCTTTTCCATGTCAGTGTTACCGAGTGTTTTACCATTTAGTATGTACGGGTGACTTGCATTATTCCTTCCCATGTGCATAACTTTACATTTGTCAGTGTTAAACCTCAATAGAAAAGAAACACGCCACCTTACACCCCCCACTCCTTTCCGTCCTATATATAGTATGCTGTTCCTCAATAAACCAGAGATCCTGTTATAACCCAGCTGTGTGTTGTCTCAGTATTGATCTCTCAGTATACGTATACTTTAACATTAATTAATTTGGAGCAGTACATCAACCGAACTGGCAGCTTGACCAGAACCAGAACAACTGCATCACAGTGTTTTAACATACTGTTCCTATCAGATCACAGGTTTGTTGTACCGAACTTTCATCATTATGTGAGTACAAGTACAATAGACTGGCGATCTGATGATGTGAGTACAGTACAATAGACTGGCGATCTGATGATGTGAGTACAGTACAATAGACTGGCGATCTGATGATGTGAGTACAGTACAATAGACTGGCGATCTGATGCTGTGAGTAAAGTACAATAGACTGGCGATCTGACTGGTAATCTGACATCTGATGCTATGAGTACAGTACAACAGACTGGCGATCTGATACCGTGAGTACAGTACAATAGACTGGCGATCTGACTGGTAATCTGACATCTGATGCTATGAGTACAGTACAACAGACTGGCGATCTGATACCGTGAGTACAGTACAACAAACTGGCGATCTGATGCTGTGAGTACAGTACAACAGACTGGCGATCTGATGCTGTGAGTACAGTACAACAGACTGGCGATCTGATGCTGTGAGTACAGTACAACAGACTGGCGATCTGATGCTGTGAGTACAGTACAATAGACTGGTGATCTGACTGGTAATCTGACATCTGATGCTATGAGTACAGTACAACAGACTGGCGATCTGATACCGTGAGTACAGTACAACAAACTAGCGATCTGATGCTGTGAGTACAGTACAATAGACTGGCGATCTGACTGGGAATCTGACATCTGATGCTATGAGTACAGTACAATAGACTGGCGATATGATGCTGTGAGTACAGTACAATAGACTGGCGATCTGACTGGTAATCTGACATCTGATGCTATGAGTACAGTACAACAGACTGGCGATCTGATACCGTGAGTACAGTACAACAAACTGGCGATCTGATGCTGTGAGTACAGTACAACAGACTGGCGATCTGATGGTGTGAGTACAGTACAATAGACCCACAATCTGAGAGGAATTGCCTGCATCATAAAACACTATGATGCAGTCAGTTTGGGTCAGGGGGGGCCGTTGTCGGTCCAGGAGATGTGGCCAACACACGGCCCATGTTTCCCAGGTCAAGCACCGTCATGTAAATCAGCCCTAAGAGTACAACCACATGGATGCGCCCACCTACAGCCGATTATTGTAGAGTCGTACAAACCGCAACTGCATCCGATTAACTAATTACAACGGCATTGTTTTTTCTGTCTTCATTCATTGGCAGTGTGGTTTTGCAGATTACTCTGTGACCATTACCAGCGAAGACAGAAGAAACAGCGCAATTAATAATTAGGTAATGTGGTACTCGGCTGCAGGCGGACGCATCCCAAGCACAGCATGGCCACTCAATATGGTAGTACCCTAGATCCATTCCTGAGCAAATAACAGTCCTCCCTATAACAAAGGTTTGTCTAAAAAGCAAAACTCCTATAAGGTCACTTCACATGGTCAGTATTCTGCCAAAACCAAGAGTGGGTCCAAAATACAAAGAAGGCATTTCTTTTAGTCACTTCTATAGTGCTGACATATCCTGCAGAGCTTTACAAACATTATCATCACTCCCTGTCTCCATGGAGCTCACAATCCAAGTTCCCTAGCAGTATGACTTTGGGTGGAACCCCAGGGAGAACATACAAACTCCATGCAGATGTTGTCCTTGGTTGGATTTGAACCTGCAAGGCACCAGTGCTAACCACTGAGCTGCTCAGGTATGTCCTAATTTTCTTTTACATCACACTCTACAATAAACTGTCAGTAAAAAAAAAAATTAACTCATGACATACCTACGGAGGTTTTCTCCCCGAGAACCATCAGGTCATGATTTGAGGGTAGCCCATAGTAAGAACATCTATGAAAATGCCTGAGAATAATCTCATCATCTCTAAGGAAATCCTGAGCACATGACCTGCTGAAGGTGCTTGGGGACTGGAGAAACAATTCTATAATAAAGCCTTTGTCATTTTTTCTGTGTTACATAATAGACCAGAACACAGAGGTATTGTTTAGTAAAGTAGGACTGGCTAATACTTCCAGTAAAGCGCTGTCACACATTCACAACTTTCCAGCTTTGAAGATTTTCAGAGACCACACAAGAAAAGGATATTTAAGATATAAATATTATGCTACTGTTCATACTCTGAAATGAGGAAACGATGTACCCCCCCCCCCCCCCCCCGCCCCCCCGCAGTAAAGAATGAAAGCTCGGTAGCACACACAACATACCGTGGCAGATTCTTAACCCATTCCTCATGCAGCCAGTTCCTGTTTCTTCATTTATTTATTTTTTATCCCCCCTCCCAGGAGCCATGTTTTTATTTTTCTGCTCACATAGCCGTATGAAGGCTTGTTTTTGCAGGACAAGTTGTACTTCATAATGGGACAAATTAAGATTTCATATGATGTAGTGGGAAGCTGGAAAAAATTCTAAATGGGGTGAAATTGGAAAAAAAAATATTCCGCCAGTGCTTGTTTTTATGGTGTAAAACTGACGTTAACATCATTCTGCAGGTCTCTACTGTTACAGCTTAGTGTTTCTTAGGTTTTAAAACGTAAAAAAAAAACAAAAAAACCTTTGTTTATTTGTTTGGGGGAGAGGGGGTTCGATCAATAGCTTTTATTGATACCATTTTGGGATATGTATGAATTTTTTATCACTTTTTATTTTTATGAAGACGAAGCAGCATGCAGCACTAATCTTCCTGTCAAAGTGACAGACTCCACATTAGAATCCATGATTGAGTACTTATTTTTTAAATGACATTCAATACTATCAAGCATACAGGAGATTACAGCACCACATCCCTCTTACATCCAGTAACGACTCCTCTGATGTAGATATTCTCTTTCCTCATCTTCTCCTGGACCAGACCGCCATCATCCTCCCCGATTTCTGAACAACCCAATATTGTGCCTGATGTGCTCTCCAATAGTATACTGCAGACACAGACAAGTCCTTTGAAAATATTAGTACCACACGGATGGTGACTAATGGTGAATAATTATTGCCACACAGTGCTCTCCAAAATACTTGTTCCGGGCAGTAATAGTCCTGTAAGCACACTGTACCCCAAAAATAAATGTGCTAATCTGATAATATGCCAGGGTGCCCCACACAGTAATAGTGTTCCCAAAATACCCCACCAATAGTAATAAATCTCTGCCAGAGCGCTCTTAGTAGTAATAGTACCCCTACAATGCTCCCAATAGTAATAATGTCTCCCATTGTACAGCAGAAGTAATAATGCCCCCACAGTGCCCATACTAGTAATCATGCTCCCCATAGTCCCCCAGTAGTAATAAAGCCCACCACATTGCCCCTCAGTAGTAATAATTCCCCCCTATAGTGGTCCCACCTCTCATAGGCTTCAGGCCTAGTGGTCCGTAGTGTGGAGTGTAAATGGCAGGGCAGGGAGACATTGGCGCCTGTGCCCCGCTGAAGCATTCAACTGTATCGCAGTTGGTGTGCTCTCATCTAACGTATAGGGCTGCTGAGACAGATGAAATGGTCGCAACAACAACCAAAATGCAAGGTGGAGAAGCCCAGGTAACTTTCATGAAGAGGCAGTAGGCTGGTGCTGCTGGGGCAAAGAGGAGCCACAGCCATGTTCAGCCCCTGGAAACACTGGAGCAGTGGGAGAAGTAGTGTCCTAGAACCAGTGTGACAGGAGACCCCAAGCTAAAGACACCTGAGGCCTAGGGGCCTAACATCACCCCTGGATCAAGGGAGGTCCCCTTTGAACCTTATGGGCTGTAATATATGGACTGTGAAAAAATTACCAAATGCTTATTGTGACTCGGGACTGGACATGTGTAACCGTCAGGTGTGTGTGCTCTCCTGTGGAGTGTCTGAATAAACCATGTATGTGCTTCTGCCTACCTTATTTCTGCTCATCTAAATACCACATATGGTGTGCTGTCCTCACTGCGTCATCGGATGTCTGCTATAATCCCACGGAGCAGCACCTTTCTCCCGACTCTGCTGGCTGTGTCAGCACTTGCATCATGGTGGCACCCCTCTGTGCCCCATTCTGCGGACCGCAATTAGCACGCGTATAGGCCGAGAGCCCGCCCTTCGTAGTTGTAGACCCATTCACTCGAGTGCTTCCGTGGGATTTTGGTCAGCGTGAATAAATAGAACATGTGTGCTACAGGGGTCTGCTCTTGGGGGGAGTCCAGTCCCCACCTTTCCTCTCTGACAACACATGCGCACCTAGCAGAACTGAGCGTGCATGTGTATGCAGGGCTCAGAAGGAAGGGCTGTTGGCTGAATGACTGCTGGGCCAACAGCTATTAACCCATAAAGTGTGTGTGGTCACTGTATGGGCAAATAGGTGTGTCAATCTCTGCTGTCTGACCTCATCTATCAGACATGTATGGCTGTCCTACCAGAAAAACCTCTCAATTGTCCGAGATCTGGTGGGATAGTCCCAGGGTCCTGGAAGGGCTGTGGCACATCCTGATTTCAACTGTATTTGTGTCCCGAGGACCAGTGTCGGACTGGGGTTCCGGGGTTCCACTACAGACAATTATTCTCGAGAACCAACCCTTATATCATCAATAAAGTTAAACAGGTTTAGAATCAAAGAAATAGACCCTAGAGGCAAGTGACTGGCTCCCAAGGCAGCCAAATGTTGGTCACTCTCCTGGGTCATTGGGTCCCATTATGGTATCAGAGCCTGGGCCCACCAAGTATCCTCTGGTACTCTGGGGGGCCAGTCCGACCCTGCTGAGGACAGATACAGTAAAGCAGGGATCAGTACCCTGCTCCGCCATTTAGCGGCCTGTGCTCTCCAGCAGCAGGAGTGATACAGTCATCACATCTATGGAGCTGAGCTGGAGAGTAGAGGACGTACTGGCCGGGGACCATCCCCCACCCTGTGTCATCACATGGCCGCAATGCACCTGCTGCTAGTGTAAAGGTGGTCCTAGGGGGGCAGCAGTACTGTAAAGAAGAGGGCATTCTACTGTGAAGGTGGCAGCAAGGGGATCGGGTGTATAGACAGACATTATAGTTACAGGTGTGGCTTACTTTAAAAAAAATATTGTGATGTGCTGCTCTGCTGTTCCTCCTTGGGCTATTTAAAGGTTGGGAGGTGGAATGTAGAATAATGGAGATAGATATGTGATAGATAGTAGATAGATAGATATGTGATAGATATAGATAGTAGATAGATAGATATGTGATAGATATAGATAGATAGTAGATAGATAGATAGATAGTAGATAGATAGATATGTGATAGATAGATAGATATGTGATAGATAGATAGATATGATAGATAGATAGATAGATAGATAGTAGATAGATATGTGATAGATATAGATAGATAGATACAACAGCACAGTCAGACTGTGTGAATAGGGTGCAACTCCTCAGGGAAGGCAGGCTTCTCCTCCACTGTAAATACATCCAAAGAACGAGGCAGCACTCCAAATTCTCGTGAGGGGGCGATGACCCAATTTATTTCCCAGGCAATGTTTCGGCCTACTCAATAAGGCCTTTGTCAAGCCTGCCTGGAAAATAAATTGGGTCATCACCCCCTCACGAGAATTTGGAGTGCTGCCTCGTTCTTTGGACGTAGATAGATAGATGATAGGTAGATATGAGATTGATTGGTAGATAGACAGATAGATACAGGGGCGTAGCTATAGGGGAATGGGCTGCGTTGGGGCCCGTACTCAGAAGGGGCCCACCTAGGATGAGGACTGAAAGATTTTATTGTCAGGACCCCCTCAAGAGTATTAAAAAATTACTTTATATACAGTGACACTGTGGGAAAGGGCTGGAGCCAGGGTTGCCAACTCAAATTATTATTTTTTCTGGACAACTTATCCCAAAGTCACGGACAGCTATCATCTTTTACGGACAAATTGAAAAACCATAATGAATGATAAAGCTTACAAGTAATCCATGTCTATAGCTCAATATACTGATAAGAACTCATCACCAGCATTTACTGTGAGCTGTAAAATGATGAAAAATTAACACAAAATTTATCTAGCCAAGAACCACCAGCCTAAAAAAAAATCACGGACACAGGAAAAAAGTCATCTACTTTTATGGACTGTCCAGACGGTTGGCACCCTGGCCGGAGCGTCTGCCTGGCCTGGTCAGAGACAGCGATCTCGACTAGATGCAGGAGTGGGGGGTGCACAGGAGGAGCGGCTTGTGAAGAAGATGCTTTTGGGTCGGGGCTCATTCAAAAACTTGCTGTGGGGCCCAGTAACTTCTAGTTACGCCACTGGATAGATAGAAAAGATAGACAGAATAATTTATATATGTAGAAAAATAGATGAGCAGCACACAAATCAAAGGTGGTGCAATTCCTTGAGACGGATCACGGATTTTGATCCAGCTGAGTATATGTAGAAAAAATCCAAGGCAGCACCCAAATTTCTGTGAAAAAAAGGGTATTTTATTCACCCAATAAAATACCCTTTTTTCACGAAAATGTGGGTGCTGCCTTGGATTTTTTCTACATAGAATAATTGATAGATACATAGATTGTATATTGATCGATAGATAATTAGATTAGACAAATAGATAAGATGGATTCCCTTCTGTCTTCCTCTATAGGGACAATCTCATCATTACATGAAGATTTATTCAGAAGTTTCCTATGTGATGCTCCAGGAGGCCAGCAGCAGTGACTGCAGGCGCGCAGCTCTTCGGAGCAGTACGGTAGAGGCCGGCCCGCCCGTATAGTGCGGTGATTACGGGAGCTGCTGATGCCAATGATGAGTCAGAGTGTTTGGTGCTGATGTTGCTGCCATTTCATCAGCTCGGTGCGGGCATCATCCTCTGTAGCCCAGCTCTCCGTCTTACAGCAGCGGCGCCCTCCATTGTCTCCTGGGCACTGCCATCTGCCGGGCACCGCCAGCCTAGGCTTGTCGCCGGAGGCAGATCAGCTGGTATTAGGTGGCTGAGCGTCCATGTGCCCGGGGGCTGATGCTGATCCCTGGCACCCACTGTGTGAGCCCTGCACGTTCCTGGGGAGGTAGGTGCCCGGATCGCACCGTGCAGTGATCCAGTGCGGGAGCCTTACCTTGTGCAGTGCACCGAGCAGACCTGGCCTGGCTCTGCCTGCTGAGGCCTTGTGCCCTGCAATGTGCGTGCCCCCACTGATGTCACCCCTTCTGTGTCATTAGCTACCTCCCCGGCCTGTGCATAACAGACTCCTCAGACTCTGCTGCAAAATGGAGGCCGTCTGACCTTTCCATCACACCCCTCCCCTGCTGCCAGTGATCAGGAAGAACATGGCTGAGCTCAGCACACACCTCCTGCTGCTCCTCCACTGATTCCTGCTCTCACCTGTCTGCAGCGCCCCCTGGAGGCCCAGCCCTGCTAAGTAATCAGCCTTGTCACCTGGCTCATGAGGCTGCCCTGTGCTAGGAGCCCTTAGTATAAGGTAACCACTGTGTAGTGTCGGCCTCTGCTGGGACCTGGGCCCTCCGAATAAAGTTTGGAGACATAGGACAAGGTGTGTCCATTAGCGGTCACTTCAGAAGACTGAATCCCACGGCTGGAGAGTCCTACAGGATAGAAGGACGAGCACAGACGAAGCCGGAATAATGGAAGCAATCTGGTTGTACCAATTCCGTCTCATCGTGATTGGGGACTCCACGGTAGGGAAGTCATGTCTGATCCGGAGGTTCACAGAGGGGCGGTTTGCCCAGGTGTCTGACCCCACGGTTGGGGTGGATTTTTTTTCCCGGCTGGTGGAAATTGAACCAGGCAAGCGGATCAAGTTGCAGATTTGGGACACGGCTGGCCAAGAGAGGTTCAGGTAAGGAGCCGTTGGCAGCCAATCTGATTATTTCATTTGTATTGCGCGTATTTTAGAAAAATATCAAAGATATCATTGATTGAGAGCGCCAGCGTGATATAGGCCGGAGGGGGCACCCTAAGAGGATAAAAAGTTAATGTCAATGGTCGTCCGTGAACCAACAATGGACCCCCAACAATGTTCTGAGCAAAATTTGGCCTGAAGCATAGGGTTAAGTGGTCTCCCCTGTGCCTCACGCTGGGTTCAGACCTGAGCGTTCGCGATGGAGCGCTCTGTATGCGCGATTGTACCGGCATTTGCAATCGCGCATACAGAGACAAGCGAACGCCCATTGTCGCGTGTTCCCGAAAGTCTATGTACGGGAACGCGCGACAAGACGCCCCAAAGAAGCTCATGTACTTCTTGGGGCGTCGGGCGTTTTACAACACGATCGTACGCACTGTAAAACGCCCAGGTGAGAACCATGCCGATAGGGAAGCATTGGTTTCTCCTTGTTGAGCGTTTTACAGCGCGTAGGAACGCGCTGTAAAACGCTCAGGTGTGAACCCAGCCTTAGTATGTGTTCAGTTTCAGTCTTGGGGCCTCATGGTATGGATATATGCTTTTACATACAGTCAAGATTGAGCACTGTAAGGCATTGCTGTGTGCATGAGGCCTAAGGCCTCCATCACCCGTCCGTGTCTGTGATGGTGTCCAAGACAAAACGGTGTTTCATGGTCAACCGTGAAGGGTCTCTGCCTTTGCCCCCTGTATTTCTTGTGCACTGATAGGCTGAAAAAAGGATTTCCAAAGCATCTCCTACCAATTGTCAGTGAAAAAACACTGACCGAACACTGAGCATGCAGCAGCCTAGGGATCTAGGTGGTGGTGCGGCATTCGGGTGTTGCCTCCAGATCACCACAAGAAAAACATGGGTGCCGTAATCAGGCCAATAGCTGTAGGAAACTACTGCAACATGAAAAAAGCCGGATGGATTCGCATGTCCGTTTTCTGTGTGTCACAGCCCTATTGTGGGTTTAACTGACCTGAACTCGCAACATAAAAGGGATCTATGGTGCTGTGAGTTCACATCAGTTAAACTTTTGACTAGGGAAATGTTTTTACACAGTAGCAATTGATTTATGAAGTTATTATGCGAAGTCTGGCAAGACTTTGCGAAGTAATAACTTCGGCTCATATGAGCCAATACATTCTAATACTGTACGGAGCGCTCGCTCCGTACAGTATTCAAACAAAATATTATGCGTTTCGCTCATCCCTAGTTGTGACACACGAAAGAAATATGGACAATTAAATCCAGCCTTAGGCTACGTGCACACGACCGCGCCGTGTTTTGCGGTCCGCAAATTGCGGAATGGGCCGTCCATGATAGAAATGCCTATTGTACGCAAAACGGACAAGAGTATGACAAGTTCTATTCAGTTTATGAAATCTACTGCACCCCTAGCTATCCGCCTACCAGTTACACCAGGAAAGTGACATAAATTATAGTGAACTTGCCGGGGCTGGTGGCGCCGCAGCTGCCATTTCCCGGTGGTGGCATCGGCAGGGGCGGACTGGGAACTTAAAATGGCCCTGGAAAAAATAAGTGGCCTAGTTTTGTAGTTGGGTCCAAATTTATGGAGGGCAGGGCCAGCAATACCATATTGTGGCACATTATACCGCCCCAACAGAGCCAAATACCACAGTCCATCACAAAATACATCCCCAAAAACTTCCACTGGCCGCCCCCCTGGGCATCGGCCCACCAGGAAATTTCCCCGTAAGGTCTATGGCCAATCTGCCCCGGGCATCGGAACACCTCATGGGACTAAATGCAGGTCCGCGAGCATTCAGAAGGTCAGAAAATGGGGTGATGCGACTTTTCTACACCAGTTTCTGGCCTAGGGGCTCATAATAAGTAACAAATTACCATCTCTAAAAAATAAAATTAGGGCACTTTCACACTAGCGTTTTTCTTTTCCGGCACTGAGTTCCGTCAAAAGGGCTCAATGCCGTAAAAGAACTGATCAGGCATATCCCGTGAATTCTGAATGGAGAGTAATCCGTTCAGGATGCATCAGGATGTCTTCAGTTCAGTCATTTTGACTGTTCAGATGCTACGGTTTTATCTTCGGCGAAAAAAACTAAAGACTAGGAATGTATTGGTGCCGGATCCGGCATTTAAAATGCCGGATACAACCTTCCGGTCTGCGCATGCGTAGACCGAAAAAAAAAAAGGTGAAAAAAATAAATGCTGGATCCGTTTTGCCGGATGACACCGGAAACACAGATCCGGCATTTCAATGCATTTTTTTGACTGATCAGGCATTTTTAAGGATCCTGATCAGTCTTACAAATGCCATCAGTTGGCAATGGAACTGCATGCCGGATCACTCTGCCGCAAGTGTGAAAGTAGCCTAAGAAAAGTACTTCAAAAGATCAGTAAAAAATAAGATAAAAAATTTGCAGATGAACTAGTAAAAAAAAAACAAGTTACAGGGTTTGTGCCTGTTTTTGTCAAATTTTTCTTTTTTCGGACAGATTAATTGTCTTAGGCACATCTACTAATAGCGCTGCGCCTGATCTGGAGTCTTTAGACCCGTTAGGCAGTCTTATGGTGTGGGTGACTTTTAAGGGCGGAGCTTAATGTGCACTGTGTTTTTTTTTGTTTGTTTTTTAGCCTATTTATGTTGGAGCGCCTCTTTAAGTATGAATTTGTAAAAAATTAGCTTTATTTTTACTCCACTCCATTGGTAGTGGCATAGTTCTGTTTGTCTGCGATGTGTTGGGCCTTTTGAGAAACATAAAAACGTGTCTATGGCTACAAATTTTTATTTAATGTGACTTTTGGCCGCACATTTGCGCCTAATTCCTGAACTGACCAAAAAGTAATTGTGCACAATCTACCTGCGCCCTGATGAATACAAAGACACTTTATTGTCTAATTCATCACCTTCTGTGCGACTCCTTATAAATTCTGTTCAAAATACTGACAGTCTAATCCACTATCCCGATCTAATTGCACCCGCACATGATAAATGACCCCCACTGTTTTTGTACACAGCTCCTATGCAAAGCTTTGTATCTCCATGGTTCCAGGCTTGGTGTAAAGTAGAACTGACTCAGTTGCCCATAGCAACCAATCAGATTCCACCTTTCATTTTTCACAGCTCCTTTTGGAAAATGAAAAATGGAATCTGATTGGTTGCTATGGGCAGTTTACACTGCCTGGCCCCGTCAAAGTGCGGAGAAAGCTGCCTAGAGGCTCATTTCCATATAGTAAAACATCATTTTTCTCAGCAATGCGGGCACATATGAACACGGCACCAACACTGATGTCTTCAGCTGCCAAGCGCACATGTAACAGGTCAGCCAGTTTCATAGGTACAAATCTGCTGACAGACGCCCTTTAACCCCTTAGTGATCACCCATATGTGTTTTTTTACGGCGGTCACTAAGGGGCCTTAGGCCCAGTCTAAGCACTGCATGGAGTGCCGATCCAGGCTGTTTAACACTTTACATGCACCGGCCGCATGTAAAGCGGTGACAGAGGGAGCGGACTCCCTCTGTCTCCCATCGCCACCCCTCAAATGCGATTGTGGGGTGAGGATGTGTTTGAAGGCTACCTGGCATCTGTTGTAGGCCCTGGTCCCGGCTGTAGTATTTTCCAGCAGGTTGCGCCTCTGGCGCAGCCTGCTGGTCAATGTTAAAAATGTTAGCATTGCTATTAAAATGCAATGCTTTATAGGGATAAGGCATTATAAAAACAATGAAAATACTGTCTGTTATAGTCCCCTTGTGGGACCATTAAGTGGTTAAAAAAAGTAAAAACAAAACACATTTATTAAATAAAAAACATTCCATAAAAAAAATTACACGTTCCATATTTGGTATTTCTGCATCTGTAACGACCCGGACTACATAAATATCACATAAATTATCCCCTACGATAAACGCTGTAAAAAAAAAATCGCTAATTTATTTTTAGTTGCCACCGGAAAAACGTCATAACAAGTGATCAAAAAGCCCCATTTACTCCAAAATGATACCAATGAAAAATACAAGTCGTCCCGCAAAAGTCAAGCCCTCACGCAACTCCATAGAAATAAAAATAAAAAAGTTATGGGTCTTGGGAAGCGGCAATGTAAAAGAAATGTTCTTTTAATAAAAAGGGGTTTTATTGCAAAAAAAAGTGGTAAAACCTAAAAAAAAAACTTTGTATTTGGTATCCCTGTAATCGTACTGACCCAGAGAATAAAAAAATATTATGTTATTTATACCGAAAAATGAAGGCCGTAAAATCTATAATGTAAAAACGCAGTGGCAGTATTTGCTGTTTTTCCTATCTCCCTTCCAGAAAGAGTTAATAAAAGTTAATCAGAAAGTTATGTGCACCCCAAAATGGCGTCATTAAAAACTACAACTTGCCCCGCAAAAAACAAGCTCTCATGAAGTTATATAAACGGAAAAATAAAAAAGTTATAGCTCTTGGAAGGCGATGTTGAAAAAAAGAAGTAAAACGCTTGGTCATTAAGGGCCAAAACAGGCTGGTCACTAAGGGGTTAAAGGGATTCTGTCACCTCTTTTTACCCTATAGAGATGCGGACATGCAGGGCTAGATCGCCGCTAGCATGTCCGCAATATACCAGTCCTATAGGGCTGTGTGGTTTTATTTAGTTTAAAAAATGATTTTATATATTTGTAAATGAGCCTTGTAAAGTGCCCAAGGGGCTGTACGAACCTTCTTGGTGCCCAGCCACGCCCCCTGTGAAGATTCCTCTGAATCTCCTCCTTTCGTCCCAGATAGATTGCCGTAATCTCGCGATGCGCAGTGCCGGTATAGTGTTCCTTCCCTGTGCTGGCATCAGTCTCAGGGAAGGAACTGCGCATCGCGAGATTACGACAATCTATCTGTGATGAAAGGAGGAGATTCGGAGTACACAGGCGGTGCTGGGCTCCTTCACAGGCGGGGCTGGGCTCCTTCACAGGCGGGGCTGGGCTCCTTCACAGGCGGGGCTGGGCTCCTTCACAGGCGGGGCTGGGCTCCTTCACAGGCGGGGCTGGGCTCCTTCACAGGCGGGGCTGGGCTCCTTCACAGGCGGGGCTGGGCTCCTTCACAGGCAGGTTGGTACAGCCCCTTGGGCACCTTACAAGGCTTATTTACATATCTCTAAAATCATTTTTTAAACAAAATAAAAGCACACAGCGCTATAGGACCGGTATATTGCGGACACGCTAGCGGCGATCTAGCCGCGGATGTCCGCATCTCTATAACTGAAAACGAGGTGACAGAATCCCTTTAAGCTAATGAAACTGCAGTGTTCAGTCTGTCTGCATTGTCAATGGCCACGCGGCTGTGCAGAACTCGACCACATAGTGTTTGCGCCACGACTGCGCTGTGTGGTCATGCCCTGACAGCATTGTATGATGCAAACAAGAAGAGGAGGTGTTGCCCATGGAAATCGGATTTCAGCGTTTTTAAGCCCTCTCACTGACTAATAGGGAAAAGGCAACATGTAAAATGCTCCAGTGACGTCACTTCTTGAAGCTTTTTTAACCCGTAGGATACCAGCGGCGATACTGGGACAGAAATCCCAACGCTGTACAGCTACGGCACTCTCATCGGGCGGGCAGAGGTCCAGCAGTCACGGACCCCTGCTGTATGTGTCGGGATCGGTGAAAACACAGAAGACGGCGCATTAACCCTTTTGCTGACCGCGGCACGTGCAGTATCCTGCCGGGTGCGGTGTGTCCATCTGGCCCCCGCGCTGCTGTGACGGGGACCCGATGGCAGGGAAGGCAGCCCCCGGGATCTCACGGGCAGGAAGCTGTATGTATTACACTGGTAATACACTTAGACAATGCATTAAAATACAGAAGTATTGTAATGCATTGTAAAGGTGATCAGACCCCCAAAAATTGCAGAGTGGGACAAAAAAATTTAGTTAAAAAAGAAGTAAAAAATAAAATAAAAAAAGTTTTTTACAAAAAAAATTTAAGTTTCAAGTAAAAAGTCACTTTCACAAAAAAGGACAAAATAAAAAGGGGGAAAAAAAGAAAAGTGGACATATTGGGTATCGCTGTGTCTGTATCGACTGGCTCTATAACAATATCGCATGATCCACCCCATCAGGTGAACGCTGTAAAAAAATAAAAATAAAAACGGTGTCAAAAAAGCCATTTTCTGGTCACCTTGCCTCACAAAAAGTGTAATACCAAGTGATCAAAAGGTCTTATGTACCCTCAATGGTACCAATCAATCTGTCACCTCATCCCGCAAAAAATGAGCCCCTACATAAGACAATCTCTTAAAAAATAAAAACCAATAGCGCCCATAAACCTATCCATCAAAATCTGCGCTGCAAAAGCCATATGGCGCTTCTTTCTTTCGGAGTCCTGCCATGTGCTCCCCCCAGCAGTTTACCACCACATATGCGGTGTTGCAGTATTCAGGAGAAAATGGGTAACAAATTATGGGGTGCTTTTTCTCCTGTTACCCCTTTTGAAAATGAAAAATTTGGGGCTAAAGCAACATTGTATTGGAAAAAACAAAACTTCAACTTTTCAAGTGTTTCCAAATTCCGTAAAACGCTTAGGGGGTCAAAGTGCTCAGTACCCCCTTAATATATTCTTTAAGGGGTGTAGTTTCCAAAATAGGGTCACTTTTTGAGGGTTTCCACTGTAGGGTTACGTCAGGGTCTCTTCACATACAAAATGGTGTCTACAAACCATTCTAGCGAACTATGCCTCCAAATTCCATATGGCGCTCCTTTCCTTCTGACCACTGCCACGTTTACTGCCACATATGGGGTATTTCTGTAAAGTGCAGAATCGGAGTAATATATTTTTAGGTTTATTTTGCTATTAACCTTTGCTGTGTTGCAAGCCAAAAATTTATTAACATAAAAAAATGACCCAAAAAAATGACCCTTTGAAATTTAATCTCCATTTTTCTTTAATTCTTGTGGAACACCAAGGGTTAAAAAAGTTTGTAACATCAGTTTGAAATAAGTTGAGGGGTCTAGTTTCTAAACTGGGGTCATTTCAGGGTGGTTTACATTACGTAAGTCCCTCAAAATCACTTTATTACTGAATTGGTGCTTAAAAAAATGGTTTTGGAAATTTTGTTGAAAATCTGAAAAATAGCTTTTAAACTTCTAAGGCTACTTTCACTCTTGCGGCAGGACGGATCCGACAGGCTGTTCACCCTGTCGGATCCGTCCTTCCGCTATTATGCCGTACCGCCGCTCCGTCCCCATTGACTATAACGGGGACAGGGGGGCGGAGCTCAGGCTCAGCACGGCAGTGCGCGGCGAAAGGCCTCCGGACTAAGGCCCCTTTCACACGGGCGAGTTTTCCGTGCGGGTGCGATCCGTGCGGCGAACGTATGGCACCCGCACTAAATCCTGACCCATTCATTTCTATGGGGCTGTGCACATAAGCGTTGTTTTTAACGCATCACTTGTGCGTTCAGTTGAAATCGCAGCATGCTCTATATTGTCCGATTTCGACGTGACGCAGGCCCCATAGAAATGAATGGGGTGTGTGAAAATCGGATGGCATCCGCAAGCAAGTATGGATGCCGTGCGATTTGCACGCACGGTTGCTAGGAGACGATCGGGATGGAGACCCGATCATTATTATTTTTCCCTTATAACATGGTTATAAGGGAAAATAATAGCATTCTGAATACAGAATGCATAGTAAAACAGCACTAGAGGGGTTAAAAATAAAAAATTAAAATTTAACTCACCTTAGTCCACTTGATCCCAAAGCCCGGCATCTCCTTCTGTCTCCTCTGCTGAACAGGACCTGGGGTGAGCTGCTCCATTAAATATCGGTTAAGGACCTTCGATGACGTCACTCCGGTCATCACATGGTCTTTTACCATGGTGAATCACCATGGTAAAAGATCATGTGACGTACCATGTGATGACCGGAGTGACGTCATCGAAGGTCCTTAACCTGTATTTAATGGAGCAGCTCACCCCAGGTCCTGTTCAGCCGCTCAGCGCAGAGGAGACACAAGGAGATGCCGGGCTTCGCGATCAAGTGGACTAAGGTGAGTTAAATTATTATTATTATTTTTTTTTAACCCCTCTAGCGCTGGTTTACTATGCATTCTGTATTCAGAATGCTATTATTTTCCCTTATAACCATGTTATAAGGGAAAATAATACAATCTTCAGAACATCAATCCCAAACCCGAACTTCTATGAAGAAGTTCGGGTTTGGGTACCAAACATGCGCGATTTTTCTCACGCGAGTGCAACGCATGACAATGTTTTGCACTCGCACGGGAAAATTGCGCATTTTCCCGCAACGCACCCGGCTCTTATCCGGGCAAAAAAAATGACGCCCGTGTGAAAGAGGCCTAAAAGTCCTGCATGTCTGACTTTTTAGTCCGGTGGCCTCTCACCGCGAACTGCCGTACTGCGCCGGAGCTCCGCTCTGTCAACATTATTTTAAGGAGAGTAAATAAATAAATTAAATAAATATATATATTAATCCACTTGATCGCGCAGCCCGGCTTTTCTTCTGTCTTTTTTTTTTTTTTTTTTTCTGTGTGCAGGAAAAGGACCATGTGGTGACGTCACTCCGGTCATCACATCGGCCATCACATGATCCATCACCATGGTAAAAGATCATGTGATGACCTGAGTGACGTCACCACAGGTCCTTTTCCTGCACACAGCAAAGAAGAAGACAGAAGAGATGCCGGCTGCGCGATCAAGTGGATTAAGGTGAGTTAAATTATTATTATTATTTTTATTTTTATTTTATTTTTTTAACCCCTCCAGCGCTATTGTACTATGCATTCTGTATTCAGAATGCTATTATTTTCCCTTATCTCCATCCCGATCGTCTCCTAGCAACCGTGTGTGAAAATCGCACCACATCCGCACTTGCTTGCAAGGGCTTGCGATTTTCACGCAACCCCGTTCATTTCTATGGGGCCTGCGTTACGTGAAAAACACACAAAGAGGAGCATACTGCGATTTTCACGCAACGCACAAGTGATGCGTGAAAATCACAGCTCATGTGCACAGCCCCATCGCATCCGCGCGGAATACTCGCCCGTGTGAAAGGGGCCTAAGTCTTCTAACGTCCTAAAAAAATAGAATGACATTTACAAAATGATGCCAACATAAAGCAGACATATGGGGAATGTTGATTGATAATTATTTTATAAGGTATTGGTATCTGTCTTAAAAGTTGAGAAATTCAAATTTAGAAAATTGTGTGAATTTTTCAAAATTTTTAGTAAATTTTGGATTATTTTATAAATAAGGCCTCATGCACACGACCGTTGTTTGGGTCCACATCCGAGCCGCCGTTTTTGCAGCTCTGATGCAGACCCATTCACTTCAATGGGGACGCAAAAGATGTGTGCTGTCCGCATCCGTTGCTCCGTTCCGTGGCCCCGCAAAAAAATAGAACATGTCCTATTTTTATCCGTTTTGCGGACAAGAATAGGCATTTCTACAATGAGCCGTCCGTTCCGCAAACTGCGGAAGGCACGCGGGCGGCGTTAGTTTTTTTGTGGATCCGCAGTTTGCAGACCGCAAAAAACTGAACGGTCGTGTACATGAGGCCTAAAGGTGAAATATATTGACTCAAATTTACCACCGTCATGAAGTACAATCTCAGAATGGCTTGGATAAGTAAAAGCGTTCCAAAGTTATTACCACATAAAGTGACACATTGCAGATTTGCAAAAATCAGCCTGGGATTTAATCCCTTAGTGACCACCCATACGTCTTTTTACGGCGGTCACTAAGGGGCCTTAGGCTGGGCCGCCGCATCTCTCACATGATAGTCGGGGCCCTGCTCTAACAGCCCGGACCAGCAGGAGTGCCGATCCGGGCTGTTTAACCCAATGCGATCGCGGGGTGCTGATGTGTTGGGAAGCTTACCTTGCTTCCGATCAGGGCCCCAAGCCTGTCTTCAGTTCTCTCCAGCAGGCTGTACCTCTCTGGCGCAGCCTGCTGGTCAATGTTTGAATATCATTGCTATTGAAATGTAATGTATTATAGAGATAATGCATTACATTTTAAAAGCAATCAGAATACTGTATATTATAGTCCCCTTGTGGGACTATTAAGTAGTAAAGAAAAATAGAAAAAAAAATACACATTTATTAAATAAAAAAATTCCTTAAATTAAAAAATAATGCTTTTTTTTCCCATTGAAAATACGCTTTTCAATGAAAAAAATTGCAAAAAGAAAATATCCCCCATATGTTTGGTATTGCCGCGTCCGTAACGACCCGGACTACATAAATATGTTTAATCATATTTTATTAAATGATTTTCATGAAATTAAAATACACAGAACAGCAAAGGAACACCTTTGAATAGGTGCTCCGTATTAGATTATGATAATTCTGATCTATGACAGTATATCAATTCTAATATATCAAGACACAATCTAATAACCAGTTTGTCATCAGAACCTTGGTATAAGTCCAAAATAAAGGAAAGAAAAAGGAATAAAAAACAAAACTAGAAGACAGAGTAGAGAGTGAAACAAGAAAGAGGAAGGGGGAGAGCAGAAAGAAAAAAGGTGAAGGGAGAGGGAACAAATATATCTCCATCACAAGGAGAGATTCACAATATGGTGTTTTCAGTACAACATGAAACATAAGTCTGCCTGCAGGACTACATAAATATTCCATAAATTATCCCTTATGGTGAACGGCGTAAAAAATTTTTTTTAAAAAAGACAATATTTCCAATTTATTTTTGGTTTCCACCAAAAAAAACTTAATAAAAAGCGGCATTTACTCCAAAATTATACCAAGTCGTCCCTCAAAAATCAAGCCCTCACACAACTCCATAGGAAAAAAAAAAGTTATGGATCTTGTTAAGTGGCAATGCAAAATTATTTTTTGGGGTTAATAAAAGGGGTTTTATTGCAAAAAAAGTAGTAAAACGTAAAAAAATTAATTAGAAGTATTTAGTATCACTGTAATCGTACTGACCCAGAGAATAAAGATATATTAGGTTATTTGTACCGAAAAATGAACGCCGTAAAATTTATAATGTAAAAACGCAGTGGCAGTATTGCTATTTTTCCCCATCTCCCTCCCAGAAAGAGTTAATCAGAAAGTTATGTGTACCCCAAAATGGCGCCATTAAAAACTACAACTTGTCCCGTAAAAAACAAACCCTCATAAAGCTATATAGACGAAAAAATAAAAAAAGTTATAGCTCATGGAACGAGACCATGAAAAAAGGAAGAAAAACGCTTGGTCATAAAGGCCCAAACAGGCTTGGTCACTAAGGGGTTAAAGGGAACCTGCTACCTGGATTTGGGGTATAGAGCTGAGGAAATGGGCTGCTAGATAGACGCTAGCACATCCGCAATATCCAGTCCCCATATCTCTCTGCTTTTATTGTGTAAAAAAACTATTTTATATATGTAAATGAGGCTAGTAAGAAGCCCAAGGAGCTGTTACTAACATTTCCGGAGCCCAGCACCGCCCACATACTCTCAATCTCCTCCTTGCTCCCCGATGTCGCAAAGCTAGAGCGCCGTAATCTTGCGATGCGCGAGCTAGCGCATGCGCAATGTCGGTATAGTGTTCCTTCCCTGTGCTGGCATCAGCCTCAGGGAATGAACTGTGCATGTGCTAGCTTGCGCATGACGAGATTACGGCGCTCTAGCTTTGTGACGTCGGGGAGCAAGGAGGAGATTCGGAGTATGCGGGGCGGTGCTGGGCTCCTTCACAGTGGGCATGGCAGGGCTCAGAGTCGGAGAACGCTGGACTCATCTCTGAAGCATGGAGGAGATGGGACTCATCTAAGGTTCATTTACATATATATTTTTTATATATATATTCATTTATTTTTTTTACTCAATAAAAGCACACAGAGCTATGGGGACTGGATATTGCGGATGTGCTAACGGCGATCTAGCAACCCATGTCCTCGGCTCTATACCCAAATTTCAGGTGACAGGTTCCCTTTAATGTGAAAAGTGGTTCGGTACTAAAAAACAAAACAAAAAAAATCTGCATAAAAATATGCGCCATCTGATGAAGCAATGGGAAGTGTTTTTTAAGTCTTTTTTAGTGTATTATGGCCCTTAATACAAACATTTTATGCACAAAAATACACTTTGCCATATGAACATAAACTTAGCGTGGACTCCCCCACTTTTTCTCTACAATTATAAAAACAAATTAAAATAGATAAAAATATGGAAACATTTTGGGCTCATGCACACGACTCTATGTATTTTGTGGTCCGCAAAAAATCCGGATGGCGTCTATATGCATTCTGTATTTTGTGGAACAGAACAGCTGGACCCTAATAGAACGGTACTATCCTTGTCCGTAGTGCGGACAAAAATAGGACATGTTCTATTTTTTTGCGGAACGGAAATGCGGACATAAACGGAATGCACACGGAGTAACTTCCGTTTTTTTGCGTACCCATTGAAATGAATGGTTGCGCATACAGTCTGCAAAAAAAAAACGGAGCAGACATGGAAAGAAAATATGTTAGTGTGCATGAGCCCTAGTGTGTATGCTGGGTGCTTTCCTGTTGTGCACGCTAAACAGACATAGTGTGAACATGGCCTTACTAATACATCGCCATACCCAAAGTGCTCTTGATTTAAAGGGATTATTTGAGTTAATTTTGTATGTTTCTAACTAGGCAAATGTAACAGATTTACCATGCTCTTACTGCATCTGTAGTTGCTCCTTTCTCAGATTTCACTGAGGGTCACATGACCTGTGATGTCAACTTCTCTCCCTGCTCTGATGATGTTTCATGCACAAGCCTGAGAGAGAAGATACTGTACTGGTCACGCCCCCTTGCACTGACATCTGCTCTCTCCCTGGATTCTTAACCCCTTCAGCTGCACAGACTGTGTAGCTGCAAGCAGTGAGGAGACAAATGCTGGGCACAGGAGCCGACAGAGGAGTTCTGCAGAGCATTGCACAAGAACAGGTGGGGGGAAGATCCTGTGTGCATCACCAGTGTCATTGTACAGCTGGGACTTGTAGTCCTACAAATACAACATGCTGCTGAGTCTCCCAGCAGGCAGACATGTCACTCAGGGCATCGCTTGCCCTTTGCCTGCAATAACAATAATCTCTGCCCCTCCCCCTGCTCTGCAAACAAAGGGCCAGAAGAGAACGAGGGAAATGAGGAAATAGATTTTTAATTTTATTTTTTGCCGAAAACTTCCTTAGCTTGGTTATATATTGCTGACCATCAGATTTAGGCCTCATGCACACGACCGTTGTGTGCATCCGTGGCCGTTGTGCCGTTTTCCGTTTTTTTTTCGCGGACCCATTGACTTTCAATGGGTCCGTGGAAAAATCGGAAAATGCACCGTTTTGCAGCCGAGGCCGTGATCCGTGTATCCTGTCCGTCAAAAAAATATGACCTGTCCTATTTTTTTGACGGACAACGGTTCACGGACCCATTCAAGTCAATGGGTCCGTGAAAGAACACGGATGCACACAAGATTGGCATCCGTGTCCGTGATCCGTGGCCGTAGGTTGCTTTCATACAGACGGATCCGAAGATCCGTCTGCATAAAAGCTTTTTCTGATCTAAGTTTTCACTTCGTGAAAACTCATTTCCGACAGTATATTCTAACACAGAAGCGTTCCCATGGTGATGGGGACGCTTCTAGTTAGAATACACTGCAAACTTTGTACAAGACTGCCCCCTGCTGCCTGGCAGCACCCGATCTCTTACAGGGGGATATGATAGCACAATTAACCCCTTCAGGTGCGGCACCTAAAGGGGTTAATTGTACTATCATATTCCCCTGTAAGAGATCAGGGCTGCCAGGCAGCAGGGGGCAGACCCCCCCCCCCTCCCCAGTTTGAATATCGTTGGTGGCACAGTGTGCCTCCACCATCGCCCCCCCTCCCTCCCTCTATTGTATTAAATCGTTGGTGGCACAGTGTGCCAACCACCATCGGCCCCCCTCCCTCCCTCTATTGTATTAAATCGTTGGTGGCACAGTGTGCCAACCACCATCGGCCCCCCTCCCTCCCTCTATTGTATTAAATCGTTGGTGGCACAGTGTGCCAACCACCATCGCCCCTCCCCCCCCCCCTCCCTCTATAGCAGTAACATTGGTGGCAGTGTGCGGTCTCAACAGTAGAAGATTCAAACTCACCTGCTTGCTGCTGCGATGTCTGTGAACGGCCGGGAGCTCCTCCTACTGGTAAGTGACAGTTCTTTAGCAATGCGCCGCACAGACCTTTCACTTACCAGTAGGAGGAGCTCCCGGCCGGACACAGACATCGCAGCAGCAAGCAGGTAAGTATGAATCTTCTACTGTTGAGACCGCACACTGCCACCAATGTTACTACTATAGAGGGAGGGGGGGGGGCGATGGTGGTTGGCACACTGTGCCACCAACGATTTAATACAATAGAGGGAGGGAGGGGGGCCGATGGTGGTTGGCACACTGTGCCACCAACGATTTAATACAATAGAGGGAGGGAGGGGGGGGGCGATGGTGGGGGCACACTGTGCCACCAACGATATTCAAACTAGGGAGGGGGGGGGGTCTGCCCCCTGCTGCCTGGCAGCCCTGATCTCTTACAGGGGAATATGATAGTACAATTAACCCCTTTAGGTGCCGCACCTAAAGGGGTTAATTGTGCTATCATATCCCCCAGTAAGAGATCGGGTGCTGCCAGGCAGCAGGGGGCAGTCTTGTACAAAGTTTGTAGTGTATTCTAACCTGAAGCGTCCCCATCACCATGGGAACGCCTCTGTGTTAGAATATACTGTCGGATCTGAGGTTCACGAAGTAGCTCATATCCGACAGTATATTCTAACATAGAGGCGTTCCCATGGTGATGGGGACGCTTCAAGTTAAAATATACCATCGGATTGGAGAAAACTCCAATCCGATGGTATAAAAGAACTCCAGACTTTACATTGAAAGTCAATGGGGACGGATCCGTTTGAAATGGCACCATATTGTGTCAACATCAAACGGATCCGTCCCCATTGACTTGCATTGTAATTCAGGACGGATCCGTTTGGCTCCGCACGGCCAGGCGGACACCAAAACGACTTTTTTTTCATGTCCGTGGATCCTCCAAAAATCAAGGAAGACCCACGGATGAAAAAACGGTCACGGACCCACGGACCCCGTTTTTGCGGACCGTGAAAAAAAACTGTCGTGTGCATGAGGCCTTACAGTGATAGATATATATATATATATATATATATATATATATATATATATATATATATATATATATATATATATATATATATATATATATATATAATTTATTTTTTTCATAACTCTGGGCTAATTCTTTTGCTGGACAATTTGTAGTTTTTATTGATACCATTTTGGAGTGTGTGTGACTTTTGATCATATTTTATGACAATTTTTTGGGTAAGAGAAGCAATGAAAAAATGGCAAATTGGCCATTTTGAGCCTTTTTTACTGTTACGCCATTCGCTGTATTGGAAAAATATTTTTATATTTTAAAAGTATGGGTGTTTTCAGTCGCGGTGATACCTATGATGTTTATTAGGGATGAGCCAATTTTATATTTTAAAATTCGTTTTCGGTTCGGGTTGTGGTATAATGTGAATTGCGTTATGGATTCCGTCACCATGGACCATAACGCAATGCCTTTTAGAGGCATACCGTAATTCATTCCATCATAATAGAAGACTATGGCCTGCATAACGGATCTGTCCGGTTTCCGTTATGCAGGAGAGGACTGCAGCACAACGGAAACTGCACCCATTATTGAGAATTGCTCATTTCTTATGTTGGCCTGCCATCTGGTGGCCAAAATAAGAATAGCACTTTGAATATCTGTAAAGAATAAATCAAGGCAACTGGACTTACTGTAGCTTTCTTGAAAACGTTTCACTTGTTCTTCCAACGAGCTTTCTCAGCGAGGCTGAGCCCATTCAAATCAATTACTGGCATCCCCATTAGCTGCAGGGGACGCCGGTAACGTGCATTTTTGCGCATTTATATGCTGTGATCTCAATTGATCACGGCATCTAAAGCCTTTAATTAACGCGATCGGCATTATTGCCGGTCGCAGTAATTAACTGCAGGTCTCTGCTGTTTGAAGGGTATGATGGGTCATGAAGGGTGATGAAGGGTCACAGTCAGTGTACATGCAAAATATGTTCCCACTACCCAGCCAGCTGATTGTCAGCTAGCAAGGGAGAAAGCCCAAGGGGTCCAGGCTTCAAGGAGGCCCTAGGTGGATAATGTCACTCCTCAACCAGCCAGTTTGGAGGCAAGCTAAT
The DNA here is from genome assembly GCF_014858855.1 of Bufo gargarizans. Lineage (NCBI taxonomy): Eukaryota > Metazoa > Chordata > Amphibia > Anura > Bufonidae > Bufo > Bufo gargarizans. The sequence goes on from NC_058088.1 coordinate 87,347,976, forward strand.
CCTGCAGGAAAACCCCCAGCAGGGGGTCTCAGCCCTTGCCCGGGATCAATGATACCTCCCAGACATGTTGGCACCTACATTTCATAAGGAATTATGAATCGTCCATCTATCCACATAGTCCTGGCTTGAGGCTAGGATGCCCGGGAGGGGAGATATTTATATCTCCCTACAGAAACCAAATAATGGTACCAAGTTTTCTATTGTGACAACCCTGGTGTCATGTGACTAACACTCTGCATAATAACGTACCGTATTTTTCGCCCCATAAGACACATTCCCCCCCCCCCCCCCCAAAAGTGGGGGAAAAAATGCCCCTGCGTCTTATGGGGCGAATAAATGAGTGCTTCCATTATGGAAGTGCTCATTAGTACCGGAGGACCAGGAAGCAGTGGAGGCTCTGTACTCGCTGCTTCCTGGTCCTCGGCTGTGCAGTGGCTGCGCATGCATGAGGGCGCTCTATGTCCTCACGCTGTGCGCGCCGGTTCACAGCACAGCTGACAGCAGGAGGAAGAAGAGCGCGGGCAGTGAGGAGCTGCTGGGGGCCAATATGAGTGGCAATAGGGTGGGGTCTACTGGGGCTAATATGAGGCAATGGGGGCTACTGAGGGCTGATATGCAATGGGGGCCAATATGATGGGCAATGGGGGCTGCTGGGGGCCAATATGAGAGACAATGGGGGCTGCTGAGGGCTGGTATGAGGCAATGGGGGCTGCTGGGGGCTGATATGAGGTCTGATTCGGGTCTGAGGTCTGATTGGGGGTCTGAGGTCTTAAATGAGGTCTAATGAGAAAAAAAAAATTCTTATTGTCCTCCTCTAAAACTTAGGTGCGTCTTATGGGCCGGTGCGTCTTATAGGGCGAAAAATACAGTAGTTTGTAAGGCTGAAAAAAAGACATCTGTCCGTCCAGTTCAGCCTGTTATCCTGCAAGTTGATCCAGCGGAAGGCAAAAATGAAAAAAAAAAAATGAGGTAGAAGACAATTTTTTTCATTTTAGGGGAAAAAAATTCCTTCCTGATCTCCAACTGATTAGGGACAGGAAGTCACTTATTTCTCTATTCATTCCTAAGAGACTGACATTGAGGCTTCAATAAGGAATACATAGAGAAACTGGCTTCCTGTTCACACATACAGTGGATATAAAAGGTCTACACACCCCTGTTAAAATGTCAGGTTTATGTGCTGTAAAAAAAATGTGGGACAAAGATAAATCATTTCAGAACTTAGAACTTTTTCCACCTTTAATGTGACCTATAAACTGTACCACTCAATTTAAAAACAAACTGAAATCTTTTAGGTGGAGGGACGAAAAAAAAAAAAAAAAAAAAAAAATAATGTGGTTGCATAAGTGTGCACACCCTCTTATAACTGGGGATGTAGCTGTGTTCAGAATTAAGCAATCACATTCAAAATCATGTCAAATAGGAGTCAGCATACACCTACCATCATTTAAAGTGCCTCTGATTAACCCCAATCAAGGTTCAGCTGCTCTAGTTGGTCTTTTCTGAAATTTTCTTAGTCACATCCAACAGCAAAAGCCATGGTCCACAGAGAGCTTCCAAAGCATCAAAGGGATCTCATTGTTAAAAGGTATCAGTCAGGAGAAGGGTACAAAAGAATTTCCAAGGCATTAGATATACCATGGAACACAGTGAAGACAGTCATCATCAAGTGGAGAAAATATGGCACAACAGTGACATTACCAAGAACTGGACGTCCCTCCAAAATTGATGAGAAGACCAGAAGAAAACTGGTCTGGGAGGCTACCAACAGGCCTACAGCAACATTAAAGGAGCTGCAGGAATATCTGGCAAGTACTGGCTGTGTGGTACATGTGACAACAATCTCCCGTATTCTTCATATGTCTGGACTATGGGGTAGAGTGGCAAGATGAAAGCCTTTTCTTATGAAGAAAAACATCCAAGCCATTTTGCAAAAACACATCTGAAGTCTCCCAAAAGCATGTGGGAAAAGGTGTTATGGTCTGATGAAACCAAGGTTGAACTTTTTGGCCATAATTCCAAAAGATATGTTTGCAGCAAAAACAACACTGCACATCACCAAAAGAACACCATACCCACAATGGTGGCGGCAGCATCATGCTTTGAGGCTGTTTTTCTTCAGTTGGTTAGTTAAGCTAGAGGGAATTATGAACAGTTCCAAATACCAGTCAATATTGGCACAAAACCTTCAGGCTTCTGCTAGAAAGCTGAACATGAAGAGGAACTTCATCTTTCAGCATGACAACGACCCAAAGCATACATCCAAATCAACAAAGGAATGGATTCACCAGAAGAAGATTAAAGTTATGGAATAGCCCAGCCAGAGCCCAGACCTGAATCCGATTGAAAATCTGTGGGGTGATCTGAAGAAGGCTGTGCACAGGAGATGCCCCCGCAATCTGACAGATTTTGAGTTTTTTTGCAAAGAGTTGGCAAATCTTGGCAGGTCAAAATGTTCCATGCTTATAGAACCATACCCCAAAAATACTGAGTGCTGTAATAAAATCAAAAGGTGCTTCAACAAAGTATCAGTTTAAGGGTGTGCACACTTATGCAACCATATTATTTTATTTGTATCGTTTTTTTTTCTTCCCTCCACCTAAAAGATTTCAGTTTGTTTTTCAATTGAGTTGTACAGTTTATAGGTCACATTAAAGATGGAGAAAGTTCTGAAATGATTTATCTTTGTCTCAATTTTTTACATCACAGAAACCTGACATTTTAACAGAGGTGTGTAGACTTTTTATATCCACTGTAAGATGCTGTGTTAGATGGAGAGTCACATGACACAGCTGAGGATCAGAAGGGAGGTTATAACTCACAAATACAGACACTGGTAAGAAAATGACCTTCATTGCAGATTACATCATGTACCTTTCTAACAGCTCAGAGAATACAATTATTTGTGGGAGTGCTTCTTTAAATGTAGCATGCAGCACTAATCTTCCTGTCAAAATGACAGACACCACATTAGGACCCACAATGAATGACTGTTACTTTTTAAATTACATTCTGCGCTACCAAAAATAATACGGCAGTACTTACCTCTTAGGCCCCTTGCAGACGAGTGTGTGCGGATTAGGTCCAGATGCATTGTGAATTCGTTCAGTAAAAATGTGTGATTTCGCAAAGTCATTCAGTTTTGTCTGTGATCGCATTCAATTTTTATTGTGCGGGTGCAATGTGATTTAATGCGTTTTGCAAGCGTGTGATAAAAAACTGAAGGTATATAAACAACATCTCTTAGCAACCATCCGTGAAACGCGTCATATCCGCACTTACTTGCAGATGCGATTTTCACGCAGCTCCATTCACTTCTATGGGTCCAGCGTTGCCTGAAAAAATGCTGAATATAAACATGCTGTGATTTTTCACGCAACACACAAGTGATGAGTGAAAACCAATGCACATGTACACAGCCCCATTGAAATGAATGGGTCCCGATTGCGTGTGGGTGCAATGCGTTTGCATTTCTCATTGCTCCCGTGCGGAATACTCGCTCGTGTGAAAGGGGCCTTACATCCAGTGAAGTATTCCCTGATGTACATATTCTTTCCTCATCATCTCCATTCCTTTCAGACCACCATGATGACTTCTTTCAGCCAGGCCTTCTGTCTGCAGAGTTTATCACACAGATATCTTAGGTTCCCACTTTTTTTTATCATCCTCCCAGCTTTTGAATACCCATACCTGTCACCCCCAATATGGTGCCCACTGGGCTATCCAATGCTGCCAAATACTATACTGCAGAAACAAATAGCCCCCTGAAAATACCAGTACCGCACAGATAGTTCCCTCTTCAATATGTATTGCCACAATGTGCACCTAAGAAATAATTGTACTCAGCAAATATTGTCCCTGACAGTAATAGTGCCATAAACATGGTGTTCACCAAAAAGCTCTTACTGTGCTAGGGTGCCCCCACAGTAATAGTGCTCCCAAAAGTCCCACAAATGGAAATAATTCTCACCCAGATTGCCCTTAGTACTGAGTGCCCCCAATAGTAATAATGTTTTCCAAGTTGCTTCCAATAGAGGTGGACCATAATGTCCCCACAGTGTGCCCCAGTAGTAAAAAAAAAAGCCCATCACAGTGCCTTTTAGTAGTATTAAAGCCCCTACAGTTTGCACCAGTAGTAAATATGCCCCCTTGTAGTACTAAAGCCCATCATAATGAAGAATCTGGGCAATAAATATTGAGTTTCGTTTGGCTGTTAATCCTTGCTTTGTTAGCGGAAAAAAAATGGATTAAAATGGAAAATCTGCCCCAAAAAAGTGAAATTCTGAAATTTAATCTCCAATTTCCATGAATTCTTGTGGAACACCTAAAGGGTTAACACAATTTGGAAAATCGGTTTTAAATACCTTGAGGGGCGTAGTTTCTAAAATGGGGGTCACTTTTTTGGAGTTTCTACTCTAGGGGTGCATCAGGGGGCTTCAAATGGGACATGGTATCAAAAAACCAGTCCAGCAAAATCTGCCTTCCAAAAAACCATATGGCGTTCCTTTCCTTCTGCGCCCTGCCGTGTGGCCATACAGCAGTTTACGACTAGATATGGGGTGTTTCTGTAAACTACAGAATCGGGGCAATACATATTGAGTTAAGTTTGGCTGCCAACCTTTGCTTTGTTAGTGGGGGAAAAAAATGATTAAAATGGAAAATCTGCCAAAAAAGTGAAATTCTGAAATTTAATCTCCATCTCCATTTTCCATTCTTGTGGAACACCTAAAGGGTTAACAACATTTGTAAAAATCAGTTTTTAATACCTTGAGGGGGTGTAGTTTCTAAAATGGGGTCGTTTTGGGTGCTTTCTATTATATAAGCCTCACAAAGTGACTTCAGACCTGAACTGGTCCTGAAAAAGTGGGTTTTAGAAAGTTTCTGAAAAATTTCAAGTTTTGCTTCTAAACTTTTCCAAGCCTTGTAACGTCCCCAATAAATAAAATGGCATTAACTAAATGATCCAAACATAAAGTAGACATATGGGAAATGTAAAGTAATAACTATTATGAGGTATCACTATTTTTTTTTTATAAATAAAAATGAAATATTTTGAATCCATTTTACCAGTATCATGAAGTACACTATGTGACGAGAAAACAATCTCAGAATGGCCTGGATAACTAAAAGCGTTTTAAAGTTATCAGCACATAAAGTGACACTGGTCAGATTGGCCAAAATCAGTCTGGTCCTTAAGGTGAAAAATAGCCCGGTACTTAAAGGGGTTGTCCAGGTTCAGAGCTGAACCTGGACAGCCCTCCATTTTCACCCCAGCAGCCCCCCTGACATGAGCATCGGAGCAGTTCATGCTCCGATGCTCTCCTTTGCCCTGCGCTAAATCGCGCAGGGCAAAGGCATTTTTCAGAGTTCCGGTGACGTACCGGGCTCTCCATGGGGCTGACAGGAACCCCGGTGAATGTCACCGGCACTGATGGGCGGGATTTGGCTCTGCCCTAGCCAGTAAAACGGCTAGGGCAGAGCTAAAGCCCGCCCCTCAGAGCCGGTGACGTCACCGAACACACTGCTGGGCGGAAGTTACCGCCCGGCAGTGTGTTATTAAAAACAAAAGAGCCCGTGCCCTGCGCGATCTAGCGCAGGGCACTGGAGCGCATCGGAGCATGAGATGCTCCGATGCTAGGCTCAGGGGGGCTGCCGGGGTGAGAATAAGGGTATGTCCGGGTTCAGCTCTGAACCCGGACAACCCCTTTAAGGGGTTAAAACAGTGCTGCTTGAGGGCATGTAGATCACAAACATCCAAATTGACCATCTGTCTGGATCCATGTGAGGTACAGGGCTGGTTCTAACTTTGTTAGAAAGAGATGCCATGTACTATATGATTAAAATTTTTACATTGATCATGAGATAACGTCTTTTAACTAGAAAACTAATTAAAGACACCTGGGTTGGGGCAACAAAACCACCAGCATGCTGTTATGCAGCTGGGTCCCAGATTTGCCCCTAGAGCAAACTAAAGTCCTCACAAAGGATAGTCAATGAATACTGAACTTAATCTTCAGACTTTAGTTATTTGGTCAGTTATTGTGAGCCAAAACACAGAACAGATGCAGATCTTTCCATTAGGCGGAATGCACACGGCCGTGAGCGGTCCGTGGCATCCCGGCCTGTTATCCTGCTGAGAGCAGGAGCGCACGGCATCATTGGTTGCTATGGCGCTGTGCGCTCCCTGCTGCCGCTGCACTACAGTAATACACACGTATGATCTATACCAGTGTATTACTGTAGTGCAGCGGCGGCATAAAGCAGGAGGGGACGGGGTGACGCTAGGGAGGCTTGTCTAAGCCCCTGCCTGTCATTGGCTTCTCCTCTCCTCCCCAACACCGGATGTTTTCATCGGTGCCCGGGGAGAAGCAGCAGTGCCGTTGCGGGGACCAGGAGCGGGCAGGGAGCGGGGTAAGTATATTCAATGTGAGGGGCCCGGCTTAGAGGGGGGGCAGTTTAAGGTATTGGATAACCCCTTTGAAACATGACAAATGATAAACTGAAAAACCTGTAGTAAAAATCAGTAATGCTTTCAAAATTTACTCCTCTGGTCAAAAACACAGTATTACGGGTTCATCCATGAAAAGTATTACTATGAAATAAATAGGGCATTTCATGTTAAAGAATAACTGTCATATTTTTTTCAAAAAATCAATTTTAGCATATGTTACTGCTGCAGCATTATTATGCATAAAGCAGTCTTTAGTTTCTTCACTTACCACTGTTTTCCTTGAGTTTTCCACTGTTTTGAATCCTACATTATGAGGATCTTCTCAAGATGGCTCCTCTGCCAGTTCTCTGAGGCAAAAACTGCATTCCCTCAGGTCACATACAAACATGCTATAGCCAGCAGCTTCCTGCCAGCCAATCAGATTGGATTACTGAGAGACACGCCTCCTCACTCTGAAGCCTAATGCAGGCATGCAGTGTGAAGGCCCGCCCCTCTGTCTTCCTAGCTGGAGACAGATGAGCCATAGCAACGGTCTTTTAAGGGAGCAGTGGAAAGGGACAGGGGGCATTAATGAAAGCTGTCATCATAAGATAATTACAGATCTTTTGGCAATCATTGACAGACTAACTCAGGTATACATGCCTATCTCTAATTAACTAGCAAATACAAAAAAAAAATGTCAGTTATCCTTTAAGTATTGTTGCAATAAATGTCTATAAAAAATATTGTAATTTTTTTAGTGTTTTATTTTTATGTACATTACAATTTCTCTCTGGTAGTGCCCCCTGCTGTTTATTCTTCTGGTCCACCTTCTCCTGCATTCAGTGGTGGACTGACATGCTCAGTAGATTCCCTGCTCCCTTCCTCCAGTGTGGTGTTATCACAGTGAAGCAGATGAAGCCGCACAGACACTTTTCATTCATCCACCCTACTTCTGAATTCATAGAAATATATCTAGACAGTGGAGAAGGAAATTGTGGAGGTATTACATGCCATATGTATCTCTGGGACTATATGTGAGGGACTATTTTCTATAAGGGGGAGAGGTCACCAAGAACTCATTGAAATACATTCTGGGAGAAGCAGGTGCTTGATGAGCCACTGCCCACCCACAGAAAGGAAAGAAAGTCCTCCAGATATGTGAGTAAAAACAGTTTTACATTTGTGGGATAATAACCCTAATGTAAGGGTCCTCTAGGTCCTGTGTTAAAGGGGTTGGCTCATCTCAGACATTGGTGGCAAATCACTAGGCTATGCCATCGATGTTTGAAAGGTGCGGGTCCCACCTCTGTGACATGCTCCTATATCCACAACAGAGCCCCCGAAGTGAATGCAGAGCAGCTGCACACGCGTGGCCACTCTCCATTCAGCTTGCTTGGCTATTTCCGGGAGTCCTATAGCGGTAAATGGAGTGGTGGCCGCGGTTGCGCTCTCCATTCAACGCTATCAGACTTCAGAAAACAGCCGAGTGCACTGTCTTAGCCATTTTTGGAACTCCCATAGTGATGAATGGAGAGCATGCTGCTCATCTACTGTCCTTCACTGGTCCCCTTTAAAGGAAATCTGTTACCAGGATAATCGCTATTGAAGTAAACTCATTGCCCTCCGGCTATTGTGAAACTACAACTCCCAGCATACACGGATAGCTGTTTTGGGCCTGATGGCAGTTGTAGATTTGCAGCAGCTGGAGGGCCACGAGTTTGACATCCCTGCTCTAAAGAAATAATGTAAGCATTAAACCAAGGCACATCTGGAAATAAGGTACTATCTTCTGAACATCCAGTTTATTTGGTATGCAAATGAGCCAATAAGGTGCCCAGAGGGGCGTCACTCTTGCAGGAAGGAGCCCAGGCATGTTTCTCTCTGGTAGTGCCCAAGCCTGCCCTCATGCTGGGAGCAGGGAAAAGGGGGCAGAGTTATGGCTTGAATGTGATGTAGGAGGGGTGGGTGGGCACATTGTGGAAGGAGGCGTGCCTGGGCTCCTTCCTGCAAGAATGACACCCCTCTGGGCACCTTACTGGCTCATTTGCATACTAAATAAACAGCTATCCGTGTATGCTGGGAGTTGTAGTTTCACAATAGCTGGAGGGCAACGAGTTTGACATCCCTGCTTTAGAGAATAAGACTGTGGAAAATTTCTAATATACTTCTATTTCACATTTTGCTTGCAGACCTTTAATATATCTGCACAGTAACCTCACCCTGAGTTAAAAAAAAAAAAAATTACGGCCCATTTTAGTCCTGTAAAACGGAGAACATGACTAAACATTTCAGTTAGGTAGGCCTCATGCACACGACCGTTGTGTGCATCCGTGGCCGTTTTCCGTTTTTTTTTCGCGGACCCATTGACTTTCAATGGGTCCGTGGAAAAATCTGAAAATGCACAGTTTTGCAGCCTAGACTGTGATCTGTGTATCCTGTCCATCCAAAAAATATGACCTGTCCTATTTTTTTGACGGACAACGGTTCACGGACCCATTCAAGTCAATGGGTCCGTGAAAGAACAGGGATGCACACAAGATTGGCATCCGTGGCCGTAGGTTACTTTCATACAGACGGATCCGAAGATCCGTCTGCATAAAAGCTTTTTCAGAGCTGAGTTTTCACTTCGTGAAAACCCAGATCCGACAGTATATTCTAACACAGAGGCGTTCCCATGGTGATGGAGACGCTTCAAGTTAGAATATACAACGAACTGTGTACATGACTGCCCCCTGCTGCCTGGCAGCACCCGATCTCTTACAGGGGGCTGTGATCAGCACAATTAACCCCTCAGGTGCTGCACCTGAAGGGGTTAATTGTGCATGTCATAGCCCCCTGTAAGAGATCCGGGGCTGCCAGGCAGCAGGGGGCAGACCCCCCTCCCTCCCCAGTTTAAATTTCATTGGTAGCCAGTGCGGCCCCCCTCCCTCCCTCTATTGTAATAATTAACATTGGTGGCACAGTGTGCGCCCCCCCCCCCTCCCTCTATTGTAATAAGAACATTGGTGGCCAGTGTGCGGCCTCCCCCGGCCCCCCCTCCCTCCCTCTATTGCATTAATAACATTGGTGGCCAGTGTGCGGCCTCCCCTCTCCCCCCCTCCCCCCCCCCCGATCATTGGTGGCAGCGGAGTTCCGATCGGAGTCCCAGTTTAATCGCTGGGGCTCCGATCGGTAACCATGGCAATCAGGACGCTACTGCAGTCCTGGTTGCCATGGTTACTTAGCAATAGTAGAAGCATCATACTTACCTGCTGGCTGCTGCGATGTCTGTGTCCGGCCGGGAGCTCCTCCTACTGGTAAGTGACAGTTCATTTAGCAATGCACCGCACAGACCTGTCACTTACCAGTAGGAGGGGCTCCCGGCCGGACACAGACATCGCAGCAGCCAGCAGGTAAGTATGATGCTTCTACTATTGCTAAGTAACCATGGCAACCAGGACTGCAGTAGCGTCCTGGTTGCCATGGTTACCGATCGGAGCCCCAGCTATTAAACTGGGACTCCAATCGGAACTCCGCTGCCACCAATGATCGGGGGGGGGGGGGGGAGAGGGGAGGCCGCATACTGGCCACCAATGTTATAAATGCAATAGAGGGAGGGAGGGGGGGCCGGGGGAGGCCGCACTCTGGCCACCAATGTTCTTATTACAATGGGGGGGGGGGGGCCGCACTGGCCTCCAATGATATTCAAACTGGGGAGGGGGGGTCTGCCCCCTGCTGAATGGCAACCCTGATCTCTTACAGGGGGCTATGATACGCACAATTAACCCCTTCAGGTGCGGCACCTGAGGGGTTAATTGTGCTGATCACGGCCCCTGTAAGAGATCGGGTGCTGCCAGGCAGCAGGGGGCAGTCATGTACACAGTTTGTAGTATAGTCTAACTAGAAAGGTCCCCATTACCATGGGAACGCCTCTGTATTAGAATATACTGTCGGATATGAGTTTTCACGATGTAACTCATATCCGACAGTATATTCTAACATAGAGGCGTTCCCATGGTGATGGGGACGCTTCAAGTTAAAATATACCATCGGATTGGAGAAAACTCCGATCCGATGGTATAAAAGGGACTCCAGACTTTACATTGAAAGTCAATGGGGACGGATCCGTTTGCAATTGCACCATATTGTGTCAACGTCAAATGGATCCGTCCCCATTGACTTGCATTGTAATTCAGGACGGATCCGTTTGGCTCCGCACGGCCAGGCAGACACCAAAACGACTTTTTTTTTTCATGTCCGTGGATCCTCCAAAAATCAAGGAAGACCCACGGACGAAAAAACGGTCAAGGATCACGGACCAACGGAACCCCGTTTTGCAGACAGTGAAAAAATACTGTTGTGTGCATGAGGTCTTAACTGCAGTGTACCGAGGAGCAGAACATTATATACAGTGTTACCATTTGCAGCCATACTTTATCATGTCCGTTATTAAATGTAAAGAATCAGATCTGTGTGTTTTTTGTTTTTTTTTTACTGTAAAATTTGATGACGGCATCACCTAGAGATAGGCAGCAATTTTAAAAATCACCTAAAGACATGCAGCCATGTGAATACACCCAGTACTGTAGTTACTGTAATAACCACAATAAAAATCATTATGCCATGTTTCAATTAGGCCATAACTACATTACACAGGACGGATATATGGGCTATAGCATTCTACTGCACAAATGGGTCAACTGCCTGATGTATAAAAAAATGTATCAAAGCAGAATTATAAACACATGTATATTAGAAAATTGTATGACTTCCCATTATATAAAAGGACCCCACACCTATTGTGCGATCTGTATTCCCTAATGCAGTGCTTCTAACATAGACCAAACTGGAAATTATTTGAAAAGAAGGAGTGGGCAATATTAGACCTCATTTTTGTCTCCACGTCAATGCAGACTGTTTCTCCATCAGTCTACTTGGGATTTTTTTTTCTGGAGGGGTGCATTGGTTACTAGTAAAATTTGGTAGCGTGCCAATTATGTAAATGTTACGCTTGCCAAACCTAGTGGATCTTGTAGAATGTGAAATGTATGTTATTAAAGCTGTATTCTCTTTCATTTCAGGTCCATCACACGTGCCTACTACAGAAATTCTGTCGGAGGGCTCTTGCTATTTGACATCACCAACCGCCGCTCCTTCCAGAATGTCCACGAGTGGTTGGAAGAGGCTAAAGCTCATGTTCAGCCCTACCAGATTGTTTTTGTCCTGGTGGGCCACAAATGTGACCTAGACACACAACGGCAAGTGACAAGACACGAGGCTGAGAAACTGGCCACTGCCTATGGCATGAGATATATAGAAACCTCCGCCCGAGACGCCATCAACGTAGAGAAAGCCTTCACTGATCTGACTCGCGATATATATGAGCTTGTTAGAAAGGGGGAGATAAATATCCAAGAAGGCTGGGAGGGGGTAAAAAGTGGGTTTGTCCCAAATGTAGTGCACTCGTCTGAGGAGGTAGTTAAATCAGAGAGGCGGTGCCTTTGCTAAGGAGTAGAAGTTACCGTAATATCAAGGTCGCCATTGTGAACTCTAATAAAATAACACAGCCGTAACCAATTCGTGAGGTAAAGGGTTCCTTGAATTTGTTGTTGGCACTAGAAAGCAAAGGGAGGCTGGACAGCGGAAGGAAAAAAAATAAAATTTGTTAAATCCGTAATCGCATCTCAAACTTAAGGAAGCTCTTAGGTCTCTGGCAAGGGCCAAGTGTGCATGTCTGTGTTTAGGAGTTGGGATTCATAAATCAATGATACCAAGAATTCAGATACATCCTAATTCATTTGATAAATTCTGTGTAGTTCAATGTTGGTAGTTTTATGCCGTGAGTTCTTACCACAGTGTAATGGTCATTATATATTGTTCTAGAAAAAGCAAGCCTTTCATTTACCTTACTCTGGAAACACACTGAAAATAATTTCCTGACTTCTAGTTGCTGGGACCCTATTTCAGCGGCCTTAACCCTGGGTTCACACCTAAGCGTTCCTCAAACGCGCGTTTTACGCGCGTTTTTATGCGCGTTTTTTGTAATAGTAAACGCGCGTTTGACGCACGTTTGTGTCATTGACTGCAGTGTCCTATGGCCACAAACGCGCGTCAAAACGCCCCAAAGAAGCTCAAGTACTTGTTTGAGCGTCGGGCGTTTTACAGCGCGTTCGTACGCGCTGTAAAACGCCCAGGTGTGAACCCTTCCCATAGGGAAGCATTGGTTTTCATGTCTTAAGCGTTTTACAGCGCGTTTGAACGCGCTGTAAAACGCTCAGGTGTGAACCCAGGGTAAAGCATCATCTCTCGCAGAGGCGACTGAAAAATAGTAAGAATACTACTACCAATTCCTTAAAAAGAAGTGGCTGCCACTGACCTGCAAGCCTCCTAGTGAATTGGTAGTTGCTTTATGTAGGCACAGGGGAGGCGCTTGCTCCAGACTCGCCCTGATTGAAATGTAGATACTAATGGAGAATAAGTAACAATTAATAGAGGATACTACTATAAAAAGTAAAATACTGAAGCTGTCGAGATTCTCATGACCAATGTGCTTTCAATTGGGTGTAATCGAGTCATGGTAGTTCTCATCCTGTAGACTAAGGCTACTTTCACACTAGCGTTTTTGCTGGATCCGGCAGGGTTCAGCAAAAAACGCTTCCGTTACTGATAATACAACCATCTGCATCCATTATGAACTGATCCAGTAGTATTATCTTTAACATAGCCAAGACGGATCCGTCATTAACTCCATTGAAAGTCAGTAGAGGACGGATCAGTTTTCTTTTGTATCAGAGAAAACGGATCCGTCCCCATTGACTTTTATTGTGAGTGATGACGGATCCGTCTTGCTCCGCATTCTAGGACGGAAAGCAAACCACAGCATGCTGCGGTTTGCTCTCCGGTATCGGAATGGAATGCATTTTGGAGCATTCTGTTCTGTTCAGTTACGTTTTGACCCCATTGACAATGAATGGGGACAAAACTGAAGCATTTTTTTCCAGTATTGAGACCCTATGACTGATCTCAATAACGGAAAATATTAACGCTAGTGTGTAATCCGACCAAATAGAATAACATTTTGCACTATTCCAAAGGAAAAAAAAAAAGTGTAATATAAGCAATAGAACAAATTCCCTTTTAACTTCTGTGGCAATACAATTTGGATGCAGATTACAAGGTAACGGGAAAAAGCCACATTTTTGTTTTTGGCCTTTTCTCACAATGTTTGCTTAAAATACCATTACTGCCTTGAGACCAGGTATTGTTCAGTAGTTTCACATGCTTGTATTAGATAGAAGAATATAACATTCCTGGCTATACATAGAAATCAACCGTACAAACTAGAACACGCTGAAATGTCTTTGTACAGTACGGGCTGTGATCCAGCAGCCAGACATTGACTTCCTCTTCACTGTCTTAAAGGGGTTGTCCAGAATTAGAATAAACATGGCTTCTTTCTTACAAAAACCGTGCCTCATTTGTGCCTATGTTGTGTTTGGTATTGCAACTCAGCCCCATCGACATGAACGAGGTTGAGCAGTAAAACCACATGCCTCGTGTGGACAGGGGTGGTGGTGGTTTTGGAAGAAAGCAGCCATGTTTTTCTTATCCTAGAAAAGTTCTTTAAGGAGCCCCCCAATATGCATTCTTTGGGTTCCAACATAACCTCATGCCTAATGTTGCAGGAACTGGGCATGTTAATACATCATGGTTAGGGAACGTTCACACTTGAATTAAACGAATCCAGCAGGCTGTTCCAGCAGACAACAGCCAGCCCGACTTCTCCGGATCCGGACACTATTGACTATAATGGTATCTGGCAAAATGCCTGACAAGAACTGTTGCATGCAACGGTGTGTGGATCCCATTAAAGTCAATGTGAACTGGCAGTGAATAGCAGAATCTGGTTTGGCTAAATATGGAGAACTCCGGCAGGCTGTTCTCTGCTGGAACAGCCTGTCGGATTCGTTTAAAGCAAGTGTGAGCCTACCCTTAATGTGCCACTTATTCTCTATCATGATTGGAGAGTCCGTTGTGTAACCAGATGGTTGTATGCAGTGCACGACATCAACTAATACAAGGGTAACTTCTCCACTGCAGGGTCCAGTTACTCAACCCTTTAAAATCTGTGGGTTAAGGTAATCAACCCTACATGTCATCAGGCCTATTATTATTAGCAGTAGTTCCTAAACCATGTTTTAACCAAGAAGATTGTACTTTAGGGTTAAAAATGGGTGCCTTCTGTGGTTCGGAGATTAGAGTTGCCGGGGTAACTGGCCAGAGACTGAGATTATAAAAATAAGTAAAATGACTCATTAAGATTTCGAGTAACCAACAATTTTCTAAAGGAAGACTAAATCTGGCCTTGTTGGACATATCATGGGCACAGGAAAAGCCCTCATTGGGTAGGTTTTAAGTTCTGTTATGACAAGCTAGTGTCGTCCAGATTCTGTAGATTGACATGCTGAAATATTCCTCAGTAGATACTTTATATTTATTGGCACTTCTGTTATTTGACTGGTACTATTCCCGCTTGCGCACAGTTCTACTGAACTGACCTTAGATCATCCTAGAACCTCAAGGCGACCTAGGTTTTGTTCTATAGGCCCAGGTGTTGTGGGTTGAAATACAGATGTTAAAAAGTGTCAGTGTGAACGTGGCATATAGACATATTCCTTTTATTGCACATGACGTCAGAGTGCTATCCAGCCACAGCCCTATCCAGTAATATTCAAAGGGGTTTTTCACTACTTGGATATGATGACTAGGGATGAGCGAATCGAATTCGGATGAAGCGCTCCATACAGTATTAGAATGTATTCGCTCCTGTGAGCCGCAGTTATTACTTCGCAAAGTCTCGGGAGACTTGGCATAATAACTTCATAAATCAATTTGTACTGTAAAAAAAACATTTCCCGAACTCTGGTTCGGTTCCAAGGTACCACTTGAACCAAACCCGAGTTCGGGAAATGTTTTTGTTTTTTTACAGTAGAAATTGATTTATGAAGTTATTATACGAAGTCTCGAGAGACTTTGCGAAGTAATAACTTCGGCTCATAGGAGCCAATACGTGTTAATTCTGTACGGATCACTCGCTCTGTACAGTATTCAAACAAAGTATTATGCGAATCGACTTCGAATTACCTCTCCTCAGGATAGGTTGTCAATATGAGATCATGGGGGTCTGACACCCCGCATCCCCCACCAATCAGCTGTTTTAAGCAGCCATCAATGCCAGAAACTATACAGTGGATGGGAGGGTCCTGGCGCCAGACTACCCCAACATGGCTGCTAAACTGTGGTCGGAGTCTTCTGCTTCCAGCTACATCCACTGTATAATTTCCATCACTGGCAGCTGCCCAAAACTGCTGATCGGTGAGGGTCAGCGTGTCAGATCGCCACCAAATCTGAGGCTAGGTCATCTACCCATGAAAATGATCACAACAGGATCAGTGATAAATATCAGATTGCGCACAACTCGGACTCTCCAAGCGAATGGGGCGGTGGACCAACATGCACACTTCCGCTCCATTCTGAAAGGTTTCTAAGAGACCCCTTATTCTTGTGATCGCAGGGACTTCCAGCAGTTGAATCTGCCATTTTCCCCACAGTCTGATATTTATAACCTATGGATAATTGGATAATTCCTTTAATTTTCTTCAGCCCAGTAATTGTTTATGAGAGAAGGATTTACGGTAGAGGTGGACTTACGAGAATTGCTGCAGTAGGATTCACACTGGACACTAGGAGGTTTTAGATTGCATCTAAAATGTGTCAAGTATGGGTGACTGGGTTTGTAGATGGCATTACAACTACAACATGAAGCCTCCCTACAAAACTTGTCTTCTGATTAAAGCGAACTACAGGTTAAGGACTGGTTTTTACTTTTGTACCTTAAGCCTCCTGTGAAGATAGGAGTCCACAAGTCATCAGACTGTGGTAAGAGGTACTATATACTGGTTATTGGCAACGTGTGACATTAAATAACCCATAGCAAGTAAAGGGGTAAACCCTGGAACATTGTTCGAATATGATAGAGGACTCCGATAATCACTATGGGACTTCCTAAAAATGTTGAGTGAGCGTGCTTGGCTATCTTTTAGAAGTGCCGTAGGGATGAATGGAGAGCAAGCACAGCCACCTCTTCATTCACTGCTATGGGACTGTCGGAAGCAGATGGGCCAGAGCTTGGCTATTTTCAGCACTCCAATAGCTATGAGCGAAGGCTGGCCACGCATACCAACTGCTCTACCGTCACTGGAGGGGGGGCTGTTCTGGAGGACATCAGTGTCCCAGGGGGCAATAAGCATTTAACATTTACGCTTTATTCATATAGTTATATAAACAGTCTATGTGAGCATCAGGTTTTATGGGAAACATGATTTGATCCTATAACAGGAGAGAAGTTGCTTTAAGAAAGGCCTCCCTGCTTTCCTCTAAACGACAATTGATATGTTAACAGGGGTCACAAAAAAAAAAAAAACCTCATCCCCCCACCCCCCTTCTTCCCATTTACCTGCTGGTCTCTATTTACCAGTCCCTCTAAACAAACAGGAAATAACCCTCAGGGGGTGGAGCCAATAGCAGGCCGCAAGGGGAGCGTGTTACCGTTGCGGCCTTCTATTTATTAGACAGCCCTTATAATGTAGGCCAAAGCAAGCCAGCGCCACGTAGTAATCAATATGAGCCGAGATCCATATAGAGCGTTCCAGTTTTTATATATCCTTAATGGTTTCTGGACACATTTCTGCCCTTTTAGTGGCACATTATGATAGTAAGTAGGAGGATTTCCATGACTTGTAGTTCTTTTCTGGAAACCATATGACAAGGTCTATACATTTCTATTAATATATAAGGAGCTTACATTCTGAGTTAAGTCTGCATGTTGGTTTTTCGTTCTTCAGAACCTCCAGAATATAAAAATGTACACTTCCTTGCTTTCTGTTTTGCACTGTAAATGTGAACATATGCTATCTAGCTGTATGTGAATGACTAAACATGCTTGTACCTAGAACAAACTACTGGTAATATGTGAAATGATAAAACTCGTAACAAGTCTCCGTGTTTATTTCGTATCCAAGTCCTACAGGAGGGTGGTTGGAGAGGCAACAGGCTATTATACCACGTAGGGGGCATTATTTGTGGCAGGTGTGTACCTGGGGCCTGCTATCAATACAGTGGTTTTATGGTTTTCTTCTTCATTGAATTCCCCTCCAAGTTTTGGCATCGAAACAGGAATTGTACCGGTCAGCAAGTGGCTGCAGCTAACCAATGTCACCGCAGCCCCTGTAAACAAAAACCTGTGGGCAGCAATCCTCACAGATCAAATATGCTGAGGCCAGTAGTGTAATATTAGAGAGGTTTTCATGGAGTTTAATATTGATGGTCTGACGCTGTGAGTCTCCTTAAAACAGCTGATGAGATATTGATGACTGAGCCTGAGTGAGGAGGGGACATTCTCTGCGCCTGGAGGAAAGAAGGTTTGTACACAAACATAGAAGAGGATTCTTTACGGTAAGAGCAGTGAGACTATGGAACTCCCTGCCTGAGGAGATGATGATGGTGAATTCACTAACAGAGTTCAAGAGGGGCCTGGATGTATTTCTGGAGCATAATAATATTACATGTTACTAGATTTCTGGAGAAGGGTTGTTGATCTGATTGGAAAATTGGCTTCTACAGGGTTTCCCCGAAAATAAGACATACCCATAAAATAAGCTGTAGCAGGATTTCTAAGTCTTTGCTCAATATAAGCCATATCCCGAAAATAAGACATAGTGATAGGCGTGGCTAAGTGTACAGGTGCGGAGTGGTAAAGAAGACGGGTAGCCCTTCTCAACTGCCCCATTGAGACAGCTGCTATCTCAGAGGTGACCGGAGAGGTGTGGGCAGCCCCATCAACAAGGTCGGCTGCCCCTGTCAGGTACTGGTCCTTCTGTTCCTGCTGCAAGCTGAGGCATAGAGGGAGACATAGAAAGTAAAAGTCTCCTCAGTTGAGTGAGGGGCAGGAAGTTCTGTTTTAGGTATTGTGTGTCCTCGGGTCGAAGAATAAAGCTGTGGCGGCCATTTTATTCAACACTGTGGGTCTCTCTCACCCCCACAAACACCAGTAAAGCTGCTGCTCCCCAACACTGATCAGCAACAGTGTGTGGGTCTGGGGCAATTGTTGTACCATACTTAATAAAGATAAGACATCCCCTGAAAATAAACCATAGTGTGTATTCTAGAGGAAAAATAAAATAAAAGACTGTCTTATTTTCAGGGAAACATGTACCTCACACAGGGTTTTGTCGTCGTCCCCCCCTTCCTCTGGATCAACTTCCAGGATAACTAACTGGATGGACAGATATCTTTTTTCCCGCCTTATATACTATGTTACTATATATTAAAGGACATGAGAAAAATGAATGTAAATGAGCCTCTAGGAGCAACAGGGATGTTACCATTACACCTAGAGGCTCCGCTTTCTCTACAGCTGCCAAGCCCTCTGCAACTTGACAGGACCAGGCAATGTAATCATCATAATAGTCCTGTCAAAGTGCAGAGGGTGCTGCAGCTAGACTGGAGCCTCTAGGAGTAACGGCAACACCCCCATTGCTCCTAGCGGCTAGTTTCCATATACAGTACAGACCAAAAGTTTGGACCTTCTCATTCAAAGAGTTTTCTTTATTTTCATGACTCAGAAAATTGTAGATTCACACTGAAGGCATCAAAACTATGAATTAACACATGTGGAATTATATACATAACAAAAAAGTGTGAAACAACTGAAAATGAGTCATATTCTAGGTTCTTCAAAGTAGCCACCTTTTGCTTAAATTACTGCTTTGCACACTCTTGGCATTCTCTTGATGAATTTCAAGAGGTAGTCACCTGAAATGGTTTTCACTTCACAGGTGTGCCCTGTCAGGTTTAATAAGTGGGATTTCTTGCCTTATAAAGGGGGGTTGGGACCATCAGTTGCGTTGTGGAGAAGTCAGGTGGATACACAGCTGATAGTCCTACTGAATAGACTGTTAGAATTTGTATTATGGCAAGAAAAAAGCAGCTAAGTAAAGAAAAACTAGTGGCCATCATTACTTTAAGAAATGAAGGTCAGTCAGTCCGAAAAATTGGGAAAACTTTAAAAGTGTCCCCAAGTGCAATCACAAAAACCATCAAGTGCTACAAAGAAACTGGCTCACATGCAGACCGCCCCAGGAAAGGAAGACCAAGAGTCACCTCTGCGTCAGTTCATCCGAGTCACCTCTGCGTAAGTTCATCCGAGTCACCAGTCTCAGAAATCGCAGGTTAACAGCAGCTCAGATTACAGACCAGGTCAATGCCACACAGAGTTCTAGCAGCAGACACATCTCTAGAACAACTATTAAGAGGAGACTGTGTGAATCAGGCCTTCTTGGTAGAATATCTGCTAGGAAACAACTGCTAAGGACAGGCAACAAGCAGAAGAGACTTGTTTGGGCTAAAGAACACAAGGAATGGACATTAGACCAGTGGAAATCTGTGCTTTGGTCTGATGAGTCCAAATTTGAGATCTTTGGTTCCAACCACCGTGTCTTTGTGCGACGCAGAAAAGGTGAACGGATGGACAATACATGCCTGGTTCCCACCGTGAAGCATGTGTGATGGTGTGGGGGTGCTTTGCTGGTGACACTGTTGGGGATTTATTCAAAATTGAATGCATACTGAACCAGCATGGCTACCACAGCATCTTGCAGTGGCATGCTATTCCATCCGGTTTGCGTTTAGTTGGACCATCATTTATTTTTCAACAGGACAATGACCCCAAACACACCTCCAGGCTGTGTAAGGGCTATTTGACCATGAAGGAGAGTGATGGGGTGCTGCGCCAGATGACTTGGCCTCCACAGTCACTGGACCTGAACCCAATCGAGATGGTTTGGGGTGAGCTGGACCGCAGAGTGAAGGCAAAAGGGCCAACAAGTGCTAAGCATCTCTGGGAACTCCTTCAAGACTGTTGGAAGATCATTTCAGGTGACTACCTCTTGAAGCTCATCAAGAGAATGCCAAGAGTGTGCAAAGCAGTAATCAAAGCAAAAGGTGGCTACTTTGAAGAACCTAGAAAATGACATTTTCAGTTGTTTCACACTTTTTTGTTATGTATATAATTCCACATGTGTTAATTCATAGCTTTGGTGCCTTCAGTGTGAATCTACAATTTTCATAGTCATGAAAATAAAGAAAACTCTTTGAATGAGGTGTGTCCAAACTTTAGGTCTGTAATGTATTAAAACATGATTTTTCTCAGTAATGCAAGCACATATGAACATGGGACCAACACAGATGTCTTCAGCTGCCAATCGCACATGAAACAGGTTTGCCAGTTTCATGTCTCAAGGCCTGTTTAAGAGGTTGCGCATTGACTTGCAACTAGATGTAAGGACGCGATCCTGTATTGCTGTTTTCACACCTAAACTCAGGAATATTACCAGAGTTGGCCTTTCACACACATAACTATCACCCCCAGAGATGTTCCATGTCGGGTGCGTTCTCACTATGGAGAAAATATTCCAGGTGCCTAGACAAGGGGCAGGAACTTTAGGCATGGCCACTGTGATGTTCTGGAACATTTACTGCTGATTTCACACATGCGCTCACTCAGACATAACCCGGACTTAGTACCAGGGCTCTAGGGAGAAGTTCAGGACTGATATTGCAATGTGTGCGTTCACACATACAGGTCCTTCTCAGAAAAAATAGCATATTGTGATAAAGTTCATTATTTTCTGTAATGTACTGATAAACATTAGACTTTCATATATTTTAGATTCATTACACACCAACTGAAGTAGTTCAAGCCTTTTATTGTTTTAATATTGATGATTTTGGCATACAGCTCATGAAAACCCAAATTAAAAAAAATTAGCATATTTCATCCGACCAATAAAAGAAAAGTGTTTTTAATACAAAAAAAGTTATGTTCAGTTATGCACTCAATACTTGGTCGGGAATCCTTTTGCAGAAATGACAGCTTGAATGCGGCGTGGCATGGAGGCAATCAGCCTGTGGCACTACTGAGGTGTTATGGAGGCCCAGGATGCTTCGATAGCGGCCTTAAGCTCATCCAGAGTGTTGGGTCTTGCGTCTCTCAACTTTCTCTTCCCAATATCCCAGATTCTCTATGGGGTTCAGGTCAGGAGAGTTGGCAGGCCAATTGAGCACAGTAATACCATGGTCAGTAAACCATTTACCAGTGGTTTTGGCACTGTGAGCAGGTGCCAGGTCGTGCTGAAAAATGACATCTTCATCTCCATGAAGCATGAAGTGCTCCAAAATCTCCTGATAGCTAGCTGCATTGACCCTGCCCTTGATAAAACACAGTGGACCAACACCAGCAGCTGACATGGCACCCCAGACCATCACTGACTGTGGGTACTTGACACTGGACTTCAGGCATTTTGGCATTTCCCTCTCCCCAGTCTTCCTCCAGACTCTGGCACCTTGATTTCCGAATGACATGCAAAATTAGCTTTCATCCGAAAAAAGTACTTTGGACCACTGAGCAACAGTCCAGTGCTGCTTCTCTGTAGCCCAGGTCAGGTGCTTCTGCCGCTGTTTCTGGTTCAAAAGTGGCTTGACCTGGGGAATGCGGCACCTGTAGCCCATTTCCTGCACACGCCTGTACACGGTGGCTCTGGATGTTTCTACTCCAGACTCAGTCCACTGCTTCCGCAGGTCCCCCAAGGTCTGGAATCGGTCCTTCTCCACAATCTTCCTCAGGGTCCGGTCACCTCTTCTCGTTGTGCAGCGTTTTCTGCCACACTTTTTCCTTCCCACTGAGGTGCCTTGATACAGCACTCTGGGAACAGCCTATTCGTTCAGAAATTTCTTTCTGTGTCTTACCCTCTTGCTTGAGGGTGTCAATGATGGCCTTCTGGACGGCAGTCTTACCCATGATTGCGGTTTTGAGTAATGAACCAGGCTGGGAGTTTTTAAAAGCCTCAGGAATCTTTTGCAGGTGTTTAGAGTTGATTCAGATAAATAGGTTAATAGCTCGTTTAGAGAACCTTTTCATGATATGCTAAAAAAAATTTATAGGAATTTTGGGTTTTCATGAGCTGTATGCCAAAATCATCAATATTAAAACAATAAAAGGCTTGAACTACTTCAGTTGGTGTGTAATGAATCTAAAATATATAAAAGTCTAATGTTTATCAGTACATTACAGAAAATAATGAACTTTATCACAATATGCCAATTTTTTTTTTTTAGAAGGACCTGTACAGCCCCTCCAGGTAAACTACAGAAAATGTCAGGAGTCCACTGTAAGTGCAAATGGGGCTTATGAGAGGAAGAGCTTGTTATGAGCTCATTTACATGCCCCCTTCCTTAAAAAAAAAAAAAAAAAAAAACACAAATTGTTGCACTCTTACTCCAGTAAAGGGGTGGTGGAGAAACCTCTAGAAAGACATGAAGATGCACCAACTGTTAGTTTCAGAACACGGTGGAGGCCTAATCGTTATCTAGCACACCCTCTCTATTAGGAGCTTGACTGCCCACACTGTATCACAGCATGAATAACCACAAACACATTATGCACGTTTGCATCCAGGGTTGTGTTTTTTATCATTGTGACTAAAATACAAAGACATTGCCAATGGATGTTAATACATGAAGATAGACGACAGTTGAAGACTTCACTAGGACTCAACTTAAAGGGACACTGACAGACCCAATAACCATAATTAGCTGTACATATCCATGCACAGGTCTTCTAATGTGCATTTAAAACATATAAGTATCCCCCCTGTCCACATTATGAATACTGCAAACTTGTTTTTTATAACCTAAAGTAATCCCTGTTCTTTCTGCCCAAGGGGCGGGGTTTCAGCTTCTCTGGGCACAAGAGAAGCTGAAACCCCGCCCCTTGGGCAGAAAGAACAGCGATTAGTTCAGGCTATAAAACACGAGTTTGCAGTATTCATAATGTGGATAGGGGGGATACTTATAGGTTTTAAATGCACATTAGAAGACCTGTGCATGGATATGTACAGCTAATTATGGTTATTGGGCCTGTCAGTGTCCCTTTAAAGAGGACCCATAACATGTCTGTTTTATTAACTGATTGCATTCCCCATGCAATAATTCTGGAGCATCTGTTCTTGGCCCCCATGTTGTGACATTCATCTATTATTCCTGCTAGAAGTTTATTAATAAATGTGCAAAGAAGTCCCTGCACAGGATACCACAGGCAGCATTGGATTGTATAGTATAACACCCAGTTATATTCAACTTCGACGAGATGCTCCAGTATTGTCAATTTATGTAGAATACAATTATTTACTTTAAAAAAAAAAGTTATCAGTAGAGGTGAAAGTACATTAAAGCTGCTCAGGTATTTTCTAAGAACTAACAAGATTCAGGTGACAATGTGTTGGGGGGTAGACAGGGTGCAGGGGTTCATTCACCTGCCAAGGCCCATTTCTCTCTTTTATAACCCTTAGGCCTCCTGCAGATGACTGTGCTAGCTCAGTGCCCATGCTGCAGACTGCAAATAGCTGTCCGAAATGCACGGGCACTGGCCGTGTGCACTCCAAAGTGTGGTGCAAACCCACTGACTTGAATGGGTCCACTATCCACAGGATACAGCCAAAGAAAGAACATGTTCTATCTTTTAGCAGTGCAGAGGCACAGACCCGAAAACCCAAGGAAAAGCTTTGTAGTGCTTCTCATCCGTGCCTCCACTGGGCAAAACATAGGTGAAGTCCTATATTCGGTCGTATCTGGCGGATCGTAGACCTGTTTAAGTCAATGGGTCCACCTCACAGAGTGCACACGGCTAGTGCCCACATATCAGTCGTTTGCAAAAACAAAAAAACTACACATATGATACTTGCTAAGTATACAGGAGATCAAACCTTGTATTCCAAGAGCATTTTAGGTAAAACACACACAGTGACTATACAAGAGGGAAAGTCTAGATACACTTCACCCATATTTCAGTGCTTGTGAATATAACTTATACGGATTACATAAAAAATAACCAGGCTGTCACCGGCAGCCATCAACAGATCACATTATTACATTTATTTAAAACTGTATGCCCCCTCTTCCATGTAGAACATGACTTAAGGCCTGTGCTGTAACAAAATCATTTAAAGTCAAATAAAGCAGACGGCACTTAGTGGATTTATTAGTCTCCTAGTGTACAGTACACAACACGTGCGGATACCTTCCTGCAGATCACCTCCATTTTATTAATGAAACCTAATTTACTAAGTGGACATGAGCAGCCGAAATTCTTACCCTTCTATTGTTTCATCTCCATGTCCCAGGGCATGCATGGGGCTAGATGAATAAATAAAGAGAAAGTGCCTGCTTAAAGGGAGAGAGAGTGATGGGTCGGGCGGGGACAGGTCCACGACTGAATGTCCATCCCGACTGCCCAAATGAAGACTGGGGGCTCATCTAAAACAAACAATCTGTGTCTGGAAAGATTTAAAAGAGGCACAGCTAGGCTTTGCTTTTGGAGACGTCATCCTTGTTTCTTCTTTTTACATCCCAGTTATAGACCCGAGCCATATCTAGAAGACTTGTTAAGGAAACACGAGCAAGGAGGAATAAGCCACCACCAAAAACATCACATTTACACATACGAAAAGTGGTATAACCGTCTTTATCCACGTTCTGTTTTATTTTTTTTTAAAGGGAATTTTCAAAACTGAAGCAACAGTGCTCCTAACATACTTAGTTAAATTTTTATTAAATATTTGATTTAAAAAAATAAACTTTCTGGTTTCAGCCCCACGTCAGCTTTAGGCCTCATGCACACGACAGTGTTCTGGCTGCATTCGCAATAAAAAAAACCCAAAAAAAACATAACGGGCCAGATTTATCATTAGCTCAGGTCAGAATAATGGAGTGAAAAAGTCCCAAAAAAGTCCCAAACGCTAAAACTGCGCATAAATTTGCGACTTTTTTCTGCTCTGCACTATGCTTGCCAGTTTTCTGAAAGTGGGTGTGTTTTCTTATGTAAATGAATCTCTAGACAGATTTACTATTGGGACTATTTAAAAAAGTCGCAAAAAAGTCACAAAAAAGTCGCAATTTCACTCCAGTGAGGGCCATGCTCATCTTATGAGACTTTTTAATAGAACATGCGACTTTTTCATAAAAACGTGCGACTTTTTCGTAAAGATGTGCGACTTTTGTAAAGCTGCTTACTGACGGATAAACTGCTACCGTCAAACCACATTTATTACAGTCTTAAAGGGCTGATCATAAATCTGACTTGGCTAAAACTGACTTTAGCCATATGTGAAAGTGGAGTGAGCTGTCAGAGTAATGATAAATCTGGCCCAACATGTCTTATTTTTGTCCAAACGGTTGTGTGCATGAGTCCTTACAGTGTAAATAGGGACAGAGTCTTAGGCTACTTGCACACTTGCAGCAAAGGAATCCAGCAGGCAGTTCCGTCACAGCCCGCAGAATCAGGCAAAACATATGCCAACTAAACGCAGAATCCTGATCCGTCTCATAAATGCATTGCAAGAACGGATCAGTCTGTTATACGGAAGGACGGATCTGGCATTAATACATTCCTATGGAAAAAAAATGCATTCAGGCAAGTGTTCGGTTTTAATCCTGGCCCAAAAACAAAAAAAAAAAACTGTAGCATGCTGCAGTTTTATCTCCGTCCTGATCAGTCAAAAAGACTGAAGACATGCTGGAGACTGTGGCCCTGATTTAGCATTCCTTCGCTCCAGAATTCTGCAGTCAAAAAGTCACAAAATGGGGCTCTTTTTGTTAGTTTTTTGCATCTTTACACCACCCACTTCAATTTTTAGTGTGGGTGGAGAAGTTGGCGTGATTAGTTATGTTAACGAGTTTCACTTTAAATTTATCTTTGAGACTTTTTTTTAAATTGCAAAAAAAAAAAAAAAAAAGGAAAAAGCCACAATCTCACTCCAGTAGGAGGGTTAAGAAGGAAAACTGGAGTGGCTTTTTTTTAGACAAACGTGTTAGGTTTAAGGATAAGACAAGTTTATCTGTCACCTCCATATGGCCATATACAGTGCTTACATGGCTCTGTAGCACACCTATACAGGATTGTAACAGTACCTTTGTCTTTAGACTTGCAACAGCAGGAAAAACAAAGTTTAATTCAAATGCAAATGAGCACTCGCAAGTGCCCAGGGGCAGCGTTCAGTGTGTAGGTGCCCAGGCTGCTCTGCCTTCTTTTCACTTTACCGGTACGTCCTAAGTTTACCGTATTTTCCGCCGTATAAGACGCAACTAGGTTTTTGGGGAGGAAAATAAGAAAAAAAATATTTTTAACCAAAAGGTGTTTGGTGGGTTTGGAACTAATAGTGGTCTGTGGATGACGGACACCGCTATTGGGGGGGGGGGGCGAACTGTGGGCGACAGACACCGCTATGGGGGGGGGGGGGGGGTGCGAACTGTGGGCGACAGACACCGCTATGGGGGGGGGGGGGGGAACTGTGGGCGACAGACACCGCTATGGGGGGGGGGGCGCGAACTGTGGGCGACAGACACCGCTATGGGGGGGATCTGTGGATGACAGACACCGTTATGGGGGGGGGGGGGGGGGGGGAGATCTGTGGATGGCACTGTCATACATGCGTCATCCACAGACCCTCCCAGCCCATAACTGTGCCATCCACAGATCCCCTGCTGCTCCAGTATACTAATATAATATGTCTTATTCAATTAATAGTTATTAAATATGCCTCTTTATTCCTAATAGTACCTTAAATCCTAACCGCTTCAGTACAATGGAGGCCGGGCGGCCGGCGCGTCACTCACTGACGTCACTTGCCTGCGCCGCCTGCTTCATTCATAAAGTAGGTGGCGCAGGCACGTGACATCAGGGAGTTACGCTGCCGCCCGCCCCGGCCTGCATTGTACTGAAGCGCTTAGGATTTAAGGTACTATTAGTCATAAAGGGGCATATTTAATAACTATTAATTGAATATGACATATTATATTAGTATACCGGAGCGGCGGGGCTATAGTACAGTGACTGCACCGCCCTGCCGCTATTGCCGGCCCCAGCTCCTCCTCCCAGTCCCTCCCCGAGTCCCCGCTCGCTTTACATCGCAGCTTGCAATATAAAACTGACAGCATTCGCCGTATAAGACGCAGGGGCATTTTACCGAAAAATACGGTAAATCGCGATTGCGGCACGGCGGGGGTAATCGCAACAGGATGTCCGGTGAAATCATTCAGCGGGCATCCTGTCACAACGCCGGGAGGGGGTCCCGTGACCCACCCAGTGTCGGCGATCGCCGCAAACCGCAGGTCAATTCAGACCTGCGGTTTGCGGCTTTTACCTTATGCGGCGGCGGTGATCGGCGGAAGCTGTATGAGTAATACACAGAGTATTACTCATACAGCTAATGCATTCCAATACAGAAGTATTGGAATGCATTGTAAAGGCATATACCCCTCAAAGTTCAAATCCCAAAGTGGGCCAAAAATAAATAAATAAGTCATCTCATCCCGCTAAAATCATACCCTACCCAAGGTAATCGCCCAAAAACTGAAAAAATTATGGCTCTCAGACAATGGAAACACTAAAACATGATTTTTTTTTTTTGCTTCAAAAATGAAATCAGTGTAAAACTTACATAAATAAAAAAAAATTAATAAAAAGTAAACATATTAGGTATCACCGCATCCGTGACAACCTGGTCTATAAAAATATCACATGATCTAAAATAACAGTAAATAACAAAAAATAAAAACGGTCCCAAAGCTATTTCTTGTTACCTTGCCTCACAAAAAGTGTAATATAGAGCAACCAAAAATCATATGTACCCTAAACTAGTACCAACAAAATTGCCACCCTATCCCTTAGTTTCTAAAATTGGGTCACTTTTATGGAGTTTCTACTCTAGGAGTGCATCAGGGGGGCTTCAAATGGGACATGGTGTAAAAAAAAAAAAAGTCCAGCAAAATCTGCCTTCCAAAAACCGTATGGCATTCCGTTCCTTCTGCGCTCTGCCGTGTGCCCGTACAGCGTTTTTTCACCACATATGGGGTGTTTCTGTAAACTACAGAATCAGGGCCATAAATATTGAGTTTGATTTGGCTGTTAACCCTTGCTTTGTAACTGGAATTTTTTTTTTTATTATTAAAACTGAAAATCTGCCCAAAAAGTTAAATTTGGAAATTGTATCTCTATTTTCCATTAATTCTTGTGGAACACCTAAAGGGTTAACAACGTTTGTAAAATCAGTTTTGAATACCGTGAGGGGTGAAGTTTCTAGAATGGGTGGAATTTTGGGTGGTTTCTATTATGCAAGCCTCACAAAGTGACTTCAGACCTGAACTGGTCCCTAAAAATTGGGTTTTTGAAAAATTTCAAGATTTGCTTCTAAACTTCTAAGCCTTGTAACATTCCCAAAAAATAAAATATCATTCCCAAAATGATCCAAACATGAAGTAGACATATGGGGAATGTAAAGTAATACATATTTTTGGATGTATTATAAAAGTAGAGAAATTGAAACTTGGAAATTTGCAATAAAAAATAAATAAAAAATTGGGGTAAATTTGGTATTTTTTTTTATAAATAAAAATATTTTTTTAACTTCATTTTACCAGTGTCATTAAGTACAATATGTGACGAAAAAACATCTCAGAATGGCCTGGATAAGTCAAAGTTATCAGCACTTAAAGTGACACTGGTCAGATTTGCAAAAAATGGCCTGGTCCTTAAAGGGTTTCTACCACTTAGGTGTCACATATTTAGCTGTCAGACACTAGCGATCCGCTAGTGTCTGCTCTGCCCAACCATCCTAATATAATTGCTTTTGGGGCGGTGGTTTGGCTAAAAAAACTACTTTTATTAATATGCTAATGAGCCTCTAGGTGCTATGGGGGCGTCATTAGCACCTAGAGGCTCCGTCTACCTTCAGAAACTGCCGCCGCCGAGCGCGTCCCTCCAGCCCGCCCATCTCCTCCTGAATGCGATCGTATGTATTCTGCGCATGCGCAGTGAATGTCTGACCGCTTCCTTGCTCAGACATCTCCACTGCGCCTGCGCGATGACGCCATAGTGCTCCGAGGAACAGGCGTAGTGGAGATGTCTGAGCAGGGAAGCTGTCAGACATTTACTGCGCATGCGCCGAATACAGGCGCTCACAAGGAGGATCGCATTCAGGAGGAGATGGGCAGGCTGGAGGGACGCGCTGGGCGGCGGCAGTTTCTGAAGGTAGACGGAGCCTCTAGGTGCTAATGACGCCCCCATAGCACCTAGAGGCTCATTAGCATATTAATAAAAGTAGGTTTTTTAGCCAAACCACCGCCCCAAAAGCAATTATATTAGGATGGTTGGCCAGAGCAGACACTAGCGGATCGCTAGTGTCTGACAGCTAAATAAGTGACACCGAAGTGGTAGAAACCCTTTAAGGTGAAATATGGCTGTGTCCTTAAGGGGTCCTCTGGAGGAAGCAACTTTTTTTGGCATCCACAGGAACCCCAGTTATATGGGAAAACAGTCCCCTGTGGGGGCATTACACACAGGCAGAGCTGATCGGGGTCTCCTAAGACGTAGGGCATGTGTAGGTAGGACGAATATAGTCAGTGGGCAGTTGTGAAACGGTTATAAAAAAATAAATAAAAAAATATGAAAAAAAGATAAAAAATAAATAAAATATCAGCTAGGAATCTAAAATAGAAACATTTCATTTAAAGAGATATAAAAGGGGGAGCAGAATCAAATGCATGTTACTGAAATGGATCCTCAAAACGTCCACAACAAGACTGAGCGATAAGGGCGTCTTCACACGCGGAAGAATGTTGCAAAGAACTTCTGCGACTGAAAATCAGTTCCATTCATTTGAATGAAGTATGCAAAAATCCATGCGAGTCTTGCAAAACCAACCCCATTCAGATGAATGGAAGCGATTTTCCGTCGCAGAAATTTCCTGCAACAAAATCTGCCATGTGTGAAGGGTCCCTAAGAGCATCAGGCAGGAAGTGCCGTCATGGTGACATGAAGCAGAGGGACTGTAATATCAGTTATTAATATGCGTTGTTCTCCTGGACAACTCTTCTCCGTTTCCTCTCCTAGTCAGAGCAGACCTGCAGAGTGCAGGTGGAATTCAGTGACTGTTTTACACTGCCGCCCTCTAATCTGGATTAACCGCTTTGCACCTTCCTGAGCTCGCCCCACTATCCAGAAGACACAGGTCTATGGTGTGATCAAACCATTTACAACAATGCAGAGGTCTTACTCTTTTACTGTTATGATGCAATGCCAGCTGCTTATAATAAAGGGGCTGTCCAGCCATTACTAAGTGATTGCCTATCCTTCATTGACAAGCTCCCTCCACTACAAGGTTGACAGTGCTGTGTAGTTTCAGCTCTGACCTCCAGGAACAGAGCTGCACCTGAACAGCTGACAGACCCTCACCGATCAGCCGGTGATGGCCTGATCGGTGGGGTGCAGGGTGGCCAGTCAGTGGCAACGGATTGGACCAGTTAAGCGTTTGGCAAATTTGCAAAAGAAGCCATGGCAACACCTTGAAAAGGATACTGACTTCAGTGGTGGTGAACTGGTCCCGCAGGAAGTCAAGGTCCTCTTCTGCCGATTCAAGGTTTCTTGTGGCTGTAGACAAATTCTTCTCTAGTAAAGCCTGGGCTTCATCAATGTCATACTCAAGCATGACATTGGCCTAGGAATCAATGTACATCATAAGGAGAAGAAATTGAGTTTGGGACTGTTCAAAACATACAGCACATGTAAATATTCCTGGTGCCTTTACAGCAGTACCCAACATAGCACGTCTATGTCTGCACCTCAGCTCCATCAAGTGAATGGGGCCGAGCTGCCGCACCACACATGGCTGCATGGATGGCACCACTGAATACTGCCGAGAAGAGATATATGGCCCTTCTTTCCACTTTCTGGTGGGAGGGGCGTCACTGGTGAAAAGGGCACTTTCACACTAGCGGTTTTCTTTTACGGCATTGAGTTCCGTCACAGGAGCTCAATACCGGAAAAAACGGATTAGTTTTATCCTAATGCATTCTGAATGGAGAGCAATCCGTTCAGGATGCATCAGTTTAGTCCCTCTTACATTTTTTTGGCCGGAGGAAAAACCGCAGCATGCTGCAGTTTTCTCTCCGGCCAAAAATCCTAAACACTTGCCGGAATGCCGGATCTGGCCCCAAGTGCTCCAGAAAAACGGATCTGGATTTCCGGTCTGCGCATGAAAATGCAAGAAAAATAAATAAATAAATAAATACTGGATCCATTTTTCTGCCTCACCACAATCAGCTGTTTGAAGAGTTTTGGGAGTTGGAGACCTGACGATCTGACACTAACCCAATCATCAATAAGTAGGTCCTGGATAACCCCTCTTAAAAGACTTCCTTTGCTACAGACACAGGGGGATATTTATTAACCCGTTAAGTACCAGGCCCATTTTCATTTTTTCCTCCACACATTCCAATAGTTATAACTTAAATTCTGTTTACATAGCCATGTGAAGGCTGATTTTTTTTTTTTGTGTGGGATAAGTTGGCACCATTTAATTTACCATGTCTTGTATAGGAAAAGTTGAATTAAAAACAAAACAAAACAAAAAAAAAAAAAAAAAAACATAATTCCACCAAGGTTTTGGTTTTTTTATATTACGGCATTCTTCAGCAGCGCCCAAGCTGTCATGGTAACCGATCGGAGTCCCGTAATTTCATTGCGGAGACTCTGATCTGAAGTGAAAGGTCGCAGTATCTGAGGGGTTGAATTATTGGCGATCATGTTGAAACCTCTCAGTCATTGCAGCCGGGTGTCTGCTGTGTTATACAGCCAGCATCTGCCGCATATGGAGCAGGCCTGCACTGTACATTCCGGTATGTCACAGTGGTTGAAGGGGTTACGCTATAATAGTGGTGTAATAAAGTCGCCGACTTGTGGCAAAATTTAGGACTTTTTCCCCTCAACTTCTGTCAGCTGCAGGGGTGGGAGGGAGGGCGACTTTCTTCCTGCAGCTCACACACAGATAGTACAGTACTTTCACAGCACACCACCCCCTTGACAGTGACCTCCACAGTGGCCTTTACGGGATCAGGGGTGTGTCCTTTTGAACAGCTTACTCTGAGGCCCCTTGCAGACGAGCGTTCCTCCCGCAGCGAGTCTGCATCGCAGTACCCGACCCGACCTCCCAGCACTGACGGGGTTCACATAGCATTATATTGATTTATGATGCTATGTAACCCTTACAGTTCTGGAATGTATTGGATAACATTTGTAAACTGTTCAAAAAAAAAAAAAAAAAAAAAAACACGCCCCTGATCCAGTAAAGGCCACTGAAGGGTCGGGCCCCTGTGGAGGTCACTGTCAAGGGGGTGGTATGCTGTGAAAGTCACTGTTAAAGGGGAAGGCTGCTGTAAAGGTCAAAGTTAAGGGGGTGGCCTGCTGTGGAGGTCCAATTTTAATGGATGGGGCACTGTGGGGGGCTGTGGAGGTCACTGTTTTGGGGGCGGGTGCTGTAGATGTCACTGTTATAGTGGAGAGTGTTGATATCTTATATCCCTTCCACAAAGCATAGTGCCCAGGCCTAGAGGAAACCTATATAGGAGAGGGGAGGAATACTTGACAGAATCATAAAGTGCACAGTTTTTTTTTCTGACTGCTCCAGTCTCTGGTTACATTAATACATATAAGCTTTGTTACTCACCCCAAGCCATAAGCAGACTTTGTCTGTTGGTGGCACAGATGCTTTACAATACAGATTATCTGCCAGCAAAAACCTTGTTTCCATTGGGTTGGTAGTGCTCTGCAAAGTGAAATATCTATTATGTACTGGGCAAAAAATATACACATTCAAGCTATTCTTCAAATGGCCTTTATAAGAGGCCTAAAGCTAGTTTCGGACAAGTGTGTGTGCGGTCATGAAACACTGAGTAACTGCTGTATTTCCTAGTGGTGATGTGAGTACAGAACAAAAGACCTGCTGGAACTCACAGCACCATGAATCTCTAGGATACAGCGAGTTCAGGTCAGCCAAGCTTTAGTCAGTGCAGGGAATGCATGCATCACACTGACCCTGCTCTCCTCAAATATCTGGTGCCAATCTGCTCTACCGTCTGATCAGCGGGAGTCCGGCCACCGTGGAGCCTACCGATCACGAGAATGCACTGCCACTTTATTTAACCGGCTGCTAAAGATAGCCATGTGCTTGTACTCTGCCATCTCTAGTAGTCCCATAGGGATGAAAGGAGTGGCCGACGCACATACGTGCCTCCATTAAAACGGGGAGCATGCAAGCCTGTTCTCATGGCGGTCAGATCGCCACTGATCAGACATCCCCTGTTAGTAGGATGTAAGTTGTTGGAAAGGGATAACCCCTTTAAAAAAAAAAAAAAAAAAAAAAAAACACAAATATGAAATGCCAATATAATAAACCATTACCTTTTTCTTTTGCATATACATTAAAATTTCCAACGTCTGTTTAATTTCTGGAATCTGGCTTTTTAGCCTAAAAACAAAATAAAGAAAATCAGCAGTCATGTTATGTGTTGTGCTCCCAAGCATCCCAGATGTAACAGTGTCACACATGAGCACTTACCTTCTCTTTTTCTGGGAGAGATTTAGCTCCATAAACTTGTACTTCTGGTACTGCTCATCCAGCCTCTTGAGCACTACATCAGCCGTCTCATTCCCAGGTTTCTTCATAAAGGACTCCACATCTTCCTGCAGGAAATACACATAGATTAACATAGTGAAACCCCGGACCCATGTGCAATGCTGCAGAAATGGTTGGTGCTATAGAAAGGAGTCAAAAATAACTGCCACCCAACACTGCACTAAGCGATTTCACCCAATAAATGACACATTCTGATTTACATGATGTGCACATTAAAGAGGACCTTTCACTAGTTTACAAACTAAAAACTAACTATATCTGTGGGCAGAGCGGCGCCCAGGGGTCCCCCTGCACTTACTAGTATGCCTGGGCGCCGCTCCGTTCGCCCGGTATAGGCTCCGGTGTCTGCAGCTCCGTCTGTTGTACTGGTTTTAGTTTGTAAACTAGTGAAAGGTCCTCTTTAAGGGCTGTCTCACTTCAGTAAGTGGCATTTATCATGTAGACAAAGTTAATACAAGGCACTTACTAATGTATTGTGATTATCCATATTGCCTCCTTTGCTGGCTTAGGGTACTTTCACACTAGCGTTTTTCTTTTCCAGCATAGAGTTCAGTCCTAGGGGCTCTATACCGGAAAAGAACTGATCAGGCATATCCCCATGCATTCTGAAGGGGGAGAGCAGTCCGTTCAGGATGCATCAGGATGTCTTCCGTTCAGTCTTTTTGACTGTTCAGGACGGAGATAATACTGCAGCATGCTAGGGTTTTATCTCCAGCCCAAAAAACTGAACACTTACCTGAATGCCGGATCCGGAATATTTTTTCCACAGGAATGTATTAGTGCCAGATCCAGCATTCAAAATACCGGATCCGTCCTTCCAGTCTGCACATTCACAGACCGTTAAAAATGTGAAAAAAATAAATAAAAATTCAATACAGATCGGTTCTTGCAATGCATTTGTATGGCTACTTTCACACTCGTGTTTGGTGCGGATCCGTCATGGATCTGCACAGATGGATCCGTTCAGATAATACAACCGTGTGCATCTGTTCAGAACGGATCCATTTGTATTATCTTTAACATAGCCAAGACAGATGCGTCTTGAACACCAGTGAAAGTCAATGGAGGATGGATCTGTTTTTGCAGGCAGCGTTTTGGTGTCCACCTCCAGAGCGGAATGGTGACAGAACGGAGCCAAACTGATGCATTCTGAATGGAAAAGGATCTGCTCAGAATGCATTAGGGCAAACTGATCCGTTTTGGACCAATTGTGAGAGCCCTGAACGGATCTCTCAAACGGAAAGCCAAAACGCCAGTGTGAAAGTAGCCTCAAGTGTGCAAGCACGACCACCACTGATGGAATGCAGGGTGGTTGTAACCATAGAGACGAGCAGTGTATATAAAATACAACGGAAAAATTAATCTAGCCAGCAAAGGAGGCAATATGGACAATCACAATACATTAGTAAGTGCCTTGTATTAACTTTACATAATAAATGCGATTTGCTGAAGGGAGACAACCCCTTAAAGTGATTGCCCTATTACAGGGGTGGCCAACTTTAGGCATCATGCACACGACAGTTATTTTTCTCAGCCTCCGTTCCGGGGTTTTTTTTGCGGAAAGGATCGGGACCAATTCATTTCAATGGGTCAGAAAAAAAAAAGCTGATAGTGTGACACTTTGCGATCCACAGCGATACTAGGAAATCACCAATGCGCCATATTTCTCAATCACAAAGACAAAAGAGCCTTCACTAAGAATCTTCTCTTTCACTAAAGGAGTAACTCACAGATCAGAGGTACAATTAGCACCTTCTTGCCAAAGAATCTTCCTGCCCCATGCCAGGTTGAGTAGCCATCAATCTGGTATTCTCTTGACAGAACCTCATAAAAAAAACTTCCTTTCTGCAGCCATAGTGTCTCCAATACCAGCAGGGGTCTCACACCTTTAGCCTGGGCAGCGAGCTTCAGAAGAAAAGGACAGATCCTTATCACACAGCTGGTTGGTACAGGAAGGAAGATGACCTGAAAGTCCTCTTCAATCCATAAGCTTCATATTTTTCCCATATTTTCCTAATATTTCATGGGTTATGGAAATGTGAAAGGAACCATCTTTTCAGAGATGGTTTTGGTTCTCCTAACCCACCTTCTAGGAAACCCGCGGACAAATCAGAGATTCCGGCTCTGTGATATAAAGGTTCTCAGGCACCCTGTATTATCTTTTAGTCATATTTGTTATCAGATGATGCGTAAAATTGTACTGATTATCAATATCAACTCTATTTCTTGATTGGACGTACGGGATATGGAGAAATGGGCAAAGCAAAGATGCTGCCAGGTTTTCTCCCTATGGGGCAAAGGACTGCCCCTGTTCCAATTACACAAGGCTGGACCTGAACGTGTCATAACCACTCCCCACTTCAGAGTAGGTAAAAACAGTGACACACTGAGGTCCTGCGTCCTTCACCTACCATCTGACGTCGTCTAACATCTCGACCGCCGGCAGGGACACGGGCACCTCACCATCTTGGATTATTATTTCAAAGACTTTGCCTATTACTGGACTTTACCACGGTAATTCTGAACTTACAGACATTCTATTTCCTTCCACCTCTAACTATTTCAATCCAAACCAATCTGTTCACCTGGAAGCTATATTTATCTGTCAGCTTTAATATATTTATTTTTGTGTGTAGTTTTAGAATAAAAACTAACGATTTCATCGTTCCAGTTTTGCCCTTGTTACTTGATGACCTGATCTAGCGTGAAATCAGTAATTTTATTTTTACCGATTGTACATACAATCGTGATTGCATCCTGTCTGGGCCCACCAACCAATCTTAAACGTCTTCTGTGCTCACAGTGGATTCGCCTCCAGGAGTCTCTAGTGGAGACCTGTATGGCAACTGTGGCATAGTATGACGGGATTGGCGGGTGGTCGTCACATTAGTTCATCCGTTTGTGTTCCATGTCCGTTGTCCGTGTTTCCCTTAAGCAAATCCGTTTGTGTTCCATGTCCGTGTTTCCCTTCAGCAAAAAACAACTGGTCGTGTGCATGAGGCCTTACAGACACAAAGAATAAAAATCGTGACTACCAGGAGCCACAAGCTATACATTTACACACCGTAAAGTCACCGTATTTTTTGCCCTACAAGATGCTCCTAAGTTTCAGCTGAGAAAAATAAAAATAAAATATTTTTCATCTGATCTGAGTTTTTTAAAATTTTTATTATTTTTCATTAGCAGAGAAGAAATTTTTCATCAGACCCCCAATGCTCATCTGACCTAAAATAAAATCCCCAATCCTCATCAGAACCCTAAAATAAGACCCCCAATGCTCAGATCAGACAACAAATCAGACCCCCGCCCCCCCACTCAGATCAGCCTCCCAAAGCTCAGATAATTTAAAGAAATTGCCTACCTCTCCTGATCAGGCGCCTGCTACTCTGCAGGTCTGACAGGGTCTCCACTGAGACCTGCTGCGCACACCGTCAGGTCATAGTGCGCGTCTCCACCTACTACGTGCTGACACTGTGCAGGACGTAGTGGCGAGAGTGAGCTGGAGCTGCAGAATAGCAACAGTGCCCGATCAGGAAAGGAGATCCGAGCATGGGGTGGAGAGGGCGCCTAGAGCTAGAGCCGTGGGTTGCCCACCCCTGCCCTATTAGAAAAGCCCTACAAGGGTGTGTTGGTGCCATAGAGAGGTCAATATGGTCACATTTGTCATGAAGTGCCTCATTTCAGAACTGTGGTTGATAAAGAATAACACAGCATGTTGTCAGTTTTTTTTCACTGACCTGAACGGACCAGCCCTGCATGAAAAACTGATGCTAGAACATGCTGCAATTTTTTCATGAATTGACAGATGGTCAGTGGAACATAATGCTCATGTGCCTATACCCACTGAAATAAACAGGTAAGCCCAACACTGATACCGACCATGTGCGTTCCGCTTTATGATCTTTTTTGCAGGGCCACGGAATGGAAGTACGGATGCGGGCAGCACACGGTGTGCTGTCCGCATCTTTTGCAGCCCCATTGAAATGAACGGGTCTGCACCCTGAACTATGGACGTCTGAATGGACCCTTATGTTGCGTTCACTGGAGTATGCATTGTATAGTGACAAACCCACTGATTTTGCTAGGATATGCCCCCCATTGTCTGATAGACGCGGGTCCCCGTGGCTGCCCTGTATTTATTTCCATGGGGCCGCTGAAAATAGCCAAGCGCTATTCCATCAGCCACGTAGAAGTCAATGGAAGCTGAGACCGTGCAAGCACGGTGCACTCCCATTCATTTCTGTAGGGATTACAAAACCGCTCAGCTATTTTGGTGGGCCAATCGGCGGCGGCCAGACCCGGCACTACTGGCCACCACTTTGCCGGCTTCGTTTTAGAGATAGCGATATGCCCCCATTGTCCAAGATGGGAAAACCCCTTTAAGCACTTTTACAGTACTGACAGGGCAAACCTTACAGCGTGCGGCGGCGCTGCGAGAGGGACGAGTCCATTCAAACTTGAGGCCCCCGCCTCCCGTCCATAGCTGGGTGTTTTTTTTCCTATGTGTAACATAATAGAAACCTGCCAATCATGAGCAGGAGGCAGGGCCACAGGTTTCAATGGACTCCTCTCCAATGTTTTACACCAGCCGAGGATAGGATGAATAATCGAGACTGTTCTTACAAACGCGCGTTCCTCATAACTGGATCCCCGTCAGCAGCCCATCACAATGAGTACACCGGCGGTGTGCTATCGACAATAAGCAAAGTGAACGGGGGATGAATGATCGTAGTAACGATTCTGTACCTGCACTGATCTGACACTGTACGACGCCTGGTGCTACTAACAGGCCCCAAGCACAGTACTCGCCAGTCCTGACATCTATGCCCAGCTTTCTACTGCATCTCACCGTGCCCATCTCCGCTAGGAAAATATCAGTGCAGGTGCACCTACTGATCATCGGGATCTGCTCCCATGTCTTACCTGGGACCGCACAGCAGGAACAACTCGCCCGCTGCATAGCATATACATTGATGTGACGCCCACGTGGTGCTCCATCATAGATGACACATTCATGTGACAGGTGACAGTACCACATCACAATCTCTGTAGAGGGCGCCGCTCATCTCCAGTGCCCATAGGGCCTGTATATGGGTCAGGCCATCTGATGCCACGTACAAAATGAAATAGCAGATTACTGAGCAGAATCTTAGGCTGTATTCACACGTCCGCAATGTGTTTTGCGGATACACGGAGACACGGATCCGCAAAACACGGAAAGCGGCAATGTGCTTTCCGTATTTTGCGGACCGCACATTGCCGACATAATAGAATATGCCTGTTCTTGTCCGCAATTGCGGACAAGAATAGGACATGTTCTATTTTATTGCGGAAACGGAAGCACGGATGAGGAAGTGCGGATCCGCAAATGTGGATGCGGACAGCACATTCCATCCCCATAGAGAATGAATGGGTCCGCACCCTTTCCGCAAAATTGCGGAAAGGATGCGGACCCATTTTGCGGACGTGTGAATGGAGCCTTACTAGGTAAGGCTGAGTTCACACTGGAAGCTCCCGAGAGAAACCTGAGAGAACAGCACTGTATTATGAACCCTCCCCTTCAGGAGCGCCCCCTGTAGGTCAACGGGGGTAGTACAGATTTTTCTTTAGCTCATACATGGGGGACACAGACCTGTGACAACCCAGGATTACGGGGAACAGCAGCCTATTGTATGACAGGGGCCACACGTGTTCTGCACAGGGCGGGGCACAAACGGCAAACGCTGCCACTGAAGGATGCGGCCGCCTAGGCAACCGAACCACCTCGTCCCACAGGGCAGCCGACCTCCCGCCTCACCCACAGACGGCTGCACGGAGACAGACACCGAACCTACCACGAACACAGCCTCCGGGATGCCCAGGTGCACCCTCTTTACTCCAGTCACACCGCCGCCTTCATTGGCCGTCGCCATCTTGGGAGCCGTACGTGCTCTGCGTCAACGTGCTTTATTACTACTAGAACGTGCATGTCTAAGCCCCGCCCCTGTGGGCGCTGATTGGTTGTGAAGCGTTGGCGGATCACCATGGAGACGGGAGCAGCCTAAGATTTTGTTGGGCTGGTTGCTGGAGCCACAGCCATGCTATAGGTCAGGGATGGCCAACCTGAGGCTCTCCAGCTGTTGTAAAACTACAACTCCCACCATGCCATGCTGTAGGCTGATAGCTGTAGGCAGTGTGAGCATGATGGGAGTTGTAGTTTTGCAACAGTTGGAGAGCCTCAGGTTGGCTATCTCTGCTATAGGTCATAGCTAGAGGATTCTGTGTGATTGTCTATAGCAGGGATCAGTAACCTCCCGCACTCCAGCTGTTCTGAAACTACAACTCCCAGAATGCTCCATTCACTTATATGGGACTTACAAGAACAGCTAAGCACAGAGTGCATGCTAGGAGTTGTAGTTCCACAGCAGCTGGAGTGCCAAAGGTTTCTGATCCATGCTCTAGGGCAGGGTAGGCAGCCTCCGGTACTCCAGCTGTTGTGAAACTACAACTCCCAGCATGTATAATTGCTCTGCTCTTCTCAGAACTCCCATAGAAATGAATGGAGCATGCAGGAAATTGTAGTTTTACAACATCTGGAGTGCCGGAGGTTGCTGACCCTTGGTCTAGGGCAGGCATCCTCAAACTGCGGCCCTCCAGCTGTTGTAAAACTACAACTCCCACAGTGCCCTGCTGTAGGCTGATACTTGTAGGCTGTTCGGGCATGCTGGGAGTTATAGTTTTGCAACAGCTGGAGGGCCACAGTTTGAGGATGCCTGGTCTAGGGCTATGATGGGCTAACCTCCAGCACTCCAGCTGTGGTAAAACTACAACTCCCAAGATGCACACTTGCTTTGCTGCTCTCAGCACTCCGCAGAAATAAATAGAGCATGCTGGGAATTGTAGTTTCTCCACAGCTGGAGTGCCGGAGGTTAGCCATCACTGGTAGGGTCTTTACCTTATGCAAAGACCAGTCACATAGAGCTGGAGCTACGGTGGTACTAGTCGTGCGACCAGAGATTGCTATGTAGCAGACGCAGTGCAGCCATTCAACTGAATGGGATTGCAATGCGCCTCTCACTAGTTGCCGCAACCTGCTGGATTTTCTTTGGTAATTCTGTGGTCTCGGTCGCACTGCAACCCCAATCATTTCTATGGCTGCACTGCGATCCTTGGTAATGCAGCAGCTGTCGCTGCCAAGATCACTCTGTAGCCTCAGGGCTCAAGCACACGGCCGTTGCCCAGCCATGCCCGTATTGCGGCCTGCAAACGGCAGTGGGGACACTGTAACACAGATACGGACCCATTCACTTTAACTGCGGTGCGGAACAGAGGCACAGATCGGAAGCTTCCGTGGATTTTCTGTCCGTGGCTCTGCACTGCAAAAAAAGTAGTGCGTGCACTTTTTAGTGGTGCGGATCGCGGACCCCATTCAAGTGAATGGGTCCGTGTCCACAGGCGGCGGGCACACTTTTCTGTGCGTGAGCCCTTAGTAACATGTCAGCGAATCACTGATGGGTGCTGTCCGTGTTTTTCACAGGTCATTGCTAGGAGATGCTTTGGAAATAGATTTTCAGCAGAACATTGTCTGAAATACAGAGGGCAAAAAAAAAAAAAAAACAGACACACGGATCAAATATGGATTATTTACTGACATCTATACGGATGAACCACTGACCATCTGGTCACAAATGTGTGACTGAGGCCTTACAATACATAACATCACACAACTATGGGACGATTTTAGATTTGGGTGAAGTGAGTCCCAGTCACAAGTGACTTGCATTGAAGCCAATGATGGTGTCTTCATTTATGACCCAGAAGGGTTGGATTCATGGCAGCAGTTGTATCACGGGAGGTCGCATGCCTGAGTGCAACCACATAGATGACCACGAGAAGAGATCTTGCAAAGCAACACTGTGATCTTCATGCTGTTGTCATGAAGAGAGATGAGCGAAATTCATGTTATGAAATTTGTTTGGTGTTAAAAGCAGAATTGCGTTATGGATTCCGTTACCACGGACCATAACGCAATTCTATAACGGAATGCCTTTAGAGGCATTCTGTTATTCATTCCGTCATAATAGAAGTCTATGGCCTGCATAACGGATCCGTCCCATTTCCGTTATGCAGGAGAGGACTCCCCTGCATAACGGAAATGGGACGGATGCGTTATGCAGGCCATAGACTCCTATTATGACGGAATGAATAACGGAATGCTCTATCTCTAGTCATGTAGAACCTAATGTTTTTCAAACAGGGGCGGACTGGCCATACAGCTTACAGGGAAGCGCATAGTGAAACGATCGTTGGGCGGTACGCTCCAGGCTGGGTCAGTACTTATCATCATTATTCCACAGTATTGCTACTATAGGCTCTGTATAAGGCCTCATGCACATGACCGTTGTTGTGTTCCGTTCCGCAAAATGGGGTTCCGTTGTTCCGTTTCCGTTTTCGTGTGTCTTCCTTTATTTTTGGAGGATCACCAGACATGAAGAAAAGTAAAAAAAAAGTCTAAGTCAAGTTTGCCACGCAAATGATAGGAAAAAAACGGACGCGGATGACAATCTTGAGTGCCTCCGCGTTTTTTCACGGTCCCATTGACTTGAATGGGTCCGCGAACCGTTTTCCGCGAAAAAAATAGGACAGGTTATATTTTTTGGACGGACTGGAACCACGGACGCGGATGACAAACAAATGCATTTGCCGAGTTTTCAACGGACCCATTGAAAGTCAATAGGTCCACAGAAAATCACGAAAAATTGAACAACGGACGCGGAACGAAACAACGGTCGTGTGCATGAGGCCTAAGGTTGTTGCCGTGTATTTTGACATTATGTGTGCATTTTGTGCCAGCTTAGCCACAATATACTATGCAAATACGTGTAATTAATACTAGTCCCTTATGTCTGGAGTGTTTTTATGTTCGTCACATTCCAGCTTCTCCATATTGCTGCTATATGTATTTTATTACATTTGATTATTGTTATTTGCCAATAAATTACTGTATACATTTCTCAATTTGGTTGCGTGGAGGTTTTTGATCTTGGTAGGTGTTGTATATTTCCCGGTGGGCAAATACACAGGGGGCCGCCCGAGCCCTCATCATGGCTGCCGGCCAGGTACATAAAGATCGGATGCTCACAGCCCTCCTGAATTCAACTGTATTGTGCATGGCTGCAATATTTTGCGCTGCACTGTAGTATTTGGTTCTGTTGAGGCAGTATATCATGCTGCACTGTGGTATCTGGTTCTGCTAGGGCAGTATTTTGTGCTGCACTGTGGTATCTGGTTCTGCTGAGGCAGTATTTTGTGCTGCACTGTGGTATCTGGTTCTGCTAGGGCAGTATTTTGTGCTGCACTGTGGTATCTGGTTCTGCTGGGGCAGTATTTAGTGCTGGACTGTGGTATGTGGTTCTGCTGGGGCAGTATTTTGTCCTGCACTGTGGTATCTGGTTCTGCTGGGGCAGTATTTTGTGCTGCACTGTGGTATCTGGTTCTGCTGGGGCAGTATTTTGTGCTGGACTGTGGTATGTG
The DNA here is from genome assembly GCF_014858855.1 of Bufo gargarizans. Taxonomy (NCBI): domain Eukaryota; kingdom Metazoa; phylum Chordata; class Amphibia; order Anura; family Bufonidae; genus Bufo; species Bufo gargarizans. The sequence goes on from NC_058088.1 coordinate 87,391,542, forward strand.
GTTCTGCTGGGGCAGTATTTTGTGCTGCACTGTGGTATCTGGTTCTGTTGGGGCAGTATTTTGTGCTGGACTGTAGTATATGGTTCTGCTGGGGCAGTACTTTGTGCTGCACTGCGGTATTTGATTCTGCTGAGGCAGTATTTTGTGACTTGCACTGTGATATTTGGTTCTGCATGTGCGGTATTTTGTGCTGCACCGTGGCATCTGATTCTGCTGAGGCAGTATTTTGTGCTGCACTGTGGTATTGGATTCTGCTGAGGCGGTATTTGGTTCTGCTGGGGTGGTAATTTGTGCTGCACTGTGGCATCTGGTTCTGCTGAGGCGGTATTTTGTGCTACACTGTAATATGTGGTTCTGCTGGGGCAGTATTTTGTACTGCACTGTGGTATTTGATTCTGCTGAAGCAGTATTTGGTTCTGCTGGGGTGGTAATTTGTTCGGCACTGTGGTAATTGGTTCTGTTGGGGCAGTATTTGTGACTTGCACTGTGGTATTTGGTTCTGCTGGTGTGGTATTTTGTGCTGCACCGTGGCATCTGGTTCTGCTGAGGCGGTATTTTGTGCTGCACTGTGGTATGTGGTTCTGCTGGGGTGGTATTTTGTGCTGCACAGTGGTATTTGGTTCTGCAGGTGCGGTATTTTGTGCTGCACCGTGGCATCTGATTCTGCTGAGGCGGTATTTTGTGACTTGCACTGTGGTATTTGGTTCTGCTGGTGCAGTATTTTGTGCTGCACCAAGGAATCTGAGTCTACTGAGGCAGTATTTTGTGCTGCACTGTGGTATGTGGTTCTGCTGGGGCAGTATTTTGTGCTGCAGTATTTGATTCTGCTGAGGCGGTATTTGGTTATGCTGTGGTTGTATTTTGTGCTGCAAGGTGGCATCTGTTTCTGCTGAGGCGGGATTATATGCTGCACTGTGGTATTTAGTTCTGCTGAGGCGGTATTTCGTGCTGCACTGTGGTATTTGATTCTGCTGAGGCAGTATTTGGTTCTGCTGGTGTGGTATTTTGTGCTGCACTGTGGCATCTGGTTCTGCTGAGGCGGTATTTTGTGCTGCACTGTGGTATTCAGTTCTTATGAGTCGGTATTTTGTGCTGCACCGTGGCATCTGGTTCTGCTGAGGTGGTATTTTGTGCTGCACTGTGGTATTTAGTTCTGCTGAGGTGGTATTTTGTGCTGCACTGTGGTATTTAGTTCTGCTGAGGCGGTATTTTGTGCTGCACTGTGGTATTTAGTTCTGCTGAGGCAGTATTTTGTGCTGCACTGTGGTATTTAGTTCTGCTGAGGCGGTATTTTGTGCTGCACTGTGGTATGTGGTTCTGCTGGGGCAGTATTTTGTTCTGCACTGTGGTATTTGATTCTGTTGGGGCAGTATATCATGCTGCACTGTGGTATTTAGTTCTGCTGGGGCAGTATTTTGTGCTGCACTGTGGTATCTGGTTCTGCTGGGGCAGTATTTTGTGCTGCACTGTGGTATTTGGGTCTGCTGAGGCGGTATTTTGTGCTGCACTACACATTTGGTTCTGCTGAGGTGGTATTTGGTTCTGCTGGTGCAGTATTTTGTGCTGCACTGTGGTATCTGGTTCTGCTGAGGCAGTATTTTGCGCTGCACTGTGGTATCTGGTTCTGCTAGGGCAGTATTTTGTGCTGCACTGTGGTATCTGGTTCTGCTGAGGCAGTATTTTGTGCTGCACTGTGGTATCTGGTTCTGCTAGGGCAGTATTTTGTGCTGCACTGTGGTATCTGGTTCTGCTGGGGCAGTATTTAGTGCTGGACTGTGGTATGTGGTTCTGCTGGGGCAGTATTTTGTCCTGCACTGTGGTATCTGGTTCTGCTGGGGCAGTATTTTGTGCTGCACTGTGGTATCTGGTTCTGCTGGGGCAGTATTTTGTGCTGGACTGTGGTATGTGGTTCTGCTGGGGCAGTATTTTGTGCTGCACTGTGGTATCTGGTTCTGTTGGGGCAGTATTTTGTGCTGGACTGTAGTATATGGTTCTGCTGGGGCAGTACTTTGTGCTGCACTGCGGTATTTGATTCTGCTGAGGCAGTATTTTGTGACTTGCACTGTGATATTTGGTTCTGCATGTGCGGTATTTTGTGCTGCACCGTGGCATCTGATTCTGCTGAGGCAGTATTTTGTGCTGCACTGTGGTATTGGATTCTGCTGAGGCGGTATTTGGTTCTGCTGGGGTGGTAATTTGTGCTGCACTGTGGCATCTGGTTCTGCTGAGGCGGTATTTTGTGCTACACTGTAATATGTGGTTCTGCTGGGGCAGTATTTTGTACTGCACTGTGGTATTTGATTCTGCTGAAGCAGTATTTGGTTCTGCTGGGGTGGTAATTTGTTCGGCACTGTGGTAATTGGTTCTGTTGGGGCAGTATTTGTGACTTGCACTGTGGTATTTGGTTCTGCTGGTGTGGTATTTTGTGCTGCACCGTGGCATCTGGTTCTGCTGAGGCGGTATTTTGTGCTGCACTGTGGTATGTGGTTCTGCTGGGGTGGTATTTTGTGCTGCACAGTGGTATTTGGTTCTGCAGGTGCGGTATTTTGTGCTGCACCGTGGCATCTGATTCTGCTGAGGCGGTATTTTGTGACTTGCACTGTGGTATTGGTTCTGCTGGTGCAGTATTTTGTGCTGCACCAAGGAATCTGAGTCTACTGAGGCAGTATTTTGTGCTGCACTGTGGTATGTGGTTCTGCTGGGGCAGTATTTTGTGCTGCAGTATTTGATTCTGCTGAGGCGGTATTTGGTTATGCTGTGGTTGTATTTTGTGCTGCAAGGTGGCATCTGTTTCTGCTGAGGCGGGATTATATGCTGCACTGTGGTATTTAGTTCTGCTGAGGCGGTATTTCGTGCTGCACTGTGGTATTTGATTCTGCTGAGGCAGTATTTGGTTCTGCTGGTGTGGTATTTTGTGCTGCACTGTGGCATCTGGTTCTGCTGAGGCGGTATTTTGTGCTGCACTGTGGTATTCAGTTCTTATGAGTCAGTATTTTGTGCTGCACCGTGGCATCTGGTTCTGCTGAGGTGGTATTTAGTTCTGCTGAGGTGGTATTTTGTGCTGCACTGTGGTATTTAGTTCTGCTGAGGCGGTATTTTGTGCTGCACTGTGGTATTTAGTTCTGCTGAGGCGGTATTTTGTGCTGCACTGTGGTATGTGGTTCTGCTGGGGCAGTATTTTGTTCTGCACTGTGGTATTTGATTCTGTTGGGGCAGTATATCATGCTGCACTGTGGTATTTAGTTCTGCTGGGGCAGTATTTTGTGCTGCACTGTGGTATCTGGTTCTGCTGGGGCAGTATTTTGTGCTGCACTGTGGTATTTGGGTCTGCTGAGGCGGTATTTTGTGCTGCACTACAGCATTTGGTTCTGCTGAGGTGGTATTTGGTTCTGCTGGTGCAGTATTTTGTGCTGCACTGTGGTATTTAGTTCTGCTGGGACGGTATTTTGTGCTGCACCGTATTATTTGGTTCTGTTGAAGCAGTATTTTGTACTGTACTACGGTATTGCTGGGCTCGCCTACTTGTGTGTTGCCCCACCTTCTGTCAGTTTGGACCCCCCTACAACATGGGGTCACTTCTACTTTTTTTCCAGTCCACCCCAGGTCACAAATCCTAAATTGCTTTCCACTCAGCCAAATACACAATAAAATAGTTGTGCAGTAGCTGGTCTCAGACAAATCGCACACGTTGTTTTTTTTTTTTTATTAATCATGTAACCCTTGCTTTATATTGGAGCTCCTGAACTCCTATAGATAGCAATCCCCAAATGTTCGAATACCGCTCTGTGGCTGCAGCAGCGTTCTTCTCATACTATGTCAGACCCATTAGCAGATGCCTCCCCTCCAGACAGCATTGGATTGTTCCAGCATTACTAATCACAATGGTACGACTACATGGCAAGGACAAGATGTGGTTGAGTACCGCCATAGAGGTCAAAGCTGGCTCACGTTAACTAATGAACACCGCATTGTTTAGTCGGTCTGTTTATGTGTGCAGCCATTAACAATACAGAACAAATCAATAGTGCTGTGACACGACCGTGCTGTGAGGTCTTACCCTAACTTTATTTCATGGAGTTACCATTTATGCAATTCAGTAACAGATTTGGTAACTTCCTTGCCACATCTTCATGTAAATGTTCATTAAAGGGGTTGTGACACTTCAGAAAATAGCATTTACCATGTAGAGAAAGTTAATACAAAGCACTTACTAATGTATTGTGATTGTCCATATTTGGATTCATTTTTCCATCACATTATACACTGCTCAGTTCCAGGGGTTATGACCACCCTACAATCCAGCAATGGTGGTCGTGCTTGCAACCGATTGCAAAAAGCATCAGCTGGGGGACCGGGACCGTTGGAGTACACATAGGTCAGTGCTTTTTCCTATAGCGTGCGTGCATGCATGCATGCATGCATGGCCACCACTCCTGGAGCACAGGGCGTTACCTTTAGGCTTGCTTTACAGGGCAGCGCTAAGGCGGCATTTGTCTGTATTGCAGTCTCAACACTCAGATCCCCTGAAAATCTACTAATCTAAACTAGGATCACTGCAAGTTTCTATGGGCCGGGTCTTGCAGCTGTTTTGTGGCCATCTGGGCAAAGCCTAAAACGAGAGATTTTTGTTTGCATATATAAATTTTAGACTTTACATGAAGATGATGTTCAGTTGCAAGAAAAAGTATGGGAACCCTTTGGAATTATATGGATTTCTGCACAAATTGGTCATAAAATGTGATCTGATCTTCATCTAAGTCACAACAATAGACAATCACAGTCTGCTTAAACTAATAACACACTAAAGCAGTTAAATGTTACCATGTTTTTATTGAACACAGCCATGTAAACATTCACAGTGCAGGTGGAAAAAGTATGTGAACCCTTTAATAACTGGTTGAACCTCCTTTGGCAGAAATAACTTCAACCAAACGTTTCCTGTAGTTGCAGATCAGACGTGCACAACGGTCAGGAGTCATTCTTGACCATTCCTCTTTACAGAACTGTTTCAGTTCAGCAATATTCTTGGGATGTCTGGTGTGAATCGCTTTCTTGAGGTCATGCCACAGCATCTCAATCGGGTTGAGGTCAGGACTCTGACTGGGCCACTCCAGAAGGCGTATTTTCTTCTGTCTAAGCCATTCTGTTGCTGTGCCTCTTTTTCTCCACACATAGTGTTGTGTTTCTTCCAAACAACTCAACTTTGGTTTCATCTGTCCACAGAATATTTTGCCAGTACTGCTGTGGAACATCCAGGTGCTCTTGTGCAAACTGTAAACGTGCAGCAATGTTTTTTTGGACAGCAGTGGCTTCATCTGTGGTATCCTCCCATTAAATCCATTCTTGTTTAGTGTTTTATATATTGTAGATTTGCTAACAGGGATGTTAGCATATGCCAGAGTCTTTTGTAAGTCTTTAGCTGACATTCTAGGATTCTTCTTCACCTCATTGAGCAGTCTGTGCTGTGCTCTTGCTGTCATCTTTACAGGACGGCCACTCCTAGAGAGAGTAGCAGCAGTGCTGAACTTTCTCCATTTATAGACAATTTGTCTTACCGTGGACTGATGAACAGCAAGGCTTTTGGAGATACTTTTATAACCCTTTCCAGCTTTATTGAAGTCAACAATTCTTTATCATAGGTCTTCTGAGAGCTCTTTTGTGTGAGGCATCATTCACATCAGGCACTGCTTCTTGTGAAAAGCAAACCCAGAACTGGTGTGTGTGTTTTTTTTTTTTTTTTTTTTATAGGGCAGGGCAGCTGTAAACAACACCTCCAATCTCATCTCATTGATTGGACTGCAGTTGGCTGACACCTCACTCCAATTAGCTCTTGGAGATGTCATTAGTCTAGGGGTTCACATACTTTTTCCACCTACACTGTGAATGTTTACATGGTGTGTTCAATAAAAACATGGTAACATTTAATTCTTCGTGTGTTATTAGTTTAAGCAGACTGTGATTGTCTATTGTTGTGACTTAGATGAAGATCAGATCACATTTTATGACCAATTTGTGCAGAAATCCATATCATTCCAAAGGGTTCACATACTTTTTCTTGCAACTGTATATATGTATACTAAGGCCAGTTTCACGCGAGTGTATTATGGACCAGTGACCTGTTCTAAAATCAAAGGATCACAGACCATAGAAGGTATAGGGAGCCTTCACACACAGTAAATTTTGTTTCAGAAACTTTTTGCGACTGAAAAATCTATTCCACTAACCACAGTGGGAGACCTATCAAACTGCTGTAAATGAAAACTGGCTGAGTTGCCCATAGCAACCAGTCAGATTCCACTTTTCATTTACCAAAGGACCGATGAAAAATAAAAGGTGGAATCTGATTGGTTGCTATGGTCAACTAAGAATTTTACACTAGCTTTGCTAAATCTACCCCATTGATTTCTTCAACTCCCACTCAAGTTCTGCAACAAAATCTGCCAAGGGTGAAGGCGCCCTTACAGTGTGCATTCGATTTTGCTGCATATCTCACCCTTCCATTGAAAAAAAACCTAAAACTGCTACAACAATTGACAAGCAACAGATTTCAAAATCCGCACAGCAGGTCTATTTCCGCACCCAAGAAAGAAAAAAAAAAATGCACAGTGTACGTGGGATTTGTCTAATCTCATACACTTTGCTGGCACTGTATTAGGCTGTGGTTTTTCTGCACAAAATCTGCATGAAAAGACACGAGTAATCTGCATCGTCTTCAGGCACCCTTAGGCCTTTTTCACACGAGCAAGTTTTCCGCGTGTTTACGATGCGTGACGTGAACGCATAGCATCCTGACCTATTGATGGTATGACAATTCATGAGAATCGCAGCATGTTCTATATTCTGCGTTTTTCACGCAGCCCTGGCCCCATAGAAGTGAATGGGGCTTTAGTGAAAAACGCATTGCATTCGCAAGCAAGTGTGGATGCATTGCTTTTTTTTTTATCACACGCATTAAAAACGCATCAAAACGCATTGCACCTGCACAGAAAAAAAACAACTACTGAACGCAATCGCAGACAAAACTGACTTGCTTGCAAAATGGTGCAAGTTACCCTGAATGCATCCGGAGCCAATCCTTATAGTTCCTATGAAAGAGGCCTCAGGCCTCTTTGACACGAGTGTGATGGATTAGGTACTGAAATGAATGGGTCAGGATTCATTGCGGGTGCTATGCGTTCACGTCACACATTACACCTGCGCGGTAAATTCGCTCGTGTGAAAGGGGCCTTAACCTGATGCAGAATCCACTTCAGGATTCCTTGTGGTTTTTCAGGAATATGTTTTTACTCTGATGCAGTTTTTCATATTTTTTTTCATGATTTTTTTCATGATTTTTTTATCCTGTCCATTTTAATGGGAACTCTTTGCATCAGGAATGAGCATCACTTCTTTTTGTCATGGCACAGTTTTTAAAACCACAAGTGTAAAAAGCCCCATATGAATTAACAAGCATTTTTCCCATTTAATTCAATGGAGATGAATTGGAAGTGTTTTTGGAGCGTTTTTTGGGCAAGGAATCTGTGCCAAATTCCACTGAGAAAACGAGATTTTTGTGGACTTGCCTGTAAAATCTCTTTCTCGCTGAGTTCATTGGAGGACACAGGATCGTGGCTATAGCTGCTGCGGCCGCTAGGAGGCGACACTAGGCTAAAAAGTCCTAGCTCCTCCTGACTGGATAGAGCATATCAGTTTGTGCACAAGCAGTAGGAGGAAAATAAATCCGAAATGAAATAACATAACAATAACCAGTGAATCCAAACCCAAAACTGCAGACCCTACCAGTTAATCCACTGCCGTCACCTGCGGCAAAATTAGAAACAAAAAAAATGTGAGGGAGCCGTGTCCCCCAATGAACTCAGCGAGAAAGAGATTTTATAGGCAAGTCCACAAAAATCTCATTTTCTCGCTTGTATCAATGGAGACACAGGACCGTGGGACATCCCAAAGCAGTCCACGGGGAGGGAGAAACTAAACTCCCATGGAAGTCACAGCTGCAGGAGTCTAAGACACCGCAGCCCGCAAGACCTTGCGGCCCAGAGCAGCATCTGCCGATGTAAAGGTATGCACCCGGTAGAACTTCGTGAACGTGCGCAAGGAAGACCAGGTTGCCGCTCGACAACTGTAAAGCAGAAGCCTGGTGGAAACGGGCCCAAGAAGCGCCCACCTCCCTCGTCGAATGAGCCGTGATACGGAGAGGCAGAGCCTTGTCCCGGAGGCAATACGCCTTGGCAATGGCCAATCGGATCCACCTGGCAATTGTTCCTTTGGGGGCTGCCAAACCTTTGAAAGGACCCTCAGGAATAACAAACAGTGAGTCGGTATGCCGGAATGACTTTGAAACGGATAAATAAATATGCAGGGCACGAACCACGTCCAGCTGGTGGAGGGCCCGTTCCCTAGGATGTGAAGGCGAGGGCCAAAATGAGGGGAGAACGATGTTCTCGCTGACATGGAGGGCGGAGAGTACCTTCGGAAAGAAGGGAAGGCACAGGGTGAAGCACTGCCTTATCTTGGTGCAGAATAAGAAAGGGCTCCCTACAGGAGAGCGCAGCCAATTCCGACCCATGCCCGATAGAGGTGACCGCCACCAGAAAAGCCACTTTCCAGGAAATAAGTTGGAGAGAAACTGTGTCAAGAGGCTTGAAGGGAGCTGATTGGAGAGAACCAAGCACAAGGTTCAAATCCCAAGAGGGTAAAAGGAGGGCGATAAGGAGGGACAGTGTGAGTCACCCCTTGGAGAAAGGTCTTAACTGGGACCTTTTGTGCCAGAGGTCACTGAAAAAAGATAGCAAGTGCTGACACCTGCCCCTTTAGGGAACTACAGTAAGACCAAGACCCAAATCCAGCCCCATTTGCAAAAAGGAGAGGAATGTGGGAAGGGAGAAACAGAGCGGAGGGAGGCGACGGTCCACACAGAAGCGCAGGAAAGACTTCCAAGTCCTGTGATATATCTTAGACATCGGTTTCCTGGCCTTAATCATGGTACGACTCAGTCGGAGAAACCCCGGCGCTTCAGAATGTCGGTTTCAATAGCCACGCCCACAAACGTAGTGATTCTAAATGCTGGTGCCTGAGCAGCAGCTGCCACGGAGCGTCTCCCAGGAGAAGAATGAGATCGGTGTACCAGGCTCGGCACGGCCAATCCGGAGCGATGAGAATAGTCGGGATGCCCTCCCTTTTGATCTTGCAAAGGGCCCAGTATAGGAGAGGGGGGAGATGTCCATGAAGGAAAAGCCGCCGCATGGTCGGCTTATAGCTTGCAGCATTCTCAAAGTGCAACATTACTAAGTGCATCTGAGATATTCAGGAGACTAACTTAGAGCTTTTCCACTGTATCAGAACTTCAGCTGTGTTTTTGGTGGCTACTCAGACACTGACCTTCAAAACAGGTAAGGAATTTGTTAGACAGGTTTTTGCTATTGTCCGATTGCAAATTAGCATAGGGTGATTAAGGTGTTAAATTTGTTGTTGGGGAGGAGCTTTTGTGGGAGTGTGTGTATATAAAGCAACATAGTATTAGCTTGCCTAACTATAACTTGCTGCATTCTCAAAGTGCAGCATTACTAAGTGCATTTGAGATATTCAGGAGGTAATCTGGCGGTGGATACAATCTAAAAAAGTTAGGTTTGTTTGTTTAAAATCTTTCCCTTTTTTAAAATGGCAGACCTGGTTCTGTGCAGGAATTGTTGTGCTTTTATTTCAGGTTCCACTCTTCGGAGGTTTGGATGCTGTCTGATCTGTAGACAGCTCTCCATAACGCAGCAGGAAATAGCATTTTTTTAATCTGAGATTTGTAAATTAAATGTTAAACTCAGGCTGGGAATGTTGCAATGCCACTGCCACAGGGGCCCCCTAGAAATGGAAAATGGATTACTGCAGGTTGTGGTAGACTTACAGTTGTGGATAGAAGACATGTCCCACAGTCTGTGGCTCTCCATAAATCATTTGCAGCACTTTCAGAGCGCAAGAGCAACATGGAGGATGGCTCAGGCACAGTGGGTGAGGAAATCTCATCTACTATGCCTAAAGTATGTAAGACCGCAGTCAAAGAGAAAAAAGATAAGGTGAGAACTGATAGTAAGCAGCTGTTGGTGGGCAATTCCATCATAAGAGGTGTGAAGTTTGAGGAAAATGGTTTTGCAAGATGTCTCCCTGGTGCTACTGCTAGCAGGGACAGAAGACATATCCTTAATATTGTTAGGCAAGCAAAGCAAGAAAGGGAGGTAGATGTTATTATCCATCGTGGGACAAATGATCTGGCTTGCAATGAGGTTTCGAAGGTGAAGGAAGCTTTTCACACACTTGGTAATGATTTACGGGAGGTTCCATAAACTATTTAATTCTCTGCAGTTTTGCCTGTGCATAACCTTCAACATGACAGGAAGATGCGCATTAAGGAATTCAATGTATGTCTTGGTGAATGGTGTCTGAACCAAGGGTTTGGCTTTGTGTCCCATGTTAGCTCTCATTGGAATGGAAAAGAACTGTACAAGAAAGATGGTTTGCATCTTTCTTTCAAGGGAACGAATGTCCTCAGTGAACAGTTCAAAGTATTTGCTAAGGAGCATTTAAACTAGGAAAGGGGGGCAAAAGAGTGATAATCCAGCAGTCCGACTGCCCCCCCGGACAATAGATGCCAGTAGCACATAGGTTAAGAAATTACGAGAGTCTTGTCTACAAATGCTCGCAGTTTAGGGAATAAGATCAATGAACTTGAGTCTATAATGGCATCTGAGAATATAAATTTAGTGGCTGTTACTGAGAGATGGTTCAATGGGAGTAATGACTGGGATATAAGAATACCAGGGTTCTCTCTATATAGGAAAGACAGAGAAGACAGTGAAAGATAGCATAAAATCTAATACAAGTTAGCAAGACCAATTTAGAGTCAGTTTGGGTTACGTTGCAGCTTGATAATCATGAGGTAACTCGTGTAGGTGTGATATATCGACCACCTAGCTAAGTCAAAAAATCTACTAGTTGAGGAAATAGCTAAAATGACATTGAAAAGGGGAAGTTATCATTATGGGAGACTTTAATCTTTCCGATGTAGACTGGAAAACCAGAATAGCTAGTTCTGCCAGGAGTACAGATATTCTAAATTCCCTACTGGGAATCTCTCTACAGCAAGTAGTTGAGGAGCCAACCCCGGAATTTGGTGTCTGATATTACAGTAGGGGAAAGCTTGGGATGTAGTGATCACCAGTCAGTGTGGTTAACTTTAAGTACAGTGAGTAACACCACACAAAAACAAGTTTTAGATTTTAGAAAAACTGACTTTTCTAAAATTAGATTAGTGGTACACGTGTCCCTATCAGATTGGAACAGTTTCAATGGAAGAAGAGTCCAGGAGAAATGTGACTACTTAAAAGTCACTATTGAAGAATAGATAATTGCATTTGCTTGTCAGTAAAAGGGGAAAAAAAAGGAAGAGACCACTGTGGTACTCAGCAGAAGTAGCCAAATCATTAAAAAACTAAAAAGATAGCATTTAGGAACTATAAAAAATAAAATAAATTGATGATGGGCAAATTTATAGGATTAGGCAGAGAGAGGCCAAGCAAGTTATAAGAGCTTCTAAAGCACAAGAGGAAGAGAAATGAGCTCAGTCAGTGAAAAAAGGCGATAAGACATTCTTCAGATACATAAATAAAAAACAGGAAGCTAAAACAAGGAATTACCAAATTAAAAACAAAAGAAGGAAGGTAAATGGAAGACAAAGAACTAGCTGAATGCCTCAATGAATACTTCTGTTCAGTTTTTACAAAGGAAAATGAAGGAAAAGGACCTCAGGAAGGAAGAATAAATCTTTTGATGCATATTAAAAGAGCTTAGCGGTGAACTAGCAAAACCATTAACAGATTTATTTAACCAATCACTGGTAACAGGAGTCGTCCCAAAAGATTGGAAATTAGCAAATGTTTTGCCCATTCACAAGAAAGGTAGTAGGGAGGAACCGCACAACTACAGTTGCAAGAAAGGATTTTCGCACAAATTGGTCATAAAATGTGATCTGATCTTCATCTAAGTCACAATAGACAATCACAGTCTGCTTAAACTAATAACACACAAAGAATTAAATGTTACAATGTTTTTATTGAACACACCATGTAAACATTCACAGTGCAGGTGGAAAAAGTATGTGAACCACTAGACTAATGGCATCTCCAAGAGCTAATTGGAGTGAGGCGTCAGCCAACTGGTGTCCAATCAATGAGATGAGATTGGAGGTGTTGGTTACAGCTGCACGGCCCTATAAAAAACACACACCAGTTCTGGGTTTGCTTTTCACAAGAAGCATTGCCTGATGTGAATGATGCCTCGCACAAAAGAGCTCTCAGAAGACCTACGATTAAGAATTGTTGACTTGCATAAGGCTGGAAAGGGTTATAAAAGTATCTTCAAAAGCCTTGCTGTTCATCAGGCCATGGTAAGACAAATTGTCTTTAAATAAAGAAAGTTCAGCACTGCTGCTACTCTCCCTAGGAGTGGCCGTCCTGTAAAGATGACTGCAAGAGCACAGCGCAGACTGCTCAATAAGGTGAAGAATCCTAGAGTGTCAGCTAAAGACTTACAAAAGTTAAAAAAAAATAAAAAAAAAACACACACCACACATTGCTGCACATTTACAGTTTGCACAAGAGCACCTGGATGTTCCACAGCAGTACTGGCAAAATATTCTGTGGACAGATGAAACGGAAAAAGAGGCACAGAACTTCAACATCAAAACCTCATCCCAACTGTGAAGTGTGGTGGTGGGGGTATCATGGTTTGGGGCCGCTTTGCTGCTTCAGGGCCTGGAGGGATTGCCATCATCGAAGGAAAAATGAATTCCCAAGTTTATCAAGAAGTTTTGCAGGAGAACTTAAGGCCATCTGTCCACCAGCTGAAGCTCAACAGAAGATGGGTGTTGTAACAGGACAAACGACCCAAAGCATATAAGTAAACCAACAACAGAATGGCTTAAACAGAAGAAAATCGCCTTCTGGAGTGGCCCAGTCAGAGTCCTGACCTCAACCCGATTGAGATCCTGTGGCATGACCTCAAGAAAGCGATTCACACTAGACATCCCAAGAATATTGAAATATGGAAAATTCAGCCCGCACTACCCCTAGCAGGTGCAGATTGCTATGGCGAAATAGAGATATAAATGTAAAAACACAAAATGCAATCGCACACTGGAACCAGCACTCTGCCCTGCCTTTATGCTGGATGTTGAATAAGGCATTGGTGTACATTTTGGCCAAAGCGTAATAAGCCACTCACCACGTCAAGGTCGCCTTCATGAGTGGTCCCTAACACTAGTTCCTACTATTTATGGGCCATGACAGCCACATAAAGTCCAGGGAGCGCAGGCACAGCATGCACGCCAAGCACACTCTGCCTTTAACCCCGTCCGGTGCCATTACAGCTTTCAACGGATCCAGGGATGCAAGTACTCACATGCATGCTGAGCCCACTATATACTTCTCCTGGAGCCTAATGGCTACTGGTAGGTGCTGTATAAGCAGACTCAGTTTTATATTGACTTTAAAACCAGCCTCCAGGGGGCAGATTAACTGGACAGATGTGCTTGACTGCTTGGAGATCGCCACGCCTCCAATACGTACTACAAAGAGAAAAATATGGAAAATTCAGCCCGCACTACCCCTAGCAGGTGCAGATTGCTATGGCGAAAGAGAGATATAAATGTAAAAACACAAAATGCAATCGCACACTGCAACCAGCACTCTGCCCTGCCTTTATGCTGGATGTTGAATAAGGCATTGGTGTACATTTTGGCCAAAGCGTAATAAGCCACTCACCACGTCAAGGTTGCCTTCATGAGTGGTCCCTAACACTAGTTCCTACCATTTATGGGCCATGACAGCCACATAAAGTCCAGGGAGCGCAGGCACAGCATGCACGCCAAGCACACTCTGCCTTTAACCCCGTCCGGTGCCATTACAGCTTTCAACGGATCCAGGGATGCAAGTACTCACATGCATGCTGAGCCCACTATATACTTCTCCTGGAGCCTAATGGCTACTGGTAGGTGCTGTATAAGCAGACTCAGTTTTATACTGACTTTAAAACCAGCCTCCAGGGGGCAGATTAACTGGACAGGTGTGCTTGACTGCTTGGAGATCGCCACGCCTCCAATACGTACTACAAAGAGAAAAATATGGAAAATTCAGCCCGATACTTGGGATACTGAAAATTCAGTATCCCAAGAATATTGCTGAACTGAAACAGTTCTGTAAAGAGGAATGGTCAAGAATGACTCCTGACCGTTGTGCACGTCTGATCTGCAACTACAGGAAACGTTTGGTTGAAGTTATTGCTGCCAAAAGGAGGTTCAACCAGTTATTAAATCCAAGGGTTCACATACTTTTTCCACCTGCACTGTGAATGTTTACATGGTGTGTTCAATAAAAACATGGTAACATTTAACTCTGTGTGTGTTATTAGTTCAAGCAGACTGATTGTCTATAGTTGTGACTTCGATGAAGATCAGATCACATTTTATGACCAATTTGTGCAGAAATTCATATCATTCCAAAGGGTTCACATACTTTTTCTTGCAACTGTATAGGCCAGTAAGCCTGACATCAATAGTGGGCAAATTAATGGAAACCATACTTAAGGAGAGGATTGTGGAACATCTAAAATCCTATGGATTGAAAGATGATAAACAGCATGGGTTTACTTCAGGGAGACCATATCAAACTAATCTTATTTGATTGGGTGACTAAAATAATAGATGTTGGAGGTGCAGTAGACATCGCTTATCCAGACTTTAGTAAGGCTTTTGATACTGTCCTACATAGAAGGCTTATCAATAAATTGCAGTCTTTGTGCTTGGACTCCCATATTGTTGAATGGATTAGGCAGTAGCTGAGGGACAGACAACAGAGGGTTGTAGTCAATGGAGTATATTCAGACCATAGTCTTGTTACCAGTGGGGTACTTCAAAAGATCTGTTCTGGGACCCATATTGTTTAATATCTTTATCACCGAAATTGCATAAGGCCTCGATGGTGAGGTGTGTCTTTTTGCTGATGACACAAAAGATTTGTAACAGGGTTGATGTTCCAGGAGGGATACACCAAATGGAAAAGGATTTAGGAAAACTAGAGGAATGGTCAGAAATCTGGCAACTAAAATTTAATGTTGATAAGTGCAAGACAATGCACCTGGGGCGTAAAAACCCAAGAGCAGCATATAAAATCAGTGATACAGTCCTAACCTCAGTATCTGAGAAAAGGGATTTAGGGGTCATTATTTCAGAAGACTTAAAAAGGTAGGCAGACAATGTCATAGAGCAGCAGGAAATACTAGCAGAATGCTTGGGTGTATAGGGAGAGGCATTAACAGTAGAAAGAGGGAGGTGCTCATGCCGCTCTACAGAGCATTAGCGAGACCTCATTTGGAGTATTGTGCTCAGTACTGGAGACCATATCTCCAGAAGGGTATTGATACTTTGGAGAGTTCTAAACAGCTACTAAACAAGTACATGGATTGCAGGATAAAACCTAGCAGGAAACATTAAAGGACCTTAACATGTATAGCTTGGAAGAAAGACGAGACAGAGGGGATATGATAGAAACTTTTAAATACATAAAGGGAATCAAGGTAAAAAGAGGAGAGAATATTTAAAAGAAAAACTGCTACAAGAGGACAGTTTTAAATTAGAGGGCCAAAGGTTTAAAAGTAATATCAGGAAGTATTACTTTACTGAGAGAGTAGTGGATGCATGGAAAAGCCTTCGTGCAGAAGTGGTAGCTGTAAATACAGTGAAGGAATTTAAGCATGCATGGGATAGGCATAAGGCCATCCTTTATATAAGATGGAGCCAGGGTCTATTCATAGTATTCAGTATATTGGGCAGACTAGATGGGCCAATGGTTCTTATCTGCCGACACACTCTGTTTCTATATGTTTCTATGGGGCCACCAGTGTGTCTACTGCGCATGCCTGAGGATCTCTTGTCCGCAAGATGATGGTGGGAAGCTTGTGGTTGATCCTGGATGCCATCAGATCACAACGAGACAGATTAAGTCGAACACCTCTGGGTGCAGAGACCACTAGCCCAGGTCCACGGTCTTCCGGCTGAGGAAGTCCGCCATCCAAATTTCCCACTACTGGAATGTAGACGCCGATAGCACAGGTACATGTTCCTCCGCACACTTTAGAATTTTGGCTGACAACGCCATCACCACCCGACTGCGGGTTCCCCCCTTGTGGTTGACGTACACCACCGCTGTGGCATTTTCCGACTGGATCCAGACCTGCAGTCCACACAGGGGAGGAGTCCAATGAAGCAGGGACAAATAAATGTCCCAAAGATCTAGGATGATGATAGGCAGTCTGGATTCCAAAACAGACCATTTGCCTCGAACTGAGGTGGGAAGATTCCGCCCCAATCGAGGAGGCTGGCATTGGTGGCGATGACCGACCATGAGAGCGGGAGAAAGGATTTCCCAGAGACAAAAGGTTGGAGTCGAGAGCCACCACCTGAGGTCCAAGTGCACCTGCGGAGGAAGGGCGATGGTATGGTCCAAGGAACTTCGTGTCTTGAACCATGACGACAAGATCGCCCACTGGAGAGGAGGAGAGTGAAATTGCTCATAGGGAAGTGCCTCGAAGGAAGAGACCATCGTTCCCAATACTCACATGCAAAACAGGATCGAGTGACGTCTGCGCTGGAGGAAAGACAAACCAACCGCTGAAGGGATAACTGCTTGTCCAAGGGGAGGCAGACTGTTGCCGCGGTCATGTCGAGGATCATGCCGAGGAAAGTAATCCACCTGCTGGGATGCAGTGCTGACTTCTGGAAGTTCACCATCCAGCCGAAACGTGCCAGGGTGATAAGTAAATTGTCCTCCCTCTGACCGAAGGTTGCAGCCTTGGCGAGGATGTCGCCCAGATAGGGATCAGGGAGATTCCCCTGGAATGCAGGGCAAGGAGAGGAGTGAGCACCTTCGTAAACACGCGCAGTGCAGTTGCTAGGCCGATGGGTAGAGCCATGAACCGATTGTGGAGAGACTCCACCACAAAGCGAAGAAAACGCTGGTGCGTGGGAGCAATGGGAATGTAAAAAGGTACGTGTCCTGAATGTCTACCGGCGAAAAGAACTTGCCGCGTTCCAGTGAGGCAACCACGGAGCGGAGCGACTCCATCCTGAAGTGCTCGACCCCGACAAACCGGTTCAGCAACTTGAGGTCTATTACTGGACAAACAGATCCCACTTTCTTGGGGATAAAGCGGAACAGGGGACTGTAATGCCTGAAAAAAGGTGGCGCCCTGAGCTCCGTCTCTAGGCGGCTGGGAAAGGAAGAATCGGTCCGGAGGCCAACTTGATCTTGTAACCCGAGGTTACTATCTCGAGTACCCATTCATAGGAAGTGTGGGACCGTCAAACTTCCTGAAAAAAAGAGGACTCGGCCCCCCACCTGAGAGGGCGTTGGCGTCCCTTAATACTGAAGACTGTCTATTGGCCTGGGCAGGTTGTGCCCGTGAGCGCCTGGCTGGTTGGAGTTTGAAGGACGGTTTTCTCTTCTGCTCTTAATTAAGAAAAAACCCTGGGAGGCGTGCCTGCCAACGGGCATTTGCCAGAGAATAGGCGAAAGGAGCACAAATGGGAGTTTGAGGACCTGGAGAAAACTCAGAGATGATCTCGTTCAAACTAGTACGGAACAGACGAGAACCCGAAAAGGGAAGCCCCGCAAGAGAACGCTTTGATAAAGAGTCTGCAGTCCAGACTTTAAGCCACACCTCGTGCCGTAAGGCGACCCTGAAAGCAGATGAGCGGTCAACAAGAGCGCCCGCATCCAAAGAGGCCTAGCAGAGGTACTTCCCTGTCAGAGATCTGGAGGTCCACCGGGGGAAGGTCAGCCACGATGTCCTGGTGCAGGCGAAGGGCCCATTCACAGACTGCCTTAGCCACCCACGCTGAGGCAAAAAAATGGGATAAAACGCGGAGCCAGCCGCCGCAAAGGCAGACTTCGTAAAAGACTCCAGGCGGCCATCCACGGGGTCCTGAAGGGACGTGCCATCCTCCACAGGGATAGCGGTATGCTTAGCGAGACGCGCCATGGGCGAGACGATTATTTCGCGACCAGGTCTGGCAGAAAGGGTTATAACAGATCGAGGCGCTTAGAAGCACTGAAACGACTATCAGGATGGTCCCATGCCTTGGCAATGACGCCCAAAAAGGTCATCATGCAAGGGAAAGGCCTTAGGGGCTTGTCTCGAGCGGAGAAACGAAACTTCCTGGCAGCTAGATGAAGGAGAGTTGTCCTGAACCTAAGAGGTGTCACGGACAGCCACGACCAGGCTATCTACCATGGAAGCAAGCTTAGAAGATTGTTCCTGATCCAGAGCCTTCGGACAGTGTCTCGCCTGGAAGGTAGGACATGTCCGAGCATGGCCTCGGGGGAGGTGGAGACACTGAGGCATCAGAAGAGGAAGTGTCCTGTTCTGGGCTGCTTGTGAGAAGTTCTGCCCCTATTCTGGTCGCCCGAGAAAGGTGCGGGATGCGCAGGCGAGGACTGGTCAACATATCGACCTATGAGAGAAAGGGTGGATTGGGAAACTTTTGATAGGCCCTCTACTGCCCGGGACAGGGCGCAGGCCCAATCCGGTTCCACAAGGTCAGGGGGCAGTGCGGCTGTTCGGGAGCGATGACTTGGGCCAGTCGGGGCGCACGGCATGCGGTACACAGGGAGTCCGACTGGGCGTAAGGAAACTTGAACTCACATTTAGCGCACGCGTAGTGGGAGGGGGCTGGTGGCAGGCGGAGCGTCAGATGTGGGTTTGGACATGGCTCTAAGAGCTGGAGGGATATAAGGTTGTCCTACCAGAAAAGCTGCAGGTAGAACCAGGTCCTAATCTCCCTCAATTAATCTACCTGCCGACCGACCGAGGTGAAAAGGGAGACGAATGCCAGCTTCTCCTAGGGCCAGCACGGGAAAAGGATGCAACCCCGCTCTCATAGGAGCATAGGGGGTCCAGAGAAAATTATGCCTCGTAGACCCAGAGACCAGGAGCTGAATTATTTGCGGCGGCTGGCTGAGACGCACTTTCAGTCTCTGAAAACCGGAACTGGAGGAGTGGAGGCTGCCCGGAAGAAAGGGTGCAAACCGGAGACCCCACCAGAGGAGGAAAAAACAAGTCATAAGCATGCGGGGGCCGGGACGCCTGCAAACCGGGGTAGGCAGCAAAAGAAGCCAGAGGCTAAATTAGTTGCGGAGGGCAGCCGCGAAGCGGGTGCTGCCGGGAGAGAGGGCGCACACCAGGGACTGGGAAGACTGCCGACCGGGGTAGGCCCAAATAGAGACTGGGGCCTAAATTAGAGGGGCGGGTGGCCGGAAAGACGCTTCCGGGCCGCCGCCAGAAGGAGATGGCACCCCAAGAGCCCCTGCCAGGGCCAAACCTCCAGGGAGGACATTTGGACCCCAGGGACGGAAAAAAGGGAAGGAGGGGAGCAGGCAGTGGAGAATACTCACCCAATCTGGCCTACTCACCCCATCTTTCCCCTCTTTTGTTCACCCTCCCTCGATTGGCCAGCAGGGTCACCTCTTCAGCTGCTGGCACCAAATGTGGTAGAAAGCTGGCAAGGAGGGAGGGCCGGATCTGTGATCCCTTGGCTGGCGGAAAGCAGGTGAGCGAGGTTGCCCTGGTCCTTTTTCTTCTTGGGGGAGCTAGACTGGGAGGGAAGCCGACCCAGGCCATGGTCCCCCAGCCTGAAAAGAAAAAGCCCTAACATTTTATTTATTTATTGCAGAATTAAACCTGCAGAGCAGGGAGGTCTGCCTTCTACGACACCAAGATAAAAAAACTGATATGCTCTCTCTAGGCTGGAGGGGATATAGCTGGCGGGTGGAGCTAACACTTTTTAACCTAGTGTCGCCTCATAGCGGCAGCAGAAACTATACCCACGGTCATGTGTCCCACAAGGAAAAAACTGTATGTGAATGTACCCTTTAGGGCTGGTTTACAAGACTGTCCTCTGTCCGGGATTCATGGACCATGTGTCAGACACATCTCTTGCACCGACTGCGGCTCTCTTTACCCTTAACTGACTGCAGCATAGTGTTTTATGATGCAGTCAGTTCCTATCTGATCGTGGGTCTATTGTAGTGTACTCACATGATGGTTAGGTCTTGGAGATGCAGCCAACACAGGGACCTCATTTCCTGGACTGTGCATGGATGTGTGAATCAGCCTTAGGGTTCATGCAGACGAGCGTAGGCCGTCCATTCCCATATTGCGGTTCGTGGTCTGCCAGATACGAAGCAGACCAAAGCGGAGGCCCAGATCGGAAGCCCACAGAAGCACTACAAAGTGCTTCCATGGGATTTCGGTCCGTGCCTCTGTACTGCAAAAAAATAGAACATGTTCTATTTTGCGGTGCGGACAGTATCTTGCGGATCACGAACCCTTTCAAGTCAAAGGGTCCACATCCGCAAACGATGTACACATGACCGGTGCTCATTTTCAGTCTGCAGCATGGGCACTGTGCAAGTTACGCTTATGTGCATGAGCCCTTAATATCTGAACTGCCCCGCAAAAATCTATGGGAATATTACAGGACCGAGATCTGAGAGATAAGAAATCCACACCAAGAGAATAAAAACAGTCTGCTAAACGCAGTGGAAACCCACACATCAAGGCTAGTTTAAAGGGTTCTCAGAGATTCTGATATTGATGAGCTATCCTCAGGATCAGTGAGGGTCAGACATCTGGGACCCCCACCGATCAGCTGCTCGAGGAGGCTGTGGTGTCCTACTGGGCTCTGTTTGTGTTTCATATGTTTTCTGGGGGTGGCGTTTTTTTTTTTTAGTCTTGCAAAGTTTAGTTTTGTTTCAGTTTTTTTTTTTAGACCTTGTTTTCCTACATTTTGTTTCTATTAATGAGAGCGACAAACTAAAGCAAAAACACAATCAGACAACAAAGTTCACATACCATTTTATTATAACATTAATCAATTTCAGTTGTTTGAAATCGGAACTGGAGATATCGTATTGTAATACCACACTCTGAGATCCACATTCTTGTCGTAGATGGGCACAGTAAACCTTGACTTCGATGTCCTTTACTTCCATCGCTGAAAGTGGCTATAATGGCAATGAGTGAAAATATCTCGGGAATATTCTGATGTTTTCGTGGCAATTAAATAAATATAGAGTGATCCATGTCATCTACTGAGCTAATTTGGCATCAACTAATCATATTCAATAATAATCTGCACATTTTCAAGATCCTTTTTAAAAGGACTTGCTTGGAGAAATATACTTAAGGATATGGATGCGTCAGCATTAAAGAAATTATTAATTCAGGATATATATATATATATATATATAATATATATTTACACAATAAAAAATGTACTTACTGTATTTAAAGTAAAGTGGCACAAACAGCAGGAGGTACGCTGCCCCAGCTTATTGGTTACAAAGGATAATTTTCTGTAAAAGAGGTTGTGCACATTTGGGGGCTTTTTTGGCAAACTCCCCCTCCTGCACAGACCTGCAAAAGGGAAGCATACTTGCCTGATACCAGGTGCTGGCTCTCGCCATCTTTGCTCCCTGGCCTTGACTGCTCCGCTGGCCTCCATGGATGTCAACTTTCTGTTTGATGCTGTCACAAAAGTAACATCTCCCACGTGACACAAGGTGAGGAGGTCACCTCTGCAGCCAGTGAGTGGCTGCGGCAGCGTTAAACAGGAGGTTTACATCCATGAAGCCCAGCGGAGCAGTTGAGGCCAGAGAGCAAAGATGCTGGGAGCCAACACCAGGAAGCAGGTAAGTATGCCAAATTCCCACCGCGTCCCAATGGTGCACATCCCTTTTATGCAATGGCAAAATAAAGAAAAAAAATCCTGTTATCTGTGAAATATACAGAAAAAAATAACAAATGTTGATGGCAACAAGGAGCAAAAGATACTATTCATATAACAGAAGTTCTGACTTTACAAAATGACCTCGGACCCACATTAAAGCACAAATTTCTGATGTGACAATCAAGACATCTTATTGCATGGCCATCGGCTCTACTTTTCTCCATATAAAATATTGACGTTCCTGACGTGGACTTCCCATGAAGTTTGAACCTGGTCCTCATGGTACACCATAGGGAATGTGCTTCTTTCAGCACGAAACCTGACAAGCCGGCTGCTCACTTTCAGCTGAGCAAAATCTTCAGAAAAGCTACATGAATTGTCAGGGTAAGATGGATGTTAATTTCTGCTATTTGAGAATGAACTGAGGAGAGGGGATAGGATTAAAAAAAAAAAAAAAAAAAAAAAAAAAAAAAAATACAAAACCCCTTTCGTGTTGTTGGACAAAGGCACCTCAATGTTCACATTTAGAAAGGTTTTAGATTCGATTTTGCCTACCACCAGTGTAGTAAAAAAGAAGATAGGAGGTTTCCTTGGAGCAGCTTTTGCACAGTCCGAGCAGGTTCCATGGCAGGAGGACAGTTCTATCCAACAACCTCTGAAGCACTGCAGCTCAAGTGAAGGGGACTTTAATAAACTGGAAACACACGGGTGCCCTGGTAAAGACCATGCCAGCATAGGACTGGAAATCCCTTTTTTCACCAGTTTTTGGTTGTCAATGCCTCCTTGCTGCTTTGGCTTCTTTACATGAATTGCATCTTTGGAAAAAAAAAAAATAAAGAAAAATTATCTGAGTAATATCTTTGCACAAATCACGGCTCAGGCAAAATGAGAAACTGATATAATTTTTATTTATTTTTTTAAATACTTCATACACAGAATAAAGCAGGGTCCGGAACAAACATGAAGTGTGGCCACTAGCCGGACCACTTCAGTCGTACACAGTTTAAAAAAAGGTCTTTGTAAGGAACGAAACCTCCTGTTATCTTAAAAAGTGGCTACGCTTCTGTATACGTGTGTAACACATTTTGCCTGGACCTTGTTTTATTTTATGTATAAATCATGACAACTGTGTGCCATGTCATTACATCCTATGAGTCCTCCACAGCGCACCTCTCACATAGGAAGGGCGCAGTTATCGCAATTAGAACGTTTAACATCTTAAAAACAAGCTACATGCGTCATAAAAAAAAACAAAAACAAAGCATGAACAGTATCACACGCAAGGGAGAAGGCAAATTTTGCCTTTTGGTGTGACCACCACCTTGACAATCAACTTCTTTAATATGACATCCACCGTTTTAAGCAGGGGAGCCCCTTTATGATGTAAAATATTGAGGAGGTGATATTCTGTCACCAATGCAGGTTTGACCGCTTAATCCTTAAGGAAATCTAGTATTACGCTGCATTTATTGCTGACCAGGACCATTTTTAACCACCGGGTTAAATCGGCTCTAATTTATTTGGTAGAACTAAAGCTATCCTAAAATCTTGCAGTGTCCTCAGCAAGCAGTTTATTTAACTACAAATAGACAGGTTGGTATATAACATGCAGGTGAACATTTCGTTTTCGTAAGAGTGACAATCTTACCTGTGCTCCAGAAACAGGTGCAAATGGATTGGTGGGTCTTATTCCTGGCTGTGTATAAATCATCGGCTGAGAAACCATGAGAGGATTTGCACCAATCTGTGTAGGAACCTGAAAATGAAACGCAATATATATTTATAACATTTTAGCATCAACAGAGTTAAAGCGAACCTGTCACCTCATTTTCACTTTTTAAACTATCAACAGTACGTTATAGATTACCTTTAGTGTGTTGTTATCCATGTTAGGTGCGCTTTTCTGCGCTCTTTATTCATCCAGAAATCGGCTTATAAAGTTCAAATTTTGTGCTGTAACAGTCAAGCAACAAGTCAAGGGGGTAGCCCTTTCATCTCCTCTGGCCAGTACCGCCCCTGCCCTAACGCCGCCTCTATGCCATGTAATTGACAGCAGGCTCACTCGCAGGGACGGCGCTTCTGAATCCTGCGCATGCGCCGTCCTCCTCATTCGCTGCTCGCTCCCGTCTTTCTTGCGGACACAAGCTCCGCTCCCGATGATCACTGGCTTGCAATCTGGTTACAAGTCTACAGTGATCACGTGGGGCACTTGGAGCATGAAGATAGTGGAGCGCTGCGCACGGGAGGTAGAGAAGCAGGCAGGAATCGCGTATGGCGCATGCGCTATTCTCTTACATGGTCGCGCTTGTGTCCGTAAGAAAGACGGGAGCGAGCGGCGAATGAGGAGGACGGCGCATGCGCAGGATTCAGAAGCGCCGTCGCTGCGAGTGAGCCTGCTGTCAATTACATGGCATAGAGGCGGCGTTAGGGCAGGGGCGGTACGGCCAGAGGAGAGGAAAGGGCTACCCCCTTGACTTGTTGCTTGACTGTTACAGCACAAAATTTGAACTTTATAAGCCGATTTCTGGATGAATAAAGAGCGCAGAAAAGCGCACCTAACATGGATAACAACACACTAAAGGTAATCTATAACGTACTGTTGATAGTTTAAAAAGTGAAAATGAGGTGACAGGTTCGCTTTAAATTAGCTTACAAAGTACCTAATAGGGTGGGGCTATCTGGGACATTGATGTCAGATAGTTATGGGTTCCGCCTCTGGGACCTACTCCAATCTCTGGAACAGGGCCCCTAATGTAAAACAGAGAAGCTGGGAATGCGCGGCCCCCTTAACACTATAGGCGTACAGAAAATAGCAAAGTGCCCGGCTCGGCTATTTCCCAGCCGTGCCATAGTGGTGACTGGAGTGGTGGCTGCGCATGTGCTGTGTGTTCTTCATTCACTGACATGGAACTTCCAGGACTCCTATAGAGATGATTTTGGAGAACAAGCCTCGCATATGAGTGTTGTGCTCTCCTTCACTTCATGGGCCCCTTTCTGGAGACAACAGCAGGTCCCAGAGGTGCAACCCACACCTTTCTGACACTGATAGCATATACTAGATATATGCCATCAATGCCCCAGAAGGGCCAATCCCTTTAACCCCTTATGGACCGGGCTCATTTTCACCTTAAAGGACCAGGCAATTTTTTGCAAATCTGACCAGTGTAACTTTATGTGCGAATAACTTTAAAACGCTTTTACTTATCCTGGCCATTCTGAGAAAGTTTTTTCGTCACATATTGTACTTCATGACACTGGTAAAATGGAGTTAAAAAAACAAACATTTTTATTTATAAAAATAAATAAATAGATGATAATACCAAATTTACCAAAAATTTGGAAAAATTTGCAAATTTCCAAGTTTCAATTTCTCTATTTCTATAACACATAGTAATGCAGCCAAAAATAGTTATTACTTTACATTCCCCATATCTCTACTTCATGTTTGGATCATTTTGGGAATGCCATTTTATTTGTTGGGGATGTTACAAGGCTTAGAAGTTTAGAAGCAAATCTTGAAATTTTTCAGAAGTGTTCAAAAACCCACTTTTTAAAGGACCAGTTCAGGTCTGAAGTCACTTTGCGAGGCTTACATAATAAAAAACACCCAAAAATGACACCATTCTAGAAACTACACCCTTTCAATGTATTCAAAACTGATTTTACAAACATTGTTAACCCTTTAGGTGTTCGACAAAAGTTAATGGCAAGAGAGATAAAATTTCAGAATTTAGATTTTTGGGCATATTTTCCATTTTAATCCATTTTTTCCAGTAACAAAGCAAGGGTTAACAGCCAAACAAAACTCAATAATTATTGCCCTGATTCTGCAGTTTGCAGAAACACCCAATGTGTGCTCATAAACTACTGTACGGGCACACAGTAGGGGGCGTAGAGGGAAAGGTGCGCTGTGTGGTTTTTAGAAGGCAGATTTTGCTGGACTGGTTTATTTACACCATGTCCCATTTGAAGCCCCCTGATGCACCCCTAGAATAGAAACTCCATAAAAGTGACCCCATTTTGGAAACTACGGGATAAGGTGGCAGTTTTGCTGGGACTATTTTTAGGGTACATATGATTTTTGGTTGCTCTATATTACATTTTTGTGAGGCAAGGTTACCAAAAATAGAAATTCTGAAATTTCATCTCCATTTGCCATAAACTCTTGAGGAACACCTAAAGGGTTAATAAAGTTAGTAAAATCAGTTTTGAATACCTTGAGGGGTGTATTTTCTTAGATGGGGTCACTATTATGGAGTTTCTACTCTAGGGGTGCATCAGGGGTTCTTCAAATGGGACATGGTGCCATAAAAATAAATAATAAAAAAAGCCATCAAAATCTGCCTTCCAGAAACCATATGGCGTTCCTTTCCTTCTGCACCCTGCCATTTCGTCATACAGCAGTTTACGAACACATATGGGGTGTTTCTGTAAACTGCAGAATCGGGGTCATAAATATTAAGTTTTGTTTGGCTTTGTTTTAGCTTTGTTACAGGAAAAAAATTGATTAAAGGGGTTATCCCATCTTAGACAATGGGGGCATATCGCAAGGATATGCCCCCATTGTCTGATAGGTGCGGGTCCCACCTCTGGGACCCGCACCTATAACGAGAACAGAGCCGGGGAGAGTTGTGGCTGGAGGACCCCGGGTTTCCCAGGGTCCGACCACCACCAGGCACAGCTCCCCGCCTCTCCCATTGAAGTGAATGGGAGCGCACCGCACATGCGTGACCAACGCTCCCATTCATTTCTATGGGGCCGACGGAAATAGCCGAGCCAGCGCTCGGCTATTTTCGGCGGCTCCATAGAAATGAGCGGAGGGCAGCCGAGCATGCGCAGTGCGCCCTCCTCCACTTTCTCTGCTCCGTTCTCCTTATAGGTGCGGGTCCCTGCGGTGGGACCCGCACCTATCAGACAATGGGGGCATATATGCGATATGCCCCCATTGTCTAAGATGGGATAACCCCTTTAAAATGGAAAATTTACCCAAAAATAGCTGCTTTGGCACAGTTTTTATTTTATTTTTTTGATCGTGTTCATCTGAGGGGTTAGGGCATGCGGTATTTTTTTTTTAGCAGATTCTTACGGACACGGCGATACCTAATATGTATTTTTTTTAAATGTATTTAGGTTTTACACTATATTATCCTGTTTTAAACAAAAAATAAAACATTTTAGTATCTCCATAGTCTAAAAGTCATATTTTTTTTTTTTGTTGTTGATCATCTTAGGTAGGTGCTAATTCTTTGCTGGATGAGAAGAAACTGTTTTATTGGCACTATTTTGGGGGGCATATGACTTTTTGATCGCTTGCTATTACACTTTTTGTGATGTACGGTGACAAAAAAAAACCCCCACTTTTTTGCACCGTTTTTTTTTTGACCATGTTCATCTGAGGGGTTAGGTCATGGTCTATTTTTATAGAGCAGATTCTTACGGACGCGGCGACACCCAATATGTATACTTTTTATTTATTTATTTTAGTTTTACCCAAAAATATTTTTGTTTTAGTGTCTCAAGTCTGAGAACCAGGTTTTTTTCCGATTGTCAGTGGCTAAATGGAATTAAAATTGAAGAAGGGGATTATAAATTTAGTACTTCATGGAAGTGTGGTACTCCCTGAAGCAACCGTCAATGCCGAGGCCCGGATGATCGGGGCACGTGTCTCACTGAGTGGTGGTGGCCTTCCATATCCCCCTCCTTTGACACACTCTGCACTTTTTTGGGGACCGTCCCTTCTTTCCAGTATGGGGGACCACACCTGGAAAGTGTTGGTGACCCGGGCGCCTCCAGTTGCCGAGGTACTCCGGTCAGAAAATATCAGGGACTGGAGGACTGCCTCATAGAACTGCAGGAATTTCCCTCTGTTGCCAGCGCTCCGGGACACCACAAAAGAGTTGTACAAGGCAACCTGTACCAAGTAGACCGCAACTTTTTGCGCATGGCGTTATATGGCTTGAGGACTAGATCAGAGAGATCAACTCCTCCTATATACCGATTGTAGTCGACGATACAATCAGGCTTGAGGTACCTCGCACAGGGACAGGTGTGATGCCGTTACCGTGAATTGTGGACAGTACAAGGACATCCCTATTGTCCTTATATCTGACCAGCAACAGGTTTCCACTGGTAAGGGCACGGGTCTCAGCCCTGGGGATAGGTACCTGGAGGGGGTCGGTAGGGAGGCCGCGTTGATTTTTCATACGGTCCCACAAGCGGACGTGGATCTGGCTGCGAGGGACTGGAACAAGGGAATGCTGGTATAAAAGTTATCCACATACAGGTGGTAACCCTTATCTAGCAGTGGGTGCATAAGGTCCCACACAAGTTTCCCCCTAACACCCAGAGTGGGGGGAAATTCTGGGGGTTCAATACCCACGAAACTCGTAAGTGTACCCTGAGGTACTCTCACAAAGTTTGTACAGCTTCACGCCATACCTCGCCCGCTTAGAGGGAACATACTGGCGGAAAATGAGTCTCCACTTGAAAGCAATGAGAGACTCATCAACCGCAACCTCCCTTCTGGGTACATAGGCCTCCCAAAATTTGGCCCCAAAGTGATTGATGATGGCCTGATTTTTTACAGGCAGTCATAGGCAGGATCACCTTGGGAGGGGAAGGGGGGACATGCTGCATTATTATCTGCATAATGCAGGCATTTCCGAATGGCCTCAAACCGGGTACGTGTCATGGCCGTACTGTAAAGTGGGGTCTGGTAGAGGACGTCCCCACTCCAGTAAAGGCCGACACAGTTTTTTTTTTTTTTTTTTACTACGCTCATGTGCAGCACGAGGCCCCAAAACATCCTCATCCCGGCTGCACTGGAGTCCAGCCACCGGCCCTAGCCAAAAAGGAGCCCGGGTGTTTAGCAATGAACTGTTGGGCGTACAAGTTCGCTTGCTCCACCATCAGATTCACAAAGTGGTCACTGAAAAAAAGACTAAAATAGTCATATTCAGTGAAGCCCACTGTGGGAATCTGGATTCCTAGTTGGCCAGCAAATTTAGGGCGTATGCATCCTCGGCCGAGAACGTCCGGCGGGCCATAGGGGAGTGTGTGTGTGCGCGCGCGTGGAAAACTTTATTCAGTGTGCGTGTGTGTGGGGGACGGGTGTTCGTGTACTTTGCTCTACACCTAACATAAAAAAATTATAATATAACAAAAAAACAAACAAAAAAAAATATAGAAATTTCCAAAAAGTGTAAAAAAAATTATAAAAAGATTCAAACGCTCTGATCAGCAGTACAAAGCTAATCAGCAATGGGGTGGGCTAACAGTGGACCCCAGATCCAGTGCTACAACATAAAACAAAACAAAAAAAAAAACTTTTCCCTCTAACTCTCCCTGCCTACCTCACCCAAATACGCCGATTTGTGCCCGATGGCATAAAAAAAATTATAATAATACACTGTAGCCGGAGCTCATCACTCTCCCCGCTCCACGGACGTGTATGAGCGGGGAGAGGAGCTCCGGCAATAGCTCCGAGCTCCAGTGATTGGTGGTGTATTATCACACCACCGATCACAGTCCTATTCCGGGTTATCGGGTCACCAGAGACCCGAATAACCCGGAAACGCAGCAAACCGCAGGTCTGAATTGACCTGCAGTTTGCTGCGATCGCCGACACGGGGGCTCAATGATTCGAGCAGGCACCTTGTTCCGATCACCGCCCGCCGGTGATCGGAACTACACAGGGCGTACCTGTACGCCCTGTGTCCTTAAGTAAAGGACATCAGGGCGTACAGGTACACCCTGTGTCCGTAAGAGGGTAAAGGGTCAATCATCAGTTTGACCATACTGACAGCACTAGGTAGAGGCCAGGCAGAGCAGTAGAAACATACATTTTACGGAGCTTTTATTAAGGGTACATTCAGAAGACTGTACTGATGGGTCCGCATCCATCCTGCAATGTTACGGAACGGATGCAGACCCATTCATTTCAACGGGGCCGCAAAAGATGCGGACAGCACACTGTGTGCTGTTCGCATCCATACTTCCATTCTGCGACACCGCAAAAAAAGATAGAGCATGTCCTATTGTTGTCCATATTTGCAGACAAGAATAGGCATTTCTATCATAGGTCTGGCCATGTGCTGTCCGCTACAATGAGGAACGCACACGGCCGGTATGTGCATTTTGCAGAACCGCTATCCACAAAACATATACGGTTGTGTGAAAGTACCCTAATAAGTAGTAGTGTGAATCTGGCCATTGCAAGTGGTCTTCTGGTTGAATGTCACTCATAACAAAGGGGAGGGGTGTGAAGCAGCTCAGCTCAGATGGTGTTTCACAGGGAAGCATCTGTTCTGTGCACTTGCAGGATCAGTATCTGGCATGCACTGCAAAAGGTATGTTGTTTCTGCTCATCTCTAGCACACATTTAGTGCAGTCAGCAGTTCTGCGTCGTCAAAATTGCTGACAAACATTCTTTAAAGAGTCCCTGTACTTTCAAACAATTTCATTTCATTTCATTTCATTTAATAAAAAATGGTGTAACTAGCAAATTTCTATAACACTATTTAAAAATCTGGCTGTATCCACCTGAAAAAAAGCTGAAAGTCATGGCCACTTCTACCTAAGTTGCAGTCCACTGACTGTCTGTTCCTAGTAACAGACACAGAAGACGGCAGAGAGGAAGTGGGGTCGTATCAGAGCTAGCTGAGAATATGAGCCTGATAAATGAACTGCTTCTACACTCTTTACAAATATCTCAAGAGCCTCCTGTGTACCCAAGTGTGATTTATCCTTCCATATCTGTTCTGTGCGCTCCCTAGATGAAAACAAACATAGTGGGAAGTAATGGAAAGGGACGTCACAGCAGTACAGTGCTGGCAGACTCCCATAAAAAGGGAGACACTCCTTGCTTCTGAGAGAAATGCACCTAGATGTGCAGCTAAAACAGGGAATAATATGGCTGAAAATAACATTAGGGAAGCTGTTCTTTTGTCTTTGTACAATCATAACTATAAACAAAAAATGAGGACTGTGCACACCCTTTCTTCTTGATATGAGGTGCAGTGGATAACAGGAGGGGTGAATCCCCAATAAACATGTAAAAGGAGCTTCTACGCACACTGTTAGAATGCGGTGAGGTATTTATTATATCTCACACTTAGTACAAAGAAGCACAGCCATTATGCAAACTTTAAAGTGTACTTTTAAAGTAAGATGAATAGATTTCTTACCATTCCATACACAGGCACTTGAGGCGTAGCAACTGGATAGTTCAGTGGTGCAGGAACCTAAAAAAAGGAAACAAAGCACATAATTCTATATACACAATGTCATCTAATACACTTCCCATCAAAATCAGAATGAGTCACATAATTTTTAAAGAGGTAGTCTCATTAATACATTTTCTGTCAGATCATGCAAAACTTTTTTGAACTGGAATCACCAGGGACACTCATCAATATTCATAGAAAAATTGTATTTTTTTTTTTCAGAATTGTTTTTTCTTTTTGGCAGTACTAGACAATTGGAAATGATATAAAAACTAGCAGAAGGACGCAGCTTCGCACGGTATATTTTATCCATTTCATTTAATGTTTGTAGGTGTCGTTAAAAGATATGGACAGTATCCCCTTTAACAGTGACCTCCACAGCCCGCTACCCCTTAACACTGACCTCCCTTCATAAAATGGGACCTCCACAACACCCCACCCCCTTGACAATGACCTCCACAGGGGCTCACCCCCTTAAACACTGACCATAGGTTACAGACCCCTGTGACCTCCACCATTCCCGGTCCCCTTAACAGAGATCTCCACAACAACTTCCCCTTTAACAATGACTGCCACAGTACCCCACTCCCTTAACAGTGACCTCACAGTACCCCACTGCCCCTTGAAAAAGTGGCCTCCACAGTTCCCTGCTGCCTTAACAGCGACCTCCAATGCAGTCTTCCCCCTTAACAGTAACCTCCACAGCAGCTGGCCCTTTATTTGTGACCTTCACAGTACCCCATCTCGTTAACAGGGATTTCCACAATACCTTGCCCCTTAACAGTGACCTCCACAGAGCTCTGTTTCCTTAAAATGTGACTTCCACAACATCCCACCCCATTAACGGTGAGTGACCTCTACAGCACCACGCCCCTTTAACACTGACCTCCATAGTGGAACGTCTCCTTAACTGTGACCTTCACCGTTTCCTGCCCCCTTAACAGAGACCTCCACAGCACCCGCCCCTTTAACAGTGACTGCTACAGTAACCCGCTGCCTTAAAAGTGACCCCCACAGCGGCTGTCCCTTTAATAGGGACCTCCACAGTGCTCTGCATGCTTAACAGTAACCTCCACAGTGCCCGCCCCCTTAGCAGTGACCTCCACAGTACCCCATCTCCTTAACAGTGATTTCCACAACACCCTGCCTCCTTAACAGTGGCCTCTACTGCAATCTGCCCCTTATTACTGACCTCCATAGCGGACTGTCCCCTTAACTGTGACCTCCACAACACTCTGCTCCCTTAACAGTGTCATCCACAGCACCCTGCCCCTTTAAAGCGGACCTACAGCAGTGCAGAAAAATGGCTGGGTTGTTATGGAAACCTGGTGTAAAACTGTGTGTAAGTGGAGACTAAGACTGCGAGCTTCCATTGGCTGATAATGGTCATGTGACTGTGTACGCAGTTGGAATGTGAGTGAAAGATCTGGAGGCTTCTATTGGCTAATGTAGGTCATGTGATGGAGCCATATTTGCATTTTTGGGGACTATCTCAGGAACAGTATGTCCTAGAGAACTGAGACAAATTCCGTGATTGTAAAAAGCGACGGTGCGGATTCCTTTAGCGGACATACATACACTCAGCTTTATATATTAGATATTGTCAACACAAAAGAAAAAAAACTTGTATTAATTTATGAAGATAGGTAATCCACTGTCAATTTACTGCTGCTGTGAGAGGAATATGATATAACCTGCCTGTAGGGAATATCTTTTTTTTTCCTTTTGCCCCACAAAAATAAGTTTGATCCAAT
Source organism: Bufo gargarizans (assembly GCF_014858855.1). Classification (NCBI taxonomy): domain Eukaryota; kingdom Metazoa; phylum Chordata; class Amphibia; order Anura; family Bufonidae; genus Bufo; species Bufo gargarizans. Next base: position 87,424,346 of record NC_058088.1, read on the forward strand.
ATACTAATAAAGCACAAGTGCTAAGTTGGGAGGTCCACAGTACGGCTACAGGCCAGACCTAACCGAGCCCCAATTTCCCCTTGCTCTTGACTGACATCTCCCTCTCCTCCAACATCACACATCCTTGCTCAGAAGTCTCATGCAGGCTTAGTGTACAGCCTGACCTCCTCAGTTGGCAATGAAAGGCCTATATGTACACTGCACTGGCACAATTTCAGAGCAGGGATGGGTGAGATGTCAATGAGGAGCAAGGGGGAGGAACAGGGCTAGGTTAGGAGAAAGGCCTGACCTCTTGCCGTGCTATGGACCTCCATTAGCATATCAGCAGATACTTCTTTTTCTGTGATGCAACCTCTGACAAGGTTAAAAATGGTATGTATGATAGTTTAATATATGAGAATTATATATAATATAAAAATAAAAAAATTATAATTTTTATTTATAAAAAAAGCCAAATTTACCCAAAATTGGGAAAAATTTGCAAATTTCAAATTTCTCTACTTTTATAATAGATAGTAATACCTCCAAAAATAGTTATTATTTTACATTCCCCATATGTCTACTTCATGTTTGGATCATTTTGCAAATGCTATTTTATTTTTTGGAGACGTCAGAAAGCTTAGAAGCAAATCTTGAAAATTTTTCAGAAAATTTCTAAAACCCACTTTTTCAGGACCAGTTCAGGTCTGAAGTCACTTTGTGAGGCTTACATAATAAAAACCACCCAAAAATGACTCCATTTTACAAACTACACCCCTCAAGGTATTCAAAACTGATTTTACAAACTTTGTTAATCCTTTAGGTGTTCCACAAGAATTAATGGAAAATAGAGATAACATTTCTGAATTTAACTTTTTGGGCAGATTTTCCACTTGAATCCATTTTATTCCAGTTACAAAGCAAGGGTTAACAGCCAAAACAAAACTCAATATTTATGGTCCCGATTCTGTAGTTTACATGGCATTGCGCAGAAGGAAAGGAACGCCATACGGTTTTTGGAAGGCAGATTTTGCTGGACTGTGTTTTTGACACCATGTCCCATTTGAAGGCCCCCTGATGCACCCCTAGAGTAGAAACTCCCAAAAAGTGGCCCCATTTTGGAAACTACGGGATAAGGTGGCAGTTTTGTTGGCACTATTTTAGGGTACATATGATTTTTGGTTGCTCTGTATTACACTTTTTGTGAGGCAAGGTAACAAGAAATAGCTGTTTCTGCACAGTTTTAGGTTTTGTTATTTACAACACTCATCTGACAGGTTAGATCATGTGGTATTTTTATAGAGCAGGTTGTTACGGACGTGACAATACCAAATATGACTACTTGTTGTATGTTTACATAAAGCATTTTTGTGAAGTAAGGTGACAAAAAAAAAAAAAAGAAAAAAAAAGCAGGTTCTTACGGACGCGGCGATACCCAATTTATTTACTTAAGTTATACACAATAACAGCATTTTTAAACCCCCAAAAAACTGTTTTAGTGTCTCCATGTTCTGAGCCATAGTTTATTTTTATTTTTTGGGCGACTGTCTTAGGTAGGGGCTAATTTTTTGCGGGATGAGGTGACGGTTGGATTAGTACTATTTTGGCGGGCATATGCCTTTTTGATCGCTTGGTGTTGTACTTTTAGGTGACAAAAAAAAAAGGGTTTTTTTTTTAGGACGGTGTTCATCTGAGGGGTTAGGTCATGTGATATGTTTATAGAGCCGGTCGATACAGAACTTAATTTTTTTTTGGGGGGAGGGAACGACTTAATTTTTTCAAATTTTATTTCCATTTATTTTTTGTCCCCTTTACAATGCATTCCAATACTTCTGTATTATGCATTGGCTATAAGTATAAAGCAGTGTGTATTACACATACAGCTTCCTGCCTGTGAGATCCAGGGGGCTGGATCTTACAGGCTCTCCCCCAGAAGGCAGTCCCGATGCCTAAGGAATGCATCGTGCCGACTTCCCTGCCATCGGGTCCCCTTAACAGCAGCACAGGGATCCGATGGCAGCCCAACATCGCACGTGCCGGAGTCAGTGCTGACCGTAGCACATAAAGGATTAATGCGCCAGTATCTGTGATTTCAGTAACTGCCAGACCCTTGCCGCTGATTGGGCTGGCGCAGCTACTGCACCCGCCCGATCACCATGAAATACATGTATGTCACAGGTCTTTAAGTCGCGGACAGAAATGACATACATGTATGTCATGGGTTCTTTAGGGGTTAAACAATACATTACAAGTATTTTCCTGCTTTAGATACGGCAATGGAGAGAAATGCTGCCACAAAGCAAATCAAATATACATAGCACAGCTTCACATGCATGCAGGCAAAACCTCCCAACACCATAGGACACTGCAGCGCTGCTCATAAGTGAAGACAAGCCCCACGACTGCCAGTATTGCATGCTGCTTAAACAGGACTGCAAGCAGCACAAGTCACCGTGCTGACCAAGTCAAAATGCTTGTGTACTGTGACTGAACCGCCTGTCATGCTGCCACAGAAAATCGTGGTAAGGCATGGGTGGGGTGTATGATTTAAGGGATTGGTTTAATAAGGAGATTTTTTGTGAAACTCACCTGTAAAATCTTTTTCTCGTCTTTTCCATTGGGGGACACAGACCATGGGTATAGCTTAGAGGTATTAGTAGGAGGGACAGTATGCAAATATAAAAGAGCTCCTCCTCCTCGGGCTATACCCTCCAGGCTCCACCAAGAGGAACTCAGGCGTTGCAAAAGCAGTAGGAGAAGGAAACAATAAAACATAATGGAAGCCATCGGACCAAAGCCCATGAGGTCCAACCACAAAACAGAACTGAAGACCCCTCCTGCAACAGGCAGCATGGGTGGGAGCTGTGTCCCCCAATGGAAAAGACAAGAAAAAGATTTTACAGGTGAGTTTCACAAAAAATCTCCTTTTCTCGTACTTTTTTCCATTGGGGGACACAGACCATGGGGTGGGAAAAAAACCATCAACACCGCCAGGAGGAACATCCATCGGTCAAACAGGAACCACAGCCTGCAAAACCCTGTGGCCAAGGACAGCATCAGCCGAAGCCAGCGAATGCAACTGATAAAACTTTGTAAAAGTATGTAAGGACGACCAGGTGGCCGCCTTACACAGTTGAGACACAGGCACAATTGCGTCTTGCCCAGGAAGCTCCCACCGCCCTAGTGGAGTGAGCGGCAATCCGAGCCGGGGGAACCCTACCTCAAGCGCGATAAGCCGCGGAGATAGCAAAGCGGATCCATTGTGCTACAGTGACCTTGGAGGCCGCCAGACCCTTACGAGGTCCCTCGGGAATCACAAAGAGGGAGTCTGAACGGCAAACGGAGGCTGTAGCCATCAGATACACCTTCATGGCCCGGACGACATCCAGGGAATGGAGAGCGCGTTCCTTGGGGTTCGCCGGAGAAGGACAAAAGGAGGGCAGTACCAGATCCTCGTTAAGGTGGAAAGGAGAGACCACCTTGGGCAAAAAGGAGGGAACCGGACGGAGCACCACCTTATCCTGGTGAAAAAAACACTTTCCAGGTGAGAAAAGTCAGGGAGACCTCCCTCAGAGGCTCGAAGGGGGCCGTCTGAAGGGCGCGAAGGACCAAATTGAGATCCCAAGGCAGCAAAGGGGGGGACATACGGAGGGACCGAATGCCAGCCAGAGCAGAAACTTGACCCTTCAGGGAGCTCAGCGACAGTCCCATCTCGAGTCCAGACTGAAGAAAAGAGAGCACCAGAGGGATGGAAAAACTAAGGGGAGGGGAACCAGAGTTCTCATAAAAGGTCAGGAAGGCCTTCCAGGTACGATAATAAATCCGGGAGGAAGCCGGCTTCCTCGCTCTGATCATGGTTCTAACCACCGAATGCGAGAACCCTTTCTTCTTCAGGGTGGCGGTTTCAACAGCCACGCCGTTAAACGAAGAGACTGTAAATTCCGGTGGAAGAGCGGGCCCCGAGACAGTAGATCTTCTCTGACGGGAAGAGGCCATGGGGCGTCCGCCAGCATCCGAGCCACATTCGAGAACCATGCGCGGCGAGGCCAATCCGGGCGATGAGAATGGTCGGAATCCCTTCCGCCTCGATCTTGCGTAGAATCTGCGGCAGCAGAGGGAAGACATAGAGGAGGCTGAAGTCCTGCCACGAAGACACCAGCGCTTCCACCCTGTACGCCATCGGATCCCGGGCGCGAGCCAGGAACACCGGAAGCTTGTTGTTGAACCTGGACGCCATCAAGTCCACATCCGGACGGCCCCACCTGCGGCAGACGTCTTCGAATACATCCGGATGCAGAGACCACTTGCCTGGATCCACCTTGTTGCGGCTTAGGAAGTCCGCTGTCCAGTTGTCTACGCCTGGAAAGTATACCGCTGACAACACCGGAACGTGCGACTCTGCCCACAGCAGAATTCTCGTCACCTCCTGCATCACCATTCGGCTGCGGGTTCCGCCCTGATGGTTGATGTAAGCCACAGCCGTGGCGTTGTCCGACTGAATCCTCACCGGGCGGCCCGCAAGGAGAGGGGACCAATGGGAGAGGGAGTGGAAAACCGCCCTCAGCTCCAGAATGTTGATCGGGAGGCGAGATTCCGCCGCCGACCAAACCCCCTGAACCGCGCAAGACTGGAGAACGCCGCCCCAACCCAGGAGACTGGCATCGGTGGTGACGATCGTCCAGGAGAACAGAAGGAAAGACCTTCCCGATCTCAGGTTCATTGGGAACAGCCACCAAGGGAGAGCTGCCCGAACCTGATGAGACAGGCAGATGCGATGGTCCAGACCACGAGAGGTCTTGCCCCAAAGGGAAAGGATCTCCTGTTGTAGCAAACGAGTGTGAAACTGGGCATTTGGTACGGCCTCGAAAGAGGCTACCATAAGACCCAGGACCCGCACGATTTTGGGAAATTGATCAGCCAACCGAACTGTTCCAGAGTCTGAACAGTGATCCGGACGTTGTCCTCTGCCTGCGGAAGCGAGGGGGCCTTTATCAGGATGTTGTTCAGGTAAGGCAGCACAGGAATGCCCCTGAAGAAGCGCCATGAGTGGCGCTAGAATCTTCGTAAAGACCCGAGGGGAGGTCGCTAACCCGAAAGGAAGGGCGACAAACTGATAGTGCCGGCCACCAATGGTGAAATAGGGACGTGCAGATAGGCGTCCTGGATGTCCACGGACGCGAGGAACTCCCCTGGAAGAAGAGAAGCAATAACGGAGCGGAGGGATTCCATTTGAAACCTCCGCACCCGCAGAAACTTGTTGAGCAGCTTCAGATCCAGAATAGGACACACCGATCCCTCCTTCTTTGGGACCACAAACAGGTTTGAATAGAACCCTGTTCCCCTGGGGGAAGTGAGGTAATAACCCCCCCCCCCGGTCCCGAACGGAAGAAACTGCCATCAAGAGATCCGAGGTACGGGCCGGATCCCCCGGAACGCAAGAAGGGAAAAAACGTTCCGACGGCCTGGACGCGAACTCTATCTTGTAACCCGACGTTACAACTTCCAGAGTCCAGGTGTCCTGAACATGAGCCCTCCAAGCCTGCTGATAAGAGAGCAGGCAGCCCCCCACCACGAGGGGTGGGTGCGCCCCTTCATGCGGAAGACTGCTTGGGAGCAGCAGGTCAGGCCGACTGCGTCCTCGGGCGCCAGGACGGTTGTGGTATGAAGGAGGGCTTCTTGCGGGAATCCTGTGACCCCCCCCCAGCGGAAGAAGCAGACGACGTCCTGCTAGAAGAGAAGCGGCGAAAGCACTGGTACCAGGAACCAGTAGACCTGGTCTGAAAGGGGCGTTTGGACCTAGGTTGGGGAAGATGAGTGCTCTTGCCCCCAGTAGCGGCAGAGATGAACTCGTCCAGTTGAGCCCCAAAAAGTCTGGAACCCTCAAACGAGAGGTTAGCAAGGGAACACTTGAAGGAAGCGTCGGCGTCCCATACCTTCAACCAGACCTCTCTGCGCTGAATGACCGAGAGGGCTGAAATGCGGGCAAAGAGGTAACCAATGTCCATGGAAGCCTGAGACATCTGGAGAACTAAATCCAATGTGTCAGCCGACGTATTTTATTCCACCAGGTCTTGGTGGTGGCGCTGCAACCACACCGAAAGAGCTCTGGCCACCCATGCCGAGGCAAAGGCAGGTCGCAGGGACGTGCCCGCCAGAAAGAAGATTGATTTGGAAAAAGAATCTAGTCGCCTGTCCACAGTGTCCTGCAGAGAGGAGCCGTCAAGGACAGGGAGGGCCGTGTTTTTGGCTAACCTGGCCACCGGTGGATCCACCTTAGGGGGAGAAGACCACTTCTCCACACTGTCTGCCGGAAAAGGATAAAAAGAGTATCCATGCGTTTGGCGGCAGAAAACTTTTTACAAGGACGGTCCCATGCCTTGGATATGACCGCGGAAAATTCCGCATGGACCGGAAAGACAGCAGCCTCCATTTATTTTGAGTGGAAAAAGGGCGAACTCCCTCCTAGTGGAAGGGGGAGAATCTCCTTGAAGATTAAAGGTGTCACGGACAGCCGCTACTAAGTCAGCCACCATGGTGGAGAGCTTAGGCGGAGGGTCCCACTCCATGACCTCGTCTGAGCTGGACAATTCCCCTTCAGACCTGCGCTCCCTATGGGGGTGGAGAGTCGTCCGAACACGCCTGTAGATGGGGGGGGGGGAGAGAAGCGGAGTCATCCGAAGAGGGATGCTGCTGCTCACGCTGCCTCTTAGTAGTTAGGCATCCTCTGCAGGAATCACTGCGGGGAGACGGAGTGGTAGGCGCCACAGGGTTGGAAACTGCCATACGTTCCATAAAGGACATGGCTGCCTTGGCAACTGAGGCCAAATCAGCGGCCGCGCTGGACATGGCGGATGCCCAAGCGGGAGCCGCAGACTCTGCAGGGACCAGGGGAGGGCTGGTCTTGACAAGAGAAGGGGGAGAAGGGTGATCCCGTCCAGGGACAGGGCAGGAGGCAGAAGTACCAGTGACTGAAAGTGGAAGCAGACACTCCATACAGGACCCTATTGGGGTCTGAGAAGAGGTCTTAACAGTCTTAGGCATGATGGCAACCCACAAAACATTTTTTCTAGCCGCAGCTAGAAAACGGAAAGTTCCTACCACCCAGGCAACAGCTAGGAAAAAAAACGCCAGAGAGGAGCAGCCACACGGCGTGAGAAGCTTGTCAGCAGGCGGAGGAGGGTGCCGGAGCACAGCGCTAGGCTCCGCCCCCAAGACGCGTCATAGAAGCGCGAAAAGATCGTGCGCTTCAATGCCTGTGTTATATGAAAAAATGGCCCCCGTAGCGGGGGTTAAAAAAGGCACAGCACCCCCTGCAGAGGAGTCGGAGGCCCCCCGAATAAAGCGGGAGATCCGCCGCTGGTGTGTGCGGCCGCGGTAGTAGAAAGCGGCGCCGGCACCGCTCTGAGAACAAAGATGCCGCCTGGAAAAGTGCGAGCTGCTCATGCTAGTGGTTATGAGACCCAGTATGAGGTAGAAGTCCTAAAGAAGTGCCTCCAGAAGCCCCAGACAGATACACCCAATTCCCTATTCACCCAGACGGCCCACAGGTATCATGGCAGGGTGGGGAGGGAGGGAGAAGCAGGGAGTCTTGTAGTATACTTATCTGCTCCTGAAGACTTCTCCCTCAGATCGATACCAGCAGGGCTCACCTCTTCAGACATCTGACTCACCTGAGTTAAGTGCTCTGGATGGAGGGCAGCAGCAGGTGACCCAGGGGCTGGTGGGATACCGGAGCTAACAGGTCGAGCCCGGATCCACTTGTCTTCTTGGGGGACAAATGGAGGCCGCCAGGCAGCGTCCGAAGACGGCGGCGGGCCCTCCACGGGGACCAGGAAGGCGCTATGCCGACCTGTATCCCCATCTAGAAGTAAATAACAAAAAGGAGAAGAATAAAAAAAAGTGTCATCCTCCTTCACCAGACACTAAGCAAAGACTGAGTTCCTCCTGGTGGAGCCTGGGGGTATAGCCCGAGGAGGAGGAGCTCTCTTTTATATTTGCATAGTGTCCCTCCTACTAATACCTCTAAGCTATACCCATGGTCTGTGCCCCCCAATGGAAAAAAGTACGAGAAACATATATTTTATATCTTTCTATAAGTTCTATGACTGTGATGGCTAACCTCCGGCATCCCAGCTGTGGTAAAACTACAACTCCCAAGATGTACACTTGCTTGGCTGTTCTCAGAACTCCATAGAAATGAATGGGGCATGCTGGGAGTCGTAGTTTCACCATAGCTGGAGTGCCAGAGGTTAGCCATCACCGAGATATCTCGCTGTGCTATCTGGGAAACATGTCAAACCGACACTGCAAATTCATGGTGAATTCGGCCGCAGCTGTACATGGCAGAGCAGACGTGCAATGCTCAGACACTTCTCTTGTGCACCATGAATTAAATATGTATTACTTCTTAAAAAATTTTAAACTAGTTTTATTGAACAGATGCAAAAACAAAGCAATATCCAAAGAAATTGGGTATAAAAACCACATCAAACATACAGGTATACACTGATATCAATGTATAACTTCTTTAATTTAAGAAGAGCAATGTGCAAGAAAGCAGAAGGCAAAACCTTCAAGTGAACAAAACATTTCACTTCTAACCAAAATAAATTACAGAAAAGAGCACTTACATATCCAGTAGAGTAATGGACTCCATTCTGGGATAGCATGGTTAATAAAACCAAAATTATTACAATCTCAAAAACTGAAAAAGCACTGACAGTGACCGCATTTAACACAGCACACCTTATTGGCACAGGATACATTATGATCTGCCGGATTATCTAAAATTCTGAGTATATATAAAAGAGTATACATAAAAAAAAAGATACACAGCAAGTCCTTTCTGAAGGATGTTGGTCTAGTGTAACTTACTGTACAACCTTGTAAGGCTACTTTCACACTTGCGGCAGGACGGATCCGACAGGCTGTTCACCATGTCTGATCCGTCCTGCGGCTATTTCGCCGTGCCGCCGCTCCGTCCCCATTGACTATAATGGGGACGGGGGCGGAGCTCTGGCGCAGCATGCCGGAAGGCCGCCGGACTAAAATTACTGCACGTCAGGCTTTTTAGTCCGGCGGCTTTCGCCGTGCACCACCGTGCTGCGCCGGAGCTCCGCCCCCATTATAGTCAATGGGGACGGAGCAGCGGTACGGCGAAATAGCCGCAGGACAGATCCGACATGGTGAGCAGCCTGTCGGATCCGTCCTGCCGCAAGTGTGAAAGTAGCCTAAAACACATAAACCGTCTATGTAGGTAGGCCTCATGTGGATTAAATGTATGGGCCTGAGCCGTAAAATAAAGAGTCACATGGTCCCACTATAGGACAAGAAAATCCTACCTGTACCTGTCATCACCCACAGGCACCTTTCCCAGTAGCAAAAAATACTCTCAAGCCACATTATTTTAATTTCCATCGGGTGCTGGATTAAATGAATTTCACTGTATAGGGACACTTTTCTACCTTTCTGGAAAACAAACACTATACTGGCACAGTCCTGCAAATAAAATGTTTGTGTCATGGAAACAACTTAAAGGGAACCTGTCATCAACTTTATGCTGCCCCTACTAATGGAAGCATAAAGTAGAGACAGGTGAGTTGATTTCAGGAGTCTGTAATTTATAAAAAGGTAAGTGGTTGTCGAGAACCAACATCCCAATCATTGAAGACTGGGCCTGGAAAAGAGTCCCGACTACCTGAGAAGAGTCCTGGTTATCCATGAATTCCTGCTCGCCTGCTGATGGCTGACAGTCTTCTACCTAGTTTTCTCCCTTTCGCTCTAGGAGAGAACTGCCAATCATCCGCAGATGGGTGAGAAAGCAGGAGATTATGAATAACCATAACTTTTCTTAGGTGACCGTGACTCTTTTCGAGGCCTGGGCTGCAATTATTATGATACTGGTTCTCAGCAACCAATCACTTTTAGCTCATAAGTGACACACCGCTGAAATCAGCATTTCTGTCACTAATTTATGTTGCCCTCAGTGAGGTCAGCATAAAGTTGATGACAGGTTCCCTTTAACCCCTTAAGGACGTATCGGTACGCCCTATTTCCCGAGTCCTTAAGGACTAAGGGCGTACCGTTACGTCCTAACTTTAAATCGGGATTCCGGCGCCGCGGTGGTTAACCGGAACGTGAAATCATTCAGCCGGCATCCTGTAACAACGCAGGGGGGTCATTTGACCCCCCCTCCCGCATCGGCGATCGCAGAAAACCGCAGGTCAATTCAGTTTCCGGTACATTCAGGTATCCGGTGACCCGATGAACCGAAAAAGACTGATCGGTGGCGTGATTACACACCACCAATCACAGTCCGTGCATTTGAAGAGGCGGTGCTGGCCCTGGTGCTGAACGCCGCTGTCCAGGGTGCTGATTGGTGCAGGGGAGAGAGGCGCGAGATTCATACTTCCTGCGCTCCTCTCTCCCCTCCTCTTCCTGTTCTGCACGAGCACCCGGCAGCATCGTCCAGCACCAGCTCCTGCGTCCCCCTAATCGCCATCCATCACCCTCCTGCACCCATCGCCATCCAGGTAGGTTAGGGTCAGTGAGGGAGCGGCACCGTTAGGCAGGGAAAGAAGGGGAAAGTTAGTTAGGAAATTTTTTAAAAATAAAATAAAAAATTATCTTAAACTTTCTGTGTTCCATCTTTCAGACCCCAGACCCCCCCCCCCCCCCCCAGTACAAGCCACCCTGGGGTTCGTACTGGTTTCCCGGCCCACCAAAGCCCTCTGCCGATGAACTTAGTAGGTGTCCCCCAGTGGACTTTGAGCCTGAGATTCCGGATTTTGCTGGCAATCCTGGAATCCAGATTCCCACAGTGGGGTTTACTGAAATTGACTTTTTTTTTGTTTTTTCAGTAACCCACTGGTAAATCTGATGGTGGAGCAGACGAATCTGTACGCCCAACAGTTCGTCGCTCAAAACCCGGGCTCATTTTTGGCTAGACCCGGTGGCTGGACGCCGGTCAGTGCAGCCGAGTTGAGGACATTTTGGGGCCTCGTGCTGCATATGGGTCTAGTCCAAAAACCCAGTGTCAGGCAATACTAGAGTGGGGACGTCCTATACCAGACCCCACTGTACAGTATGGTCATGACACGTCCCCGGTTTGAGGCTATCCGGAAATGTCTGCATTATTCTAATAATGCAGCATGTCCCCCCTCGAGGTGATCCTGCTTATGACCGTCTGTATAAGATACGGCCGGTCATCGATCACTTTGGGGCCAAATTCATGGAGGCCTACGTACCTGGAAGGGAGGTCGCGGTTGATGAGTCTCTCGTTGCGTTCAAGGGGAGACTCAGTTTCCGCCAATATATTCCCACAAAGCGGGCGAGGTATGGCGTGAAGCTATACAAAATTTGTGAGAGTATCTCAGGGTACACTTACAAATTTTGTGTGTACGAGGGGAGAGATTCCCGTATTCAACCCCCAGAATGTCCCCCCTACTCTGGGTGTTAGCGGGAAACTCATGTGGGACCTTATGTACCCACTGCTGGATAACGGTTTCCACTTGTACGTGGATAACTTTTATACCAGCATTCCCTTGTTTAGGTCCCTTGCCGCCAGATCCACGTTCGCTTTTGGGACTGTGCGGAAAAATCAACGCGGCCTCCCTGCCTACCCCCTCCAGGTACCTATCCCCAGGGGTGAGACCCGTGCCCTTACCAGTGGAAACCTGTTGCTGGTCAGGTATAAGGACAAGAGGGATGTCCTTATGCTGTCCACAATCCACGGTAACAGCACCACCCGCGTCTCTGTGCGAGGTACCGCGGCAACGGTCCTCAAGCCCAATCGGTATATGGGAGGAGTTGATCTCTCTGATCAAGTCCTCAAGCCATATAACGCCATGCGCAAAACCCGGGCATGGTACAAAAAAGTTGCGGTCTACTTGGTACAGGTTGCCATGTACAACTCTTTTGTACTATCCCGAAGCGCTGGCAGCACAGGGACATTCCTCCAGTTCTATGAGGCAGTCCTCAAGGCCCTGATCTTTTCGGACCGGGAAAGAGCAGGCCAGAGTACCTCGGGAACTGTAGGCGCCCGGATCGTCCCTGGCCAACACTTTCCAAGTGTGGTCCCCCATACTGGAAAGAAGGGACGAACCCCAAAAAAGTGCAGAGTGTGTCACAGGAAGGGGATACGGAAGGACACCACCACTCAATGCGACACGTGCCCCGATCATCCGGGCCTCTGCGTTATCGATTGCTTCAGGGAGTATCACACTTCCATGGAGTACTACATTTTTATAATCCCCAACAGTCCCAACAGTCCACTAGAGAACATAAAAAAACTATGTCTCTCAGACTTTGGAGACACGGAAACAAAGTTTTTTTTCCCCAAAAAATATTAGTTTGAGTGCAGGCATCCTCAAACTGCGGCCCTCCAGATGTTGTAAAACTAACTCCCAGCATGCCCAGACAACCTACAGCCATCAGCAGGGCATGGTGGGAATTGCAGTTTTACAACATCTGGAGGGCTGCAGTTTTAGGATGCCTGCTTAGTGTCTCCAAAGTCTGAGAGCCATACATATTGGGCATTGTCGCGTGCGTAAAAGTCGCTATAAAAATAACTTTTGACCAAACCCCTCGGATGAACGGTGTTAAAAATATAAAATAAAAACGGTGCCAAAACACCAATTTTTGGGCAAAATTTCCATTTAAATATTGTTTGCCGGTAACAAAGCAAGGGTTAACAGCCAAACAAAACTAAATATTTATTGCCCTGATTCTGTAGTTTGCAGAAACACCCCATATGTGGTCGTAAATGGCTATATAGCCGCATGGCAGGGCATAGAACGAAGGAAACTCCATACGGTTTCTGGAAGGCAGATTTTGATGGACTGTTTTTTTGGGTTTTTTTGACACCATGTCCCATTAGAAGCCCCCCCTGATGTAGCCTAGACTAGAAACTCCAAAAAAGTGATCCCATCTAAGAAACTACACCCCTCAAGGTATTCAAAAGTTACTTTACAAACTATGTTAACCCTTTAGGTGTTCCACAAAACTAAATAGCGAATGTAGAATCAATTTTAGAATTTACATTTTTTGTTACCTTGCCTCAAAAAAAAAAAAGAGTAATATAGAGCAACCAAAAATCATATTTACCCCTCAAATAGTCCCAAAACAACAACCACCTTATCCCGTAGTTTCCTAGATGGGGTCACTTTGATGGAGTTTCTACTCTAGGGGTGCATCAGGGGGCTTGAAAGGGTACATGGTGTAAATAAACCAGTCCAGCAAAATCTGCCTTCCAAAAACCATATGACGTTCCCCTTCTTGTCCTGCCGTTTAGCCAAATAGTAGTTTACGACCACAAATGGGGTGTTTCTGCAAACTACAGAATCAGGGCAACCCATTTTGAGTTTTGTTTGGCTGTTAACCCATTTTTTCCAGTAATAAAGTAAGGGTTAAAATGGAAAATTTCCCCCCAAAAAAACGAGATTTTGTATAACTTACCAGTAAAATCTCTTTCTCGCTCTTCCTTGGGGGACACAGGAACTCTTGGGTATAGCTTATCTCCATAGGAGGCGTGACACTAAGTAAAAGACTGTTAAGCCCCTCCTCCAGCAGCTATACCCTCAGCCTGGAGAGAGAGACTTCCAGTTATGTGCCCAAGTAGTGCAAGACAAGGCAAGGAGTAACCAAACCAATACCAACAAGTCAGAAAAAAACACCCGAAGGCCAACAAAAAAACAATGGGCGGGCGCTGTGTCCCCCAAGGAAGAGCGAGAAAGAGATTTTACTGGTAAGTTATACAAAATCTCGTTTTCTCGCCCAATTCCTTGGGGGACACAGGAACTCTTGGGACGTTCAAAAGCAGTCCACAAACAGGGAGGGACCACAATCAAAAGCGAACCAGGCACCGTAAACATTAAGGCACCGCCGCCTGTAAGACCAAGCGGCCCAAAGCAGCATCCGCCGAGGCATAAGTGTTCACCCTGTAAAACTTGGTGAACGTGTGCAAAGAAGACCAGGTGGCCGCCTTGCACAGTTGTTCAGCCGAGGCACGATTACGCTGAGCCCAGGAAGCCCCGACCGCTCTGGTAGAATGAGCGGTAACACCAAAGGGCGGATCCCTGCCCCGAGCACGGTAAGCCTCAAGGATAGCCATCTTGAGGAAGCGGGCAACAACCACCTTAGACGCCGCCAGCCCCCTGCGCGGACCCTCCGGAATCACAAACAGAGAATCCGAGCGTCGAAAGGGTCTGGTCACATCCAGGTAGATCCTGAGAGCCCGAACAACATCCAGACGGTGAAGCTCCCGCTCCCGGGGATGCGACGGGGACGGACACAGAGAAGGAAGGACAATATCCTCATTCAGGTGAAAGGCGGACACCACCTTCGGAAGAAATTCCGGAACAGGGCGGAGAACCACCTTGTCCTGGTGAAAAACCAAGAAGGGCTCCACGCAAGAAAGAGCCGCCAACTCAGACACACGTCGAAGAGACGTGATGGCGACGAGAAAGAAAACTTTGCAAGACAACAAGCGAGGGGAAACCTTGCGCAGAGGCTCGAAAGGGGAAGATTGGAAAGCCGCCAACACAACGTTAAGATCCCAAGCAGGAACAGGAGGGCGATAGGGGGGAGCACAGTGAGCAACCCCCTGAAGAAAGGTCTTAACCGGACCGAGCGGAGCCAGCGGACGCTGAAAAAGGACCGAAAGAGCCGAAATCTGACCCTTCAGGGTACTGAGACCCAAGCCCAGAACCAGACCAGATTGCAAAAAGGATAAAACCGTAGGAAGGGAAAACCTCAGAGGGGGAGTCCCCAAGGCCTCACAGAAAGCCAAATAGGCCCGCCAGGTACGATAATAAATCCTGGCCGAGGCCGGTTTTCGTGCACGAATCATGGTACGGACCACGTCAGCCGAAAATCCCCGCCGCGTCAGGACCGCGGTTTCAATAGCCACGCCGTCAAACGTAGCGACCCTAAATGCTGGTGGAAGATCGGCCCCTGAGAGAGGAGGTCTTCTCTGAGAGGCAGAGGCAAGGGAGCGTCTGCCAGAAGCAACATAAGGTCGGCGTACCACGGACGACGCGGCCAGTCCGGGGCGATTAGGATTGCTGGCGTGCCCTCCGCCGCAATCTTCCGAAGGACACGCGGAAGAAGAGGCAGGGGCGGAAACACGTAGAGGAGCGAAAACTCCGTCCAGGGGAGGACGAGCGCGTCCGCGCCGTAAGCGTCCGGATCTTTGGCCCTGGCCACGTAGATGGGAAGTTTGTAGTTGAATCTGGAGGCCATGAGATCCACGTCCGGACGACCCCAACGGAGACAAAGAGACTCGAAGACGTCGGGGTGCAGAGACCACTCCCCCAGGTCGATCGTCGTCCGACTGAGGAAATCCGCCGCCCAATTGTCCACCCCCGGAATGTAAATGGCCGAAAGGGCCGGAACATGAACCTCCGCCCAGCGAAGGATCAGAGACACCTCCCTCATCGCCGCCGCGCTGCGAGTGCCCCCCTGGTGATTTATGTACGCCACAGCCGTGGCATTGTCCGACTGGACCCGAACAGGGCGACCCTGAAGCAACGAAGTCCAGTGTCGGAGCGAGAAGAGGATGGCCCTCAGCTCCAGAACATTGATCGGCAGTCTGGACTCCGACGGAGACCAAGTGCCCTGGACGGACCGAGGAGGAAACACTCCCCCCCAACCCCGCAGACTGGCATCGGTGGTAATCACCAGCCAAGTCATTGGCAGGAAAGACTTCCCCTGAAGAGGGGTCCGCAGCCACCAGAGGAGAGAGGAACGAACCTGGGGGGAAAGGGGAAAATGCCGATCCAGACTCTCCTGGGACTTGTCCCAAGCGGACAGAATGGCCGTCTGAAAGGTGCGGGAGTGGTACTGTGCGTAAGGAATCGCCTCGAAGCAGGACACCATCTGACCCAGGACCCGCATGCTGAACCGGAAAGAAGGACGGCGGTGGGACAGAAGGCTCTGAACCGACCGATGGAGGAGCAGACGCTTTTCCAACGGAAGTCGAACCACCGCTGAATCGGTATCCAGCAGCATCCCCAGAAAGACCAATTGCCGGGAAGGAACAAGAGAGGATTTGGGTAGGTTGATAACCCAACCGAACCGGCGCAAGGTCTGCAGCGAGAGATCCACGCTGGCTGAAGTCAGTGACAGAGAAGGCGCCTTGATTAGGAGGTCGTCTAGATATGGAAGCAGAAAAACTCCCCTGGAACGAAGTAAGGCGAGGACCGGGGCCAGGACCTTCGTGAAAACACGAGGGGCCGTCGCCAGCCCGAAGGGAAGGGCAACGAACTGGTAGTGTTCGGACCCCACTGCAAAACGCAGAAAGCACTGATGACACCGTGCGATTGGAATGTGAAGGTAGGCGTCTTGGATGTCGATGGAGGCCAGGAACTCCCCCTGTTCCAGAGAGGCCACCACCGACCTGAGAGACTCCATCCGGAAACGCTGAAGACGAAGGAAGCGGTTCAGCCGTTTTAGATCCAGAATGGGTCGCACCGAACCCTCCTTCTTGGGGACCACAAAAAGGTTCGAATAGAACCCCTTGAACCTGTCTCCCATAGGAACCGGGGTGATGACTCCTTTGTCTAGAAGAGTCTGAACGGCAGCAAAGAAATCGGCCGCCCCTCGGGAATCCCGGGGAACCCGAGAGCGAAAGAACCGAACTGGGGGAAGGGACGCAAGCTCGAGTTTGTACCCGGAAGACACAACCTCGAGAGCCCAGGCGTCGGAGACGTGCGCCTGCCAGAAGTCCCTGAACAGGAGGAGACGTCCCCCCACCCGGGTGGGTGGGGGCGCACCTTCAGGCGGGGGCCTGCTTGGTCGCGGGAGCGCGAGCAGGTTGAGATTTGCGCCAGGAGGGCTGGGTCCGAAAAAAGGGTTTCTTACGCCTGTCCTGGACAGGGTTAGCGGACGGACCAGAGGCGGAGCGAGGAGCGGAAGCCCTACGAGAAGACCTGAAACGGGAGAAGGTGGGACGACCACGAGTGGAGCTCCTAGCCTTGGATTGGGGAAGATGGGTACTCTTCCCCCCCGTGGCTTCAGAGATGATTTCATCCAAACGGGTTCCGAACAAACGAGCACCAGAGAAAGGAAGGCTAGTAAGAGACCGCTTTGACGCGGCGTCCGCCGACCAAACCTTTAACCAAAGCTCCCTCCTAGCCGACACGGCCAGAGCAGACGAACGGGCAATAAGAGCCCCTGCATCCAGGGATGCTTCACATACAAATTTTCCAGCCTGAACGATAAGTTGAGCCAGGGCACGGAGGTCTTGAATAGGGACGTCGGATTCAAGCTCCAGATCCAGCTGAGACGCCCATTCTGAAACCGCTTTACCCGCCCAAGCGGAGGCAAAGACTGGCCTAAGCGCGGATCCGGAGGCCGAAAAGATACCCTTTGTAAGGGCCTCTATACGGCGATCTTCAGTGGATTGTAAGGAAGAACCATCTGCGACGGGAATAGCCGTGCTCTTGGACAAACGGGCCACAGGGGGGTCGACCTTAGGAGGAGACGCCCAGTTTGTGATGCAATCCGCCGGAAACGGATAACAAACATCTAACTTTTTTGGCGGGGTAAACCGTGCATCAGGACGGGCCCAGGCCTTAGAAACCACTGACGAAAAGTCAGCATGGAGGGGAAAAACCGCAGAAGCCTGCTTCTGGCGAAAAAAGGAAACACTGGTTTTCTCAGGATCAGGAGGATCATCGCGAATTTTAAAGGTATCACGGATACTGTTTATAAGGTGGCCCACAGCGGAAGCCAGCTTTGAAGGCAGCGCCGAATCCATATCCCAATCGGAATCAACCAGCTCCCCTTCAGAGGGCAAATCCTGCAAGGAGGAAGGGCCCGACTGAGAACGCACCCTTGGGGGGGATACCGAAGCATCCGAGGATGACCGGTGATCCGCCCTAGACCGCTTCTGGGATTGGCGGGCTCTGGAGGAATCGCCTGCAGAGAGAGACTCAGACGGGTCGGCCAGGACAGCGGACCCGGAGGGCCCAGCAGGGGAATCATCCGGCTGCGACAAGGGCAACACATCTGCAAGTCGGCCCACAACGCTAGTGAGACTAACCACAGCCTGGGAGAGGGATCTAGCCCAGTCAGGGGGATCCAACAGGCCAGGGGGTGACACAACAGACGGCGGACCCTGCGATGGGTCTTTGCAAAGCGAACAATGCGGGTCAGACTGCCCTTGAGGAAGGGGCGCCTTACATGCGGTGCAGGTATGATACCAAGGTCCCACAGGCACTAAGGGGTCAGACATGTTGGTAGGAAAAAACTGCGTCCAGGCCAGGGGGCTGCAGTGGAGGAAAGGGTCAACAGTCCTACCAGGTCACAGAGGAGCAGAACGGCAGCAGCAGCAGCAGCAGAAGAACAGCGGCGGCAAAGCAATGGTCCGTCCTGCAGTGAGGATCACAGAAGCACGCAGGCACGAGAGGAGGCGGGACTAGTGAGGCGCGGGAAGAAGGACGTCCGGCCCCTGACTGAAGACCAGCAGGACGCGGCAACCAGGACGCGGCAACGAAAACTCCGCCCCCCGCCGAACACAATTTCGCGCGCGCGATTCAATCCCGCATCCAAACCACCACATGTCCCACGCCGCAGCGGAAGCGAAAGGTAGGAGCCGAAAGGAGGACAGGGGTAGGCGTCCTGTAAGAACAACGGCCCTGCGCGAACGGCGGTCGCATATACCCGGCCGCTCCTAACAACCCTCCCCCATGAGCGCCGCTCAGTACTGACAGGGCGCCAGGCCGCCCCCGAATCGGAGCAACGAGGCCAGCAGAAAACGGGGGAGCACAGACGGAACGGAGGGGAGGAAGTCCTACCAGGTCACAAGGAAGGAGGGAGGGAGAGGGGGGAGCGGAATGGCTGCACTAGCCACCTCACCATGCGATGTCTTCACCCTCTTGTCCATCCAGCTGGGGACGCCCCTTCAGCCACTGGCACAGAAGTGACAGTAGCTGGAGAGGGGCTTGCAGGTGGGCGACCCAGTGCTGGCGGGATGCAGGGGAGCATGAGCTGCCCTGGTCCTCCTTTTCTTCTGTGGGGGAGGCAGCAGGGCGGATAACCGGCCCTGGCGCAGCTCAACCCCGGGAAAACAGAGAAGTCTACTGCGACTCTGTTGTCCCTGTGGAAAAAAATCAAGTGAAAAAAATAAAATAAAAAAGTAAAAAATTAAAATCTTCTCAAAGACAACTCTGCAGTGCAGAGAGTGTCTTGCCTCCTTGACACTAAGCAAAAAACTGGAAGTCTCTCTCTCCAGGCTGAGGGTATAGCTGCTGGAGGAGGGGCTTAACAGTCTTTTACTTAGTGTCACGCCTCCTATGGAGATAAGCTATACCCAAGAGTTCCTGTGTCCCCCAAGGAATTGGGCGAGAAATAGAAATTTCTAAATTGTTTCTCCATCTGCCATTAACTCCTGTAGAACACCTAAAGGGTTAACAAAGTTTGTAAACCCAGTTTTGAATACCTTGAGGGGTGTACTTTCTTAGATGGAGTCACTTTTTTGAAATTTCTATTCTAGGGGTGCAACAGGGGGCTTCAAATGGGACATGGTATAAACAAAACCAGTCCTGCAAAATCTGCCTTGCAAAACCCATATGGTGTTCCCCTCCTTCTATGTCCTCCCGTTTGGCCAAACAGTAGTTTACGACCACATATGGGGTGTCTCTGCAAACTACAGAATCAGGGCAAACTACAGAATTAAGTTTTGTTTGGCAGATCACCCTTGTTTTTTTCCAGAAAAAAATTAATTATATTGGAAAAAAAATTCTAACAAAATCAAAATTCATAAAATGTATGTCCATTTGCCATGAAGTCTTGTGGAAGACCTAAAGGGTTAACAAAGTTTGTAAAAACTGTTTTGAAAACCTTGAGGGGTGTAGTTTCTAGAATGGGGTCATTTTTGGGTGGTTTCTATTATGTAAGCCTCACAAAGTGACTTCAAACCTGAACTGGTCCATAAAAAGTGGGATTTTGAAGATTTCTGAAAAATTGCAAAATTTTCTTCTAAAACTTCTAAGCCTTCTAACATCCCCAAAAAATAAAATATCATTCCCAAAATGCTACAAACATGAAGTAGACATATGGGGAATGTAAAGTCATCAAAATTTGGGGGGGGGTATTACTATGTATTACAGAAGTAGAGAAACTGAAACTTTGAAATTTGCTAATTTTTCAAAAATTTGGGTAAAAATTTTATTTTTTTATGCAAAAAGATTTACTTTTTTGACCCAATTTTAGCAGTGTCATGAAGTACAATATGTAACGAAAAAACAATCTCAGAATGGCCTGGATAAGTCAAAGCATTTTAAATTTATCAGCACTTAAAGTGACACTAGTCAGATTTGCAAAAAATGGCCAAGTCCTTAAGGTGAAATAGGGCTGAGTCCTTAAGGGGTTAAAGGGGTTGTCCAGCTTTGGGGACATTAACTGTCAAGCCCATCCTGTTGTAGCTGTTGAAAAATTGATACCGACTCCTCACAGCTCTGTTCCAGCTCCCTTCCGGCACCAGTCATATGTAAACTTCTACATGGACAGGGTGACGTGCACCGCTGTAGCCAATTACGGGCCTCAGTGGTCATGTGTCCCAACTGCTAGGTCATGTACTGCTTGGGGACATGTCAATGCTGAGGTCAATCATTGGCTGCAGCAACACTTATACCCAGTCTGTCTTGAAGTTTACAGGACGTGGACTCGAAGCCTGTAAAAGTATGCCAAAACACAGCAACGGGGAGCAGATGAGTATGGATTTTCAACAGCTACAACAGGCTGGGGTTGAAAGTGAAAGTCCAAAAATCTGGACAACCCCTTTAATATGCAAGTCTCAGGAGCATGAAAAAGAGGATACTCTGTTAAACGGTTTGAGTATTGTCTCCCTCAACCAATACAAAACTGTATACCCACCATTTGAGGTACAGATGCTACAGGTGTAGGATTCCAGGTGGTTGAAGTGCTTGTTCTTGCTTGCCAGTTTGTGCCACCAGTCAGTCTTTTCTCTGTAGGCTGATTCCACTGCATATCAGACCTAGGTGGACACAGACAACAGACAATACTTCAGCAATATAGCATACATTGCTTAAAAGCACCGAATCCCAAATAATTGGGGTCCCAGAAAACAGACATGGGCACAAAAGTCTAGAACAGGGATCAGCAACCTCCGGCACTTCAGCTGTTCTGAAACTACAACTCCCAGAATACTCCTTTCACTAGTCTGGGTGTTACAAGAACAGTGAAGGGTGCATGCTGGGAGTTGTAGTTTCACAGCAAAGGAAGTGCTGAAGTTTTGCTGATCCCTGGTCTAGAACTATAGCGGTTAACTGAGGTTGCGGCGCACGCTCGGTGGCTCTCCCTTCCCTTTTGGGGGCCGTCCTGGAGATAGGTGCAGGTCCCAGAGGTGGGGGCCGTATTTACCAAACATTGATGGTATATCCTAGCAATTTTACATCAGTGGCCGAGATGGGAATACCCCTTTAACTTTACTTCCTCTGCCCCTTGAAACGGAGAAACCCAGTCAAAAAGGTAATCTGCTAGATCACACTGCTACAAGATCTCACTGGCAAAGTCTGATCTTGAATCTAAAAAGCCCTCAATAAAAAAACACAAACTACAGTGCTCAGATATCAGTGCTATGGATTAGGGGGTATGAAGTACAAAATGATCCCACCTACCTTTTTGATGGTGTTCCTCCAAAACCAAGATCTGAAAAACAAGACAAAATGTTGTGAGGAAAAGCATCAGAAAAAATAAAAAATAAAAATAAAAAATCCTTAAAAGACAAAAGGGCACATTACCACTTACTTCCAACCAGGTTTGCAAGTGAGGAATCAAGGTCATTTGGCAAAAATTTTCCACTCTGTGTGGCTGCTGCAACAGATCTTTGATTTTGCTGTGAGATAGTTGGTTGCAATACATCATCTGTAAAGTAGGCAACTAAAGTGGCAAAGAAGAAATGTGTGAAATAAATAAGATGGCAGCTACTGTTTCACACTGCATTGCATTTGATCCCTTCAAAACAAAGAGGGGCACATTATAAATTTAAGCAGTGCCTATGAAATGTTTTTAAAATGCAGTATGCCTCAAGATAAAGGTCTTTAACACGTGTGTGTTCTGAAACGTCAATTCATTACACACTGCTCCAAGAAACGTCACAACTGAGGAATTGCTCCCCCAATGATTTTCCACTTCCACTTGCATCAGGTACAAATTTATGATATACATTAAAAGGAGACTTCCACCAAAAATGTAATGTCCTTGTGAGCAGCAGCCAACAGATTAGTTATGTTATGTTTTCATTTTATGCAGAAAAAAAGGCAACAGGAGCCGCACTGCGAAAACAAATGTAAGCGGAGTGCCAGCGGCTGTGAAGGCGGTCCCCCTTCAAAGCATATAATAAAAAGAAATTCCGCAGCACTTCCAAGGCGTAAAATGAAGAAAAGTTTTTTATTTACCAGACAGCAACGTTTCGATCCTTCTCTCTGGCAAATACGTTGCTGTCTGGTAAATAAAAAACTTTTCTTCATTTTACGCCTTGGAAGTGCTGCGGAATTTCTTTTTATTTCATTTTATGCAATCATAGTGGTGGTCACCTATGAAAAAGCTTCTGTGTGCCTCTGGGTCTGTGCCGCAGAAGATAGGACATGACTTGACTTGCAGATAGTATACCCATTGAAGTCACTGGGTCCGCAACACGACACGTGTCCGCGTTTTGAGGATCTGTGGTCCGCAGAAGCACACAGCTCCATTGTCAGCAGGGAAAAGCATCGCACCTCAATAAACTGAGCTTCAGCTGGAGATGAATTTTAGTTATACAGAAAAGTGGTGTAACTCTATGACAGGGTTTAGCACACTGGCTGTTCTGCAACTACAGCTCCCAGAATCCTCCTTTCACTTCTGCAGGAGTTACAAGAATAGCTGAGTAAGTGTGCATGCTGGGAGCTGTAGTTTCACTAGCAGCTGGAGTGCAGGAGGTTGCTGATCCCTGCTCTATAATAACAAACCATTTGATAATTTTTGCCCCAAGGCTAGGCGATTCATATCTGCGGCAGAGGTTCACAAACAGGAGCTTCCACTGCAGATTTCGGGGGGAAAAATGATGAAATAACGGTGCAAGCAGTGGTATTCTGTTCATGGTAAAAACCTGAAGGACTCCATTAGTAATGAATGGGATTAGGCTCAGGAGGTGTCCGGCATATGCCGGAAAATAGTGGTATTCGTCTGTGCTGCAGATCTGCACTGAGCCTTATTCAGAAATAAAAAAAACAATATCTAATAACTCACCAGTGAGATGGCCAAGTGAGCACGAGAATGCATGCAATAAAATGAGAAAACAAGATTAGTTTTTTAAGGGAAGGACACAGACTTCAACATTCCCAAGGCAACTTCAAAATTAAATGTGGATATAGCCATAATAATGGTCATATCATATTGGTGCTAAAAAGTGACAATGATCAATCATATCCTTTATCTTTTTATTACACAGAGTTTATCACGTCTGATGTCAAGTATGCATGCTTTTTGTATGAAGAGTCCCTATGAATATAGTATTGAGGAAACTCACGCATTGGAAGAACATTTCTCGGCTTTGTTTCCACATTAGAGGGTTATCACCATTATGCACAATATGTCATCACTTAAATAAATGGTGGGGTGCGAGCTCTAGGACTCGTTTATCCTGATAGTGAAGGGGCTGCAGTGATAATTTAGTACTGTGTTCCCTTGCATAGCCGTTACTGGGCCGGCTGTAGCTCCCTGCACAGCCGGGTGGTCTGAAGCCCTGTAGTTTTCAGAATCGTGGGGATCCCAAAGGTTGGACTGCCACCTAACAAAGGGCCATAATCCTTTAAACATATAGTATTCAAGGAGGTCCTATTCTCTAAAGGTCCCATCCAGCTATAGTAAATTTGTTGCAGATTTTCAGTACGCATTTTGCATAAAAAAAAAAAAATCTACATAAAAAGGTCAATGCAATAAAAAGCCACAGTGCAGAACAATGCAAGCAAATTGGGTGGACAAAAAAAAAAAAACATGGACCTGATGGGAGGCCAAGATAATCTCCGTTTGGCCTCTGTTGGGCTGGCAAGCCTTTATTTGCAGTACAGAACAGCATACTTGACTATGCGATTTCAAACAAAAGTTAGGTTACTTTCACACTTGCGGCAGAGGATTCTGGCAGGCAGTTCCGGCAATCCGGACGCAAACTGATGGCATTTGTCATCCGGAAAAACGGATCCGATATAATATTTTTTTGGGCATTTTTAAAGCTCTGCGCATTGCCGGATCCGGCACTAATACACTTCAATGTAAATTAATGCCGGATCCGGCAAGTGATCAGTATTTTTGGCTGGAGAGAAAACTGCAGCATGCTGCGGCATTTTCTCCGTCCAAAAAACTTAAGAGGGACTGGAATGCTCTCCATTCAGAATGCATTAGGATAAAACTGATCAGTTTTTTTCCGGTATTGAGCTCCTGTGACGAAACTCAATACCAGAAAACCAAAATGCTAGTGTAAAAGTACATATAGCAAAAAAAAAAAAAAAAAAAAAAAAATACAAAAAACACCTTATACCAGGTTCCTTTTAATTTTTTTGTTAAATCCCTATTTTTTTTCTCTGTCCCTAGGGGATACAAGGCAGTCTTTTGTTGCAGGTAAATGTTATGTGAACAAAGAATGATGAAAACATTTCTGCACCGATGCATAGGTCATCACATACATGCATTTATTAGTGATGCCTCATCTACTACACAAGATCAACATTTCATTTAGGGCCGATTCACACGACTGTATATTTGATCCACATCCATTCTAAAATTGTGGGTCGGATGTGGATTCATTCATTTAAATGGGGCTGCAAAAGATGCGGACAGCACATGGTACTTCCGTTCCGTGGCCCCGCAAAAAGATAGAAAATGCCTATTCTTGTCAGCAATTGCAGACAAGAATAGGACATGTTTTTATCATAGGGCTGGCCTTTTGCAAAATGTGAAATGCACAAGGCCGATATCCGATACAGATACAGTCGTCTGAGTGAGGCCCTACTCTGCACAGCCATCTCAGTCAGTGACTAATTACACATGCACCTAAGCTGGGGGGAGGGGGTGCAAGACAATTTTTGGAGCACGTAAGGAATACATTTTTTTTCTCTCAATCACAATCAGGAATCCCTATGGATGCTTAAAACTGCTAAACAAGGTAATACTGGTCAACATATCGGTACCTGGTGTTTCATTACCTCCATGTACAGAAGACGACTTTGCCCCAAACACAGCATCAAAATCCACATTCATTGCTGTGGAAGCGTTCTGTACACTGGGCTGAAGTTGGAAACCTTAAACCGATTAAATGCACTGTTAGTGTCCGATGATGCAACAAAAAACACACCAGAAAAGTTCTAGAAGCAACACACAATAACTGGCACAGGGTGGGCAAGCCTGTGGAACCCCAGCTATTGTGAAACTACAACTCCCAGCACGCATACTCTCTCAGAAATAAATGGTGCATGCTGGAAATTGTAGTTTCTCAACATCTGGAGTTGGGTAATGCTTACCAACTGGCAACTGGTTGTATTATTTCAGTATCGGGTGCCAGATAGGAAGCCAATATCTAACTTTTATGACACTGAAAGGGAACTGGTCATGTTAAACATGATTCATTTGTAGAAAAACATGGTATAGAGCAGAAGGAGCACAGCAGATTAATATATAAATTTGGTGGGAAAACATTCATTATAACTCCCCAATTTTCTGGAGCCATAACTTTTTTTTTTCCATTCAGGATAGCCGTATGAGGGCTTGTTGTTGCACTTTCTAATTCCACCATTTAATATAGCATACGATACACTGGGGAGCTGGACAAAAATTTCAAATAGGGGGAAATTGAAAAAATATAAATAAAAAATAAAGTTTCACAACAGTTTTATTGGTTTTGTTTTTACTAACTACACAGTAAAACTGACCACTTACTTTAATTCCTCAAGTCAGTACGATTATGGTGATACCACAGATGTATAGTTTTTCTTGTGTTTTTATACCATATTCTGATTCCTATAACTTTTTTTGTAGTTATGTGTATGGAGCCGTGTGAGGGCTCTTTTTTTTTGCGGGGAGCGATCTATATTTTTCAATGTTACCATTTTGGTGTGTATAGCTTTTTGTATAGCTTCAGATCGACCATTTAGAAAATAAATTTCCCCCTAGTTTGACCGTTATCCATAAGGGATAATTGGATTTTTGTACTTGCTGTAAAATCCCTTTCTCGTACAATTCATTGGGGTACACAGCAACATGGGAATACACCCAGCTACCACTAGGAGGCTACACTAGATAGAAAAAAGGTTGGTTTCGCCCAGGTGGGATATACCCTCTCCACAGACATTAGGCTAATCAGTTTGTACCAATAGCAGTAGGAGAGAGAAACAAAAGCAAAGAACCAACATCTCCTGGACCAGGGAAGAAAAGAAGCACAGCAGCCTGGTGACAGAAAGAGAAATGAAAACAAAGGGTGGGATCTGTGTCCCCCAATGAATTGAATAAGAAATGGATTTTACGGCAAGTACAAAAATCCAATTTTCTCTTTAATGTCATTGGGGGGACACAGCACCATAGGACGGCCCAAATCAGTCCCAGAGGGTGGGAAGAAAATCTCATGCAAAAGGTTGGGTGCACAGGTGCAGGAGAAACATGTGACCCTACAGGACCAAGCGAGACCATAGCATGAAATGGTAGATAGAAAACCAAGGAAGTGAGCCGAGAGGCTCCAGGACCAGGAAGAGTCCAAAGAAAAAAAAGTTGTGGGAGACCACCAGGATCCCAAGGACAAGTGCCTTGGAAAAAAGGCCATATGCAAAAAAGTAACAAAGGGAAACAACCAGCTCCACCCAAGGTGGGAAAAATAACAAAGCTAGAGGATAGGGAGCAGGGCTAGATGTCCTGCGCAAGAACCGAGAGTTAAACAAGTGCGCACTAGAGAGCCAGAGGAAGGATCTGGAAGAACCAGGGCTCCCCCTGAAGAAACAGGAGAGCAGCACAACCGGAAGGCGTCTGTTGGTAATGACCTAGGCTCTGCATATAGAAGGATGCTCCAAAAGGATAGACCCAACAAGAAAAATTAGACCATGAGGGAACCTGGCAGGAGAGAAATTCACTGGGAAAAGAACAGGAGCAGTCCTGAACCAAGGAAAAAACTTTCTGAAGACAAGCTAAAGGAAGACCCTGTGGACTGCCCCTCGGCAAAAGGAAGGCGATTTCATAAGTCCTGGAAGCAAAAGAACCTGACCAGTAAGAGAACCCGGCAAGGAAAAAATAAACTCTTAATTGTCTGAGACCAAAAACATGGCCTGTCTGTGGCAAACACCATGTGAAGGCCAATGGTAGAGAGGAAACAAAGAAGCACTGGCGGCTTAACGCTTGAGAGAAAGAATAGCAAAGGATCCTTCACTGCAAGGCAGGTGGGAAAAGAGAAACATCCTATGAGAAGGTGGAAACCCAATCCTGCCAGAGAAAGAAGCCAACCCCTTGGGGAGAAGGAGATCCTTGGTAATGACCAGGAGAAGGGAACGTAAAGTCATGCTTCCCATACAAAGGAGGCGAGAATCAAGCCAACAAAAAAAAAAAAAAAAAAACAGGACCTGAACCTGGGGAGATGGGAAGAGAGGTTATAATCTTAAGTGGGAAACAAGCATGTGGGGACCCAGGAGGGAAAGAACCAAACCGGTTATCATACAGAGCATGTGCGGTCAGAGATGACAAGAGTACCTTTCCCAAAAGGGAACCGGACATCTAGATGGTCTAAGAATCATTGGGGCAGGGACTCCAAGCAGGATTACCCAGTCAGAAGCTCAAGTAGGGTCCACAGAACTGGACCACATGAGGACAATAATAGCCAGATTATCAAAACAAAAATTAAATGTAGCAACCATAGGGGAAAAAAATATATATCAGCCCTGGTGAACCAACCATCCCAAGTGTAGTGACTAGCATACTGTATAACACTGCCCCGGAAGGGGGCAAGTACAGCACCATGGATTTTGTAAAAGAATCGCCAGACATCCATATATCAGAAAAAGATGCAGAATTCATCAGGGGAAGCCGGGAGAGACTACACCGACATGTAGAAACCAGCTACTAGCAGAGAGCAGAGCACAACGAAACCCCCAAGGAAGGGGGAAGAAAATGACAGGTGCAGACGACAATGACAAGGCCCAAGCGAATGGAACTTCTGTCATGTAGCACCACTAATCAAAGAGCATAAGGGAGTACCAAGAACGCCTAGACCATGGAAGAACTACGGGACCATGTCCGATATCAGAGTGAGCGGTAGGTGTGTGGCACTCACTAGTCCTGTCACAGCCATATCAGAGAGGATGTGCAATGATGACCTGAAAACTGCAGTAGCGGTTGGTGCTAACAATGCTTTGTATCCCTGCAGGATAGAACATCCAGTGGTAATCCAGGTACTCTGTCAGGACTGGGCCATGTAACTCTGAAAACAAAGCAGAGAGGCAGTAACAACAACACGAGTACTCAATCCATGAAATGGGGTAACGCGGTTGTGCGGAAGACAGTAGTACTTTATAGGGCTGATAAAGAACAAACCTAGCATGATAGCCAATAACCTGCCCATGGCGGAGAGAGTGTGGCTGTCTGGTGCATAACAGGACTTAGAAATCTTGTTAAATAGTGCATCAAGCAATAAAGTAAAAATCATGCCTTGTACAGGGGAAATGAGAAGACTTGGTGCACTCAGAGGGCCTGGTTCAGGAGGTACTGCACTGGGTGTCAGATGTGAACAGGCCAGCCATATACTGGATATAACAATTGCAAGGTATATACTACAACCAGGATGGTTTGTCGGCTACAGCACCTTTAGATAGTACAAGTACACCGCCGAGGACGACAGCAATGAGGTGCCAAATGCAAACTAGAACCAGAAAAGAGTGATGAATACAGCGTCTGGGGATGGTACCATCACTCCGCATGAAGAGGGGCCACACGATTGCCGAGCACACATTAGAGACAGGAAAGGGTAATGCAGGAGCAGTATGAGCCACAGATTGTACCAATAGGGCACAGTGCTTGGAGATACTACAAATACTCCGCCTGAGACATGGCTACAGCATCTGGAAATGAGATAGGTACTCCGCTTGCTTGATAAAGGAGTAATATGACTACGTGATGCACACTAGAAGGTGTAATGGCTACAGTATTTGGAGATGGTACAGGTACTCCAGCTAAAAAAGGAGCAATGTGGCTGCATGGTGCACACTAGAACTAGACAGGTGCAATGGCTACAGCATCTGAAGATGGCATCTGTACTTCGTCTGATAAGGAAGAAATACGGCTCCATGGTGCACACTAGAACCAGACAGGTATAATTGCTACAGCCTCTGGAGATGGTACAGGTACTCCACCCAATAATGGAGTAATATGGGGCATGGGGCGTATTAGAACCAGACAGGTGAAATGGCTATAGTATCTGAAGATGGTACAGGTACTTTGCTTAATAAGGGGGTAATATGGTTGCATGGTGCACATTAGCACCAGGAGGGTGTTTTTGGCTACAGCGTCACTAGGAGGTGTGTGTTGAATATAGCCCCTGAGAATAGTGAAATTACTCCAGCTGAAAAGGAGATACAATGGAACCAGGAAAGTATGCCAGGTACAGCATTTGGCAGTGGTACAAGTACCCCCGTGAAGGGGAAGGCGTACATACCTATGACACCACATAGGTGTGTTGGCATGCTAAA
This sequence comes from Bufo gargarizans, assembly GCF_014858855.1. Lineage (NCBI taxonomy): Eukaryota > Metazoa > Chordata > Amphibia > Anura > Bufonidae > Bufo > Bufo gargarizans. The sequence goes on from NC_058088.1 coordinate 87,454,039, forward strand.
CACAGTGGCGGGTAAAGCACCACCTACTGGAGAGGCAGCAAGCTGACTTACCTGTGTGGATAATTACCTGTGCAACCAGGGGAGTGCCATCTGAAAATCCACTAAAGGGGATACCAACCCTGGAGAGAAGATGTTTCTCATTGGACATTAGTCTTTGACCACCCATAGAGATTCTGTATGGTGGAGGATCGCCTGATGCTCTGTTCCGAGTCAGAATCTGTGCAGAGGAGTCCCCCGATGAGGCAGAATAAACCTGAGGCGTTTCCCTTAGTGCTAGTCCTGTCCTGGGAGGAAACCAGGGTGCAGGTGAAGAGCAGGACCTATGACGGGAGACGCAAGGCCGCTATTGAACTCTGCCCCCTGATATGGAACGAGGCAGGAAGCAAAGGACTCCGGGGGAAGGGGCGATGAGGGCAAGGAAGGGAGCCATAACATCATCATAGCTGAGAATGGGCGCAGGCTACGGTGAAGGTGAGGTACCCATGTGGGCACAAGGTGACCCCTGAACAGAGTTTAGGGTAATCCGACTGAGCCCAGCATCCAGTCACCGCATGCAGGCCAGCCAGGCAGATAGCACAGCAACCCCCAGCCACCGCATGAGCAGATGCAACCTAGGGGGAGGGATGGAGGGCAAGGGGACCTGCCACAACATGAACCAAAGAACAGGGGCCCAAGATAATACATCCCACCAATGACGCTACATGCAGGCGGGGGGCACTGTGAAGATTGGAAAAGCACCCTCTGGGAAGAAGGACATCTCATCCTCCCTCCAGAAATTCCGTGCAGAGAACTCTAGAAGGCCATGAGGGAGGCAACACCCCTAGAAAAAAAAATAAAAAATATGGAAGTCAGAAAAAAAATGTCGGGAAAGAGTTTGGCCTAGTCCCGGCACAAGCCGGGGGCTAGAGTAGGCAGTGTAGCCAAAAATTAGGCATCCCCGGCGGACTGATGCTGTAGGGTGCTGGAAAGCGGGAAAAAAAAAGCTCCAAAAGGCTACAAATAAGGGTATGCACGGAAAGGGGGTCAAAGCGACCCCCATTGGTGAGAAAAGTGACCCAATAGTACCCCTGGATGGCAGCGAAAAATCAGAAAACAGATGCAACATTGTCACAGTCGGAGCCGGGGGGAGAAAATAGATGCGGCAGCCGAAAACTAAAGCACCCTAAACAGGCGGACGTAGCAGGACCTGGGGAGGGGAAGAAGGAATGCCCTGAGGGCGGACATAGCAACCCCCCATACGCAGCCTAGTCCAGGCACAAGCTGGGGATTAGAGTAAGGCCTCATGCACGCTGCAGTGTTCCGAGGCCGAGAGCGGTCCGTGGTAACACGGCCTGGATTCCTGTTGAGAGCAGGAGCGCACAGCATCATTGGTTGCTATGACGCTGTGCGATTGATGCCGCCGCTGCACTACAGTAATACACTATACGAATGTATTACTGTAGTGCAGCGGCGGCATGAAGTGCACAGCGTCATAGCAACCAATGACGCCGTGCGCTCCTGCTCTCAACAGGAATCCAGGCGTTGTTACCACGGACCGCTCTTGGACGCGGAACACGGCCGTGTTCATGAGGCCTAATTAGAAGGAAGGGAAGGACGGCAAGGGGAGAGGGAACCCCGATGGATTACAGATGGATGGGAGGGAAAGAGTTCCTAACTAGCGTAGGGAGCATACTCACCATCTGGCGTCTTCGGACGCCGCAGGGTCACCCCTTCGGTAAACTCGCACTAGAGTGGGATTACCTGTACTCCACTGCGGATGCAGTAACGGGGGACCGGCGAGGTACGCGCTCGCAGGGGGTGCTACTAAAGTGGACCTCCACGATGAAGACCCCCTGCTGCAGGATAAAACCTGCACCTGTAAAGTGGAGAGAAAAAAATAAATAAAAATAAATAAAAAAGCAAAAAAAGTAGCAGCAAGACCTGCAGGAGAAGGGCAGGTCGTGTCCGCCTCCTAGGAATACTAGACTAAAAGCTGATTAGCCTAGTGTCTAGGCCAATGACATTAACGAGAATAATATTTTGATATTTTACTATAATGCCCATGATGTGTATTTTTATGGGAATTATATTGTGTCCCTAAGGAGCCCTGCCACAGGAAGGGCTTCAATAGGAACTAATGTGCAGCAGCCTCCTGTCACACAGGAAGACCAGGGCTGCCGCACACACTCCGGCTCCCCCAATGCCTGTTTTAGCGTGTCCAGATTCCATAGTCACACTTTACTATGGCATCTGAAGTGTTAAAAGTTAGCAATCGGCGACATCTTTCAAGTCCTGGCCAGCTATAATGTGCATAGACAGTCTTAGGAGTCCATTGGGTAGTGTCACTCAGTGACTCATAGCCTTCCGTACATGACTGTGCATAGAGATAATGGTCAAACACCAAGAAGGACTGCCCAGCATAGAAAGATGTACAACCTGGCAACTTCTTTAAAAACAGTACTGAAATAATAAGCTAAATTCAAATGTATAGATATGTGGTTATTCCAAGATCCGCTCATATAATGCAGACGGTGGCTCCGTTCAGAACGGATCTGTCTGCATTATATTGTTAAAATATTTCTAAGTGTGAAAATAGCCTCAGGCGGATCCGTCCAGACTTTCAATGTAAAGTCAATGGGGGACGGATCCGTTTGAAGATTGAGCCATAGTGTGTCATCTTCAAACGGATCCGTCCCCATTGACTTTACATTGTAAGTCTGGACGGATCCGCACACCTCCTGCACGGCTAGGCGGACACCCGAACGCTGCAAGCAGCATTCAAGTGTCCACCTGCTGAGCGGAGTGGAGGCTGAACGCTGCCAGACTGATGCATTCTGAGCAGATCCGCGTCCACTCAGAATGCATTAGTGCTGGACGGAAGCGTTCGGGTCCGCTTGTGAGCCCCTTCAAACGGAGCTCACAAGCGGACACCCGAACGCTAATGTGAAAGTAGCCTTAGTTAAACTTCCCTGCCCAATCAATGTTGGAAACACAGAAAAATGAGACAACTTCATCACTGGATAAGGTCTTCACACACGAACGTATGGGTACCAAAATAAACGGACAACGGACAGCATCACAGATGTGGACCCATTCACTTGAATAGGTCAGCAAATCTGGAGATGCGGAACGAGGCAGAACGGAACCCAAACCCACGGAAGCACTACGGAGTGCTTCCGTGGGATTCAGTTCTGCACAAAGATAGAACATGTCCTATCTTTTTGCGGAACGGAGGTATGCAGACACATTCAAGTTGAATGGGTCTGGTTCCATCCCGGAGGCCTCACGAATGTTCTCCGTGCATTGCCAACCACAAATTGCGGCCCCAATGCACTGAACGGTACCTATACATTCATGTGAACAAGCCCTAAGTTACACATATGGGACTGACTTATATATGAGTGTCATCTCCCATGAAAAATATTCTATATTTTATAAACCAGGACCTGGATCTCAATACTTTTGAAATTGCATGCAAATAAAAAAAAATTGTATAGCCACTAGTACAACTGCTACCAGCTGCAGCAGACAGGACACGTCCCCTGAGAAAGGACAAGCCTCCTAAGCTGGCAGCTTGAAATAAAATCAAGCAGACCAATTGAAGCAATGAATGGGGAGATCTCTGGGTCCATGTGCAGTACAGGGCTGGTTATAAGTGTGTTCTAAAAAGACAAATCGCATACTATATAGAATATCGGATTTTCTTTTTTTACATTAACAAAAGATGTGCACAGACCCATTGAAATGAATGGGTCGCGATTCAGTCCAGATGCTGTCTGTCTAACGCGGATCGCATACGGACATAAAACTTGCTTGTGTAAAAAGGGACCATAGGGTTTTAGATGCAACATGGCACCTGCATGTATCAGACAGGGATGGGACATCAGAATCTCTCTTCAGGCTGCTACTTTAAACAATTATATCTCGGCATAAAAAATAAAATAAAAAATCCTGTTTTAATATACGTGAAAAAGCCTTTTTATAGCTTCTTCTGTCTCATTGATGTCCCTTAATCATTGCAGCAAAAATACTAGTGCTAGTTGCATCTCCAGCTGACCTTACAAATTAAATATTAAAAACTAGATTTACCACTAACAAGTCCCATTGTTGGTTTTGAAGGAAATGAAGCAGTGCTATAAGCAGGGGTAGACTTCACAACCTCTTCAACTGGTTGCATGTCAAAAATGTCCAGGTGTGGTGGGGAACTAACTCCATTTGAAGATGAGAAGGGCCCTGTGAAGAAACAAAAAGTAACCAATACTGTAAAACTGTAAGACAAGTGTGCATAGGAACATACAGTTTTAAGTTATGGTAGTGGTGTGGCACCCTGATGCACCTCCAGGATGTAAAGCCCTTTCAATTAAATGTTTTCAACTGTTATTTTTTTGAGTAACCTAATCATTATTTGGTGTTTTGTAGCCCTGTAAAAAAAAATAAATACATGTTACCGTTACCTTTTCTATAGTAATTTCAATGCACCTAAAAAAATGTCTGTGCACTGCTACAATACTGATGCCCTATCCTCAAGATAGGTTCATGCGATCAGATTCTTCAAAATGATCTGTGTGTCGTCTCCTTTGCAGCAGCAGCGCAGTGTAATTACAGTTTCTCGCACCAGTCATCTGAATAGCACAAGCAGTTGTAATTACATTGTTTCAGCTCTATAAGGAGAGAACGAGAAGGTAATATGAAGAGGAAACAGCAACTGCAGGAGCGCTGCTATTTGTTCAAACAGCTGATTGGCGGGGATGTCAGGTAGCGGGCCCCTGCCAATCTCATACTGATGAGCGATCCTGCGGATAGGTCATCAATATAGTAGCATTGCAGAACCCTTTAATGGGGCTGTTTCATCAAATACGAAGGGCCAGATTTATCATTACTCTTAGATCTTACTCCACTTTTACATATGTCCAAAGTCACTTTTGGCCAAGTCAGATTTATTAATGGTCCTTTAATACTGTGATAAATGTGGTTTGACGGTAGCTGTTTATACTTTAGTAAGCGGCTTTACAAAAGTCACATGTTCTATTAAAAAGTTGCATAAGATAAGCATGGTCCTCACTGGAGTGAAATTGCGCAATTTTTAGCGACTTTTTAAATTGACGCAATAGTAAATCTGTCTAGAGATTCATTTACATAAGAAAACACTCCCACTTTCAGAAAATAAAATTCGCAGTTTTAGCGATTGCGAAAAAAAATTGCGACTTTTTCACTCCATTATTTTGACTTGAGCTAATGATAAATCTGGCCTTAAAAGTTGGATTAACAGCCAATGAGTAATTGAAAGGGCTCCGATCCCCACCAGTTTGTAGAAAGCCGCTACACCACCTAGGCCTCTTTCACACGGGCGTCATATTTTTGGCCCGTATAAGAGGCAGGGTGCGTTGCAGGAACACGCACGATTTTTCTGCGCGAGTGCAAAACATTGTAATGCGTTTTGCACGCGCGTGATAAAAATCACGCATGTTTGGTACCCAAACCCGAACTGCCTGGGATTGATGTTCTGAAGATTGTATTATTTTCCCTTATAACATGGTTATAAGGGAAAATAATAGCATTCTGAATACAGAATGCTTAGTAGGTGATCAATTGAGGGTAAAAAAAACAAAAAAAAAAAAAAAAAACAGCCCCATAGAATGTGAATAGCCCCATAGAAATGAATGGGTCCGGATTCAGTGCGGGTGCAATGCGTTCAACTCACGCATCGCACCCGCGGAATACTCGCCCGTTTGAAAGGGGCCTTAATCTGCCGTCAGCTCCATTCCATTTTGGGTAGCTGTATGGTTAGTCAGTGACTATCAGTGTGGTCAGACTCTACTAAACTGGACACTAGTGGCATATCCTAGCAATATGCCACCTATGTCTTTGCTGAAACAACCATTTTAACACGCAAGGAGAAAGTAATATCCTCAAGGCAGTCACTTCTAATCCTATTACTTCAAAGATAATACTGGACTCACCTCCCCATGTGCTGTTTGTAGATGTCGCTATAGCAGGAGTGCTTTGTACTGTTGGTACAAATGCTGGCTGCAGGTCGAATAGATCACTCGTAAGGTTGGGCATGCTGCAAAGAACAAAAAGTTTATAATTTTAAATAAAATTTAAGGACAATAACCAAAAAACAAAAAGGTAATTGCATTAAAAGCAGAAAACAATCTTCTGAATGTTTAATGTACTATTTGGAGCATGTGTGGCAATTACCTGAAAATCATATTTTCTGCACTGATGGTTTAAAGCAGGGGTGCCCAACCTTTTCTGGTTGGAGGCCACATTGTCAGCCTGAACCAATTCCAAGGGCCGAAAATATAACTTAAAGGAGGTATTACCAACTGAAATACTGTATTTATGGCATATTAAACATACAGTATATATCATTAATGTCTGGTTACACTTCTAGTACTCCCATCTAATAGGAAAATACATGAAAGATACATGTGAGCAGACACTAGACATAGGCATACAAATCTGTTACCATTCTTTGAGGCCCCCAACCATCTGGTATCGAGGGTCGCATGTGGCCCCCGGGCTGCAGGTTGTGCACCCCTGGTTTAAAGGTTCTTAGAGCTGTTCAAATTTTGAGCAAGTGGACAGAGGGGATCAAGGAAAGCAATAAAATATTAAAAGAACACCAGTTAATACCCCCTGCCATTCCAGAATCGCCACTCCGGGGGTCTCTGCCGGATCTGAGTTCACATGGCTGCAGCAATAACTTCAGCTCATCGGAGCTAATACATTGTAATACTGTACAGAGCTCTTGCTCCAAACAGATATATTAGAACGAATCGACTTTGGATGTTTCAGCCAAAGTCGATTCACTCATCCATGTAACCGCTGCCATGGTCATGTGAGAGAATGAAGGCACATCACCACTACAGGCAAGTAAACAAAGACCACAGCGGCAGCATTGGAACAGCTTTTTTTTTACATTTCATGATATCTCCTGACATGAGCAATTTTTTTTTTTTTTTTTTTTACTAACAACTTGGAAAATCCCTTTAATTGCTTGTCTTATTATTGTAACCTAGCTGTAATTCAAATTACCACTGCAAATACTGCCTTCCTAGGGAACCTGCGCTTTTGCCTAAAAGTGTGAGCATCTAGTGAAACAATGTAAGATTCAGACTAAACCTATTTAGACTGCATATTCTAGCCTGGCCACTGGTGTAATGATCCAAACTAACAACATCACTATGATCAGGTCACTAGAGCTGCGCTTGGACTGTGGCCACAATCCTGGTGTTACTATGGCTCTGCAGTATGCCTACCTCAGACCCTCTTAAGACAGTTATCAGTACGCTGCCCTTGCCTGACTTCCTGTTAAGGGGTTGGCATCCACTACATACAGGATTAAACATCAGCAGCTGTCTGTCATTGGCCAGGAGGGTAGAAGAAAATGGTGTTTGTCACACCAGCCTAATGAACCTGGTTTATTTATATGCTTCCTTAAAGGCTGCGTACAGGCTTTCGGTGCAATTTTTTGAAATTATTCCATTGTATTCATTTTGAGCTAAAAATCTTTTTTAAAACTGGTCTTCATTACAAATATGGAACCCTTTTTTCTGTACAGGGCTGAGATGCTTTGAATTTTCTCTCTGCTCCCGAAGCCTCCTTATCGCTGATCTCTGACATTATAACCACTCATTATAACTCAGGTCTTATCTTACCGATAAGAATGTGGCTTAAATGAGCGTTTATGACCTCTTAGTAAATTAGAGATAAGGTTTATTAGATGACCTGCACAAAGTAAAAGTAAAAAGTAGATTCACACAGCTAGACAAACAGTTAACCCTTTGTGACAGAACAGTTCAATATTTTTAATAAAGACAGATTTAAAAAAATGATTTTTAGTCCAACATGAGTAAAATACAATCATAAAAAAAATGCCTACAAATTGCCGCTTTCCTGAAGCAGCAATTTTGAGTTTGTGTTTTCTTTTTCCCTCCCTGCATTCCCGGAGCCACACTTTTTTTCCCCCCACTTACATAGCCGTATGAGGGCTTGTTTTTGCGAAGCAGCCATCCCCCCCCCCATTATGCCATTCACCGCATGGGATTTTTTTTTAAATACATTTTTTTTAAATACATTTTTAATAGTACGGGCATTTGGCATCCGCCCATGATTTTTTTTTTTTTTAACTGTGTATTTTTATTTTGGGGGGGGGGGGGGGGTGATTTGATATTTTTTTTTGTTTTTTTTTGTTAGGTCCCCAATTTGCAATCATCAGAATGCAATTTGTATAGAACAATGGAATTTGCTCCATTAGTCTATACAGAAATCGATATATTAGAGTTCAGTGCTGCCACCTGCTGGCCTGAACTGTAATATACAAGTAATGAGCCTGGAAGCCTAGTACAGGCTCCGGTTCATTACTATGAATGAATGCCTTCCCGATCTCCACCTGAAACAGCTGGTACCTGGTGGCTATGGTGCTCCCTCTACTCCGGAGCGAGCACCATCTTTAAAGCCCCAATATCTGCTGTACATGTACGGTGGATGTCTGGAGGGGTTAAAAAAGGTCAGCTTTATATAGTGAAAGATCAACTATTGCACGTTTTTAGCAATGTTAGAGTGTCATTGAACTTTCAAAAAGCCTTCGATACGATTGCTAGAACAAGGAGAGAGAAGCACCCACATAGCACGCTCTATCTTCTCGCTGCAGGAGACGGGCTCAATAAAAAGTCCACGGGTCTGTCTCAAATTATTCTCCTGCAGCGAAGAGAGAGAGAGCGATATGTGAATGCGTCTCTCTCTTCAGTCTAAGGATCATGGGGGTCTCAACACTCAGACCACCATAGATCAAAATCCTTAATATGTCGCTATGACATATGAAAAGCTTTTTGAAAGTTCATTGATACTTTAAGAATTTCAACAACTTTGCACAAGTAAAGAATTAACATGCTTTTTTTAGGCTTTTCTCAATCTATGAATTGTATAAAACAAAGTTCATTTCTAAACAGTTGAAACAATCTTGTTGCAGCTTTGCTACTTGAACCTCACACATGGCAGATTTGCAGCAGAGATTCCTGTGATCTACTGATCTGAACAGTGCTTGTAGAAATCAATGCTGGAAACACAACCCCATTCAGAAGAATGGAATAGACTAATAGTTGAAACAATTTCCAATTCCAACGTGTGTGAATATAGGGCATTGTGGATCATTATTGACTGATCACTGTATACATTCATAGGCCCACCTATTAGTTGTTGGTGCAGGTGTTGAGAACAAATCAACAGCTGAGGTGGCATTAACACTTTTTCCAGATAAAGTACTTGGTGAGGTTGATCCAGGTGTGGAACTTGGTACTACAGAAATTTCCCTAAGACGCTGTTCCTGAAAGTTAAGCCAAAGTTAAATTAAGAAAAAAAAAAAAAAAAAAAGAAGAAGTTTATCAAGTTTATGTACAATAACAGTAAGAGGCAAGATACATTATTTAAATGAAAACATTTTCTAGGCTTTATGAAAAGCAACCAGATAGGCAAATTGTCACCCCTATCCCACAGGGCATATGGACAACCTCATAAAGGAAAACCCTTTAAAGAGGATTGTCCATCGCTGACATGTTCTTTTACAGCTAGACCTATCAAAGGAAGCATTTTTCCCCCGCACCTTCTGATTGATTCTGACTCTGTGGGTCCCTAGCTCTCCTCACTGCTGGGTCATGTACCGCTTGGGGGCACATCACCACTAAGGCCAGTCATTGGCTGCAGTGGCTCACATGACTTTGACCATGCCAGAAGTTTACATGCAGGGACCGGAGGACTGCACAAGAGAGCAAGTGACTCAAAAGAGCTGTGACCCAGAGGTGGGAAGCAAGAAAGTATGCTTCCCTTCGTATTTAAGAAACATGTCTCTTTAGGCTGGGTATGTGAATTCTTTTTGAACAATACCTTAAGTGCTTGAAGCCTTGCTTGTTCCTCTTCCAGAGCCTGTAGTCGCTCTTTTTCATCCATTTTTGAAAAAGACAAACCAGTTGTGGCAAGAGAAGATACCGCACTGGACAAGGTGCTAGCTCTACAATAAATAAAAGTAACAAAACAAGATTAAACATGGTCAAATTCAACATTAAACAAGAAATTCATGTACTCCACCCCTCCTTTCACTTGAGAGATGGATCCTTTAAGTGTGAAACACTTAAAATCAACAAAAAAATTAGCAATAAACTGAGTTTAGATTATGCCCTTCAATTAAGAATCTAACAAAAAGAAGAAGTACACTTGGCAACAGAAGGACACTTTGTGCAACTCACCGACTAGCAGCTGAGAGCTCCTTTGTTTTTTTCCCTTCAAGGGATGCCAAGTGCTGTTCAAGTGCTTCCAGCAAACTGCTGGGTGCCTGCAGATGAATAGTCATTAATTAGATCTCCTTTCTGAGAGAAGTCAATGCAAAGTTGTAGAAGACAAAATCACCTGCATTTAACGTCACACATGTATTTGTAAATTATGAGACTGGTGGTCTCACAGCCGGGACCCCGATCGGCTGTTTGAGAAGACCCAGAGCTCCTGTGAGTACTGCGACCTTCTCTCTGCTTACCCTAGGCCAGTGATGCCACAACCATCATTCACGTGGCCTGGGTGCAGCTCAGTCCCATTCAAGTGGCTTAAAGAAGCTCTCTCATAAAAAATAAATAAAAATAATAATAATTATTCTCTGACCTGTAGAATGGTACCTGATGTAATCTGTAGTGAATGTAATCTTCTTACCAGTGCCTGCATTTGTGAGTCATCTCCTCCCTCCTGATCCTCAGCTGTGTCATGTGACCAGCACTCAGACTTTCCAAATATTATATGGGGGTAAGAAGATAGATTCTATATGTATTCCTATGGGAGCAATGTCAGTCTCATAGGAATGAATAGAGAAGGAACTGACTTCCTGTCCTGTGTCAGATGGAGAGGCAGAGTGATGGTCACATAACAAAGCTAAGGATCAGAAGGGAGGTTATAACTGGCAAATATAGTCACTGGTAAGATGATTACATTCACTACAGTTTACATCACATACCTTTCTAACAGGTAAGGAAAAAAAGATTTTTTTGTGGGAGTGCTTCTTTAAGCCGTGCGCTGACTCGACTATTCCCAGATCTCCCATAGAGGCGGATGAAGAGTTGGCCACCCTTGCACTATGCACTCTCCATTTACTTCTTTGGGAGTTTGGGAAATAGCCGAGCACGCTTGCTTGGCTCTTTCTTGAGCTAGCATAGAAGTGAATAAAGAGCATGCGGCACATGAGTGGTGCACTCGCCTTCACTTTGGAGGCTCCGTTACAAAGAGTGTGAACAGACATTAACAGAAGGCATATGCAACTGTTTGCGGATACAGTAGCACACGTCTGAAGCGTAAATTCAGAAGCACACTTCAAAAGTGCACAATGAGCTTAAAGGGGTTGTCCAAGTTATATTTATTGATGACCTATCCTCAGGATAGGTCATCAAGATCAGATTGGCGGGGGTCCGACACCCCCTCCGATCAGCTGTTTGAAGAGAAGGCGTGCGCGGTGTCAGCGCTGCCTCCTCTTCACTGTTTACCTTCTAACCGTTGCATCTGCAGTGGTGAGCAGGTGTAATTACACCAAAGCTGTCCTATTCATTTCAATAGGAAGGCTTGGGTGCAATTACACCTGCTCACCACTGCAGATGCAACGGCTAGAAGGTAAACAGTGAAGAGGAGGCAGCTCTGACACCGCGCACGCCTTCTCTTCAAACAGCTGATCGGAGGGGGTGCCGGGTGTCGGACCCCCACCGATCTGATATTGATGACCTATCCTGAGGATAGGTCATCAATAAATATAACTTGGACAACCCCTTTAATGCATCATTTTATACACATGTGTGGATCACGCAGGGCTGTAATATTATGCTAACTTTAAAGAGGTGTTCTGGGTATAAACAAAGTTGTCCTCCAACCATTGGAAAGACGATAACTATTAGATCAGTTGAGAAAACTATTATATTGGTAGGAGTCCGACCACTGGGACCAATCAGGAAAATGAGGGCTTCCTACCGTGAAATGCATAGATGGCTGGTTGAGCATGCGCCAAGACAGTGCTGGAGATAGATGAGTGCTGTACTCTGCCCTGCAGTTCCAAAGAGTATGAATGGAGTGGCAGGGAGCATGTTAGACCAGCAGCTCCAGTCATTTCAGGGTATAAGGCCCCTCTTCTCTTGATTGTTACCTAATAGTTATCCCCTACCATGTAGATAGGCAATAACTTCTTATAGTGGATTACCTTTTTAATGTCAACATTATCAAGTCACTGCAACAATTACGTTTGCACTACTTAGGGTACTTTCACACTAGCGTTAGAAGAATCCGGCAGGCAGTTCAGTTTCTAGAACTGCCTGCCGGATGCGAAAATCCGTATGCAAACAGATATCATTTGTTTCCGGATCCATCTAACAAATGCATTGCAATACCGGATCCGTTTCTCCGGTGTCATCTGGAAAACCGGATGCGGTATTTATCTTTTTCACAGATTTAAAAAGGTCTGCGCATGTGCAGACCAGGAAACCAGATCCATTTTTCCGGAACACTTGTTACCGGATACAGCATTAAAAGGGAACCTGTCACCAGGATTTTGTGTATAGAGCTGAGGACATGTGCTGCTAGATCGCCGCTAGCACATCCGCAATATCCAGTCCCCATAGCTCTGTGTGCTTTCATTATGTACAAAAAAAATTAAAAAAAAATGTTGATACATATGAGATGGGTCAGGGACAGGACTCATCTCAGGTTAATTTGCATATGTATCAAATCGTTTTTCTTTTTACATAATAAAAGCACACATTCCGGCAAATGTTCCAGAATTTTGGACAGAGAAAATACTGCAGGGACTGAACTGAAGACATTCTGATGCATCCCGAACGGAATGCTTTCCATTCAGAATGCATTGGAACAAAACTGAAGCGTTTTTTTTCCCCGTTATTGAGCCCCTATGACGGAACTCAATACCGAAAAGAAAAACGCAAGTGTGAAAGTGTGTACCATTACAGCAGCAAGTTACCACAGAAATCAAGCTTCATATAAAACAGCACACATTAGATACGGTCTCCATTATTTTAAGGAGAGACCAAGGTGGTGCCGTATTAAAATGGTTACATCTTGGATTTATGGAAGGCATACTTTGTTAATGAAGACAAATATCTGAAGACACCAGTTCACAGGAATGTTTTTCCATATAAGATGTATATGGAAGAGAACACTTCTCAGGATTATGGTTTATGGATAAAGCAATAAAAAAAGCACACAGAGACCTGGAAGGAATGTGAAATGAAACAAATTAAATGAATGTGAAATGCACACTGACCTGAGTAAGATCTGGAATGTCACCCTGATCAATTCCAACTTGCTGAATTCACAAAAAAAAGGGGGGGAAAGAAAAGTGTACATTACTTCATGCAGCGGCAATGGAGAGTGCTGTGGATACTGATGCATGCACACACACAGTATGAAGGTAAAGGGCCTTTATTAACTTAATGGACTGGTACAGTGGCACTTGCTAAGTACAAAGCAAAGATACAAGAACAAAGCAATTTACCTGCGAGAATGTGTCAAGATCATGCAGTTGTTGTCAGTGCAATTCAAAATGCAAATGTTAAAAGTTCAAATGTGGATCAAGCTTAAAGTAGTCATGCCATCAGGCAAGGAATAATGTGCACGTGTAAAAATAGCAAAGGGTAAAAACGTGCAAGTCGCTGTTGGTTACAAGACAAAACCTGAAGCGAGAATGGCATCAAGCAATAATGCATTAGCTGTAGACTATTGTATTTGCATTCATTAACCATTGGCATCTTAAGCGCATTCAATGTGTATCATGCAGGACACATGCTACTGTACCAGTGCCAAGAGCTACATAAGGCCCCCCGAGTGCAGGAATGATACTGACCTCTGCCACCTTGAGGAATTCTGCCAATTTGGTCATCCGAGCAAGAAATTTCTTATAGATATCCAAGGCTTCTTTACACTGGTTCTTCTTCATATCAAAGTATTTTTCTACAGAAGAGAAAATAAAGAAATTCTACTGACCTGTAAAGCATCACATCTTTATTTACGAGCGACTAAATATCTAATTGAAACTTTATTAAATCATAGACTGCTATACACGTTACAGCTATCTCTGCTGACCCCACACACATTCTCAATGAGGAAAGGAGAGTAAGGGCTGTATTATACTGGCAGATGAGACGGACGATTGTCGGGAGGGAAGCGTTTCTTCCCGACAATCGCCTGATCGTCAGTGGCGGAGACCGCTGCTATTATATGCAGCTATCTTCTCTACAGTATAGGGAGTAGCGATCACTAAGGCCTTCTCTCACCCCCATGCTGAATCATTATTTGCCGGCAACAGAGCGCGATTAGATGGCATGATCTGCTGCCAGCAAACAATTATTTCTAGGATCACCCGATCAGGTAATCGGCGACACCTTTAGGGCTGTTTCACACGAGCGGATGCCGAGCGTGACATCCGCTGCGTGAATGACAGCCAAGACCTGATGCGGACAGCAGAAGCACGGAGCAGTAACATGATCTTACTGTGATTTCGTACTAAAGAGATCACAGAGAGGCACGGAGCATTATGAATCATGTTAATGCTCCGTGCTTCTGCTGTCCGCGTCGGGTCTTGGCTGTCATTCACGCAGCGGAGGTCACGCACGGCATCCGCTCGTGTGAAACAGCCCTTACACAGGCAGATCATTGCTACAAACACTTGTTAGCAATGATCTGGCCGACCCTCGGCCAGTGTAATACAGCCCTAAGCCGATCCCAGGCGCTTCTAGCAGTGGCTTATTTTGCCTCGGAACAAAAGGATTGTGTATGATTAAATCTAGCCCACTTTCTCTCACCCCTGAGGTCTGTTTGTGGGACAAAGATGGAAGGCCTCCCAAGCACGTTACATGGTCGGGTGGTCTCGGCACAATTGGTGGGTTCAGCCAACATAAATGTAATGTGTACAGGCCAGCCATAGTCTCTCTGCATCTCTTGCTCACACAGATAAAAGTTTACTGAAGAGGGTGGATTATTACCTTTTAGAAGCAATTCTATCCCCTCCCAACAGTCTCTTTACCGCCAGGTAAGGCTAGTTTCACACTCACATTAGTGAGGCTGGTTTGGATTTGGCACTGCCAGATGGCAGTTTCCGGCAATGCTGGATCCAGAGAGACCCCTCAGGATCTCAGTAACGCTAGTATGAGACTAGCCTAAAATAAGATCACTGAGGAAAGAGAGTAAGGAGCTACAGAGTGAGCCGTAAGACAAGCAGTATATCACTGTTAAAGGGACTTTGCATACTGCATTGTATCTGAATACATGAAGGACACAAATGCTTATGAATCTTTCATCAAAACCGATTCCAAAAATACTTAAATAGATGCAATGTAAAAAAAAAAAAAATAATTTGATGCAAAGCTGTCCACTGCATTTAAAGGTGGCAACAGGGAAGACACTATCATACACATTAGATGGTCACTGAGTGCCACTGAACCAGCCAACATTCATCTAGCGTGTAAGACCATTTTAACCCCTTAATGACCACTGTTGTGCCTTTTTATATCGATCATTAAAAGGCCTTATTCTAGGCCGCCTAGTATAAGCGCTGCACTGGTCACCTGTGCAGAGGAAAGTAGAAGCTTGGCTCTTGTATGACAGCCGGGCTACTGCTCTAACAGCCCCGATGGGCAGAAGTGCTGATCCCAGCACTTGAACCCTGTTGATGCCATGGTCAATAGTGATAGTGGGATGTTAGTGTGGTTCATGGGGAGGGGCCTCCCTCTATCCGCCAATGGCAGTCTCGCGAATGGGATGGCAGTGTGTTGATGTCTTACACGGCAGACAGGGGTCCATTGAAGGACCAAAGGGATGCCCTGTGTATATGCCCTATTAGGCTGTGCCTAATAGCGTGCCTGACAGTGCAGGGAGCTCTGTACAGGTGGCATACAACACAGGAGTTGAATGAACCTACAAAGCTGTGCGATCCTAGTCTGCAATAACTAATAAAGTACTGAAATTAAAATGAACAATGGACAGAGTGACATACCTAACAAATTAATAACTCCTTCATTGTAGGCAGCGAATAATCGAATGGAGTCTTTGAATAGCAGCATGAAACCAGTATTTATAACACCATTAGTTAATTCATTTGGGTTTGCCTAAAATAAAGATATATACAAATCAGTTAATGCAAAAACAGACACTAAACAGTCCAGTCACCAGGTAATGATGTACCTACATCAAAATCTAGCAGAGCATCTAGCTGATTCTGAATGATAGGAAGAGTTTTCAATAACTTTTCTGTCGCCATTGTCCTCATCACACCGTCTATCCTAAAATATGGACAGAAATAGGTTTAGAAAAACTGTAAAAATAAATAAATAGAAAAAACTCTTAAGCACCTGATCCATGTCCCTGCTTTACATACCCTCTCTTCATTTTGGTGAAGTCCACCGCCACAAGTCTGTAGGAAAGTGCTTTTTCATTCAAATATCTGCTGTAGCGCCTAATGAAGGTTGACATATCATAGCCTAGAAAATGGTATAAAATAGGTCTTAAAACTTCAAGAATATACAAATCTTACCATGTACTTAATGATATTATTTTGAACTTAAATTACTGTAATATTGTTATATATTTTACACTATACTGTATATATTTATTTATTTGCAGAATCTGGGTAATAACTAGTGAGATTTATTTTGTTGTTAACCCTTGATGTGTTACCGGAAAAAAATAGATTACCGGTAAATTAAAAACTGCAAAAAATAAATATAAAAAAATTCATAAAAAATTTAAAATACAATACATTTTGAAATTTTACCTCCATTTTGCTTTAATGCCTGTGGAATATCTAAAGTGTTAACAACATTTCTAAAATGTGTTTTGAATAGTTTGAGAGGTGCAGTTTCTTAAATGGTGTAAATGTCAAAAATTGCTTCTAAAATTGTAAACCTTCTAATGTCATAAAGAAATATAATAACATTACCAAAATTACACCAACATAAAGTAGACATATAGTGAATGTTAATTAATAAGTATTTTTATGGGGTAGCACTATCTGTCTTAAAAGCAGAGAAATTAAAATTTAGAAAATAGTACATTTATCCCAATTTTTGATTTTTTTTTTATATAAAAGGTAAAACATATTAAAGGGGTTCTGCAGTTCTTTTAAACTGATGATTTATCCTCTGGATAGATCAGCATCTGATTTGCGGGGCTTAGCCGCACCCAGGCCAGTGATACTAGTGGTGACGTCACTGGGCCTGCTGTAAACAGCGAGAAGGCTGCGGCACTACTGCCAGCGCCACTGCCTTCTCAAACAGCTGATCAGCGGGGGTACCGGGTGTCGGACCCCCGCCGATCAGATGCTGACGGTTTATCCAGAGGATAGATCTTCAGTATAAAAGAACTGCAGAACCCCTTTAAATCAAATTTACCATTAAAGGGGTTATCCAATGTCTAAAACATCCCCCCCTTCCCAGTGCCAGGGCCCCTCATATAGATTATACTTACCCCGCTCCCCGGCACCAACGTTGCTCCTGCAATGCTAGGGAGGTTCGTCCTTGTCACAGCTTGCTACTGGCTGCTCCCCCATCGTCAGATGTTTTGTTCTGCTAGACGGGGAGATGCAGCGGCGGCTGTGTGGGGATCAGGAGTTACGTGGGTGCTGGGGAGTAGGGTAAGTATAATCTATATGAGGAGCCCAGGCGTTGAGGGGTTAACGTGTTATAATTAACAACCCCCCCCCCCCCACCACCACCACCACCACCACCACCACCTTAACAATGATGCACAATGTGTCACAAAAAAATAATAATAATATCAAAAGTGGCATTTCAGATTTGTAAAATTAGGCTTGGCCAGGAAGGGGGTACATGGCCTGGAAGTAATCAATATCTGAGCATTTCTTTGTGGATGTGCCGCTTTAAAATGGGATGTGCAACATTAAATATCTGTTGTTTACAGTTTACAAAGGGGGAACCTTTGCTGCAAATGGTGAGAAATTACTTAGAATGCATCCACAATAAAGTATATTTACCTTGCATAGCACCTTTATCCAAAAAGTTGTTGAGATTGAACAACGTATTTCTGGAAGCAAGATATTGGATGAATCGCTTAAAAGGAAAGAGAATAGTGATAAAAGTCATTCCAAACAGTAATAAATGCAATAAAAAAAAAAAAAAAAAGGCAAAGCTCTGGCAAAAATGGAAATAAATAAATACAACAAATGCTCGTTTTCCAAGCATGTATTTTTTCTATTTTAGCTGATGCCAGATTGACATATTTCTTTCTTCTGATGTTCTTGCTTTAAAAAAAAGGAGATTTTTGTATAACTTACCAGTTAAATCTCTTTCTCGCTCTTCCTTGGGGGACACAGACCTTGGGTATAGCTCAGCTCCCTAGGAGGCGTGACACTAAGTAAAACTGTTAAGCCCCTCCTCCATCAGCTATACCCTCAGCCTGGAGATAGAGGCTACCAGTTGCGTGTCCAAGTAGTGAAAGGATAACAACCAATAACGGAAACAACCAGCCAGCAACCCAACGGGGCGCCAGACCATAACCCTGTAACCAAACACAGAAGGGTGGGTGCTGTGTCCCCCAAGGAAGAGCGAGAAAGAGATTTAACTGGTAAGTTATACAAAAATCTCCTTTTCTCGCCCATTTTCCTTGGGGGACACAGACCTTGGGACGTTCAAGAGCAGTCCAAGAAGGGAGGGACCACAAACCCAAGGCGGAACACCACCAGAGCATCAGGAAACCGCTGCCTGCAAAACCAGGCGGCCCAAAGCAGCATCCGCTGATGCATGCGTATGCACCCTATAGAACTTTGTGAAAGTGTGCAGAGAGGACCAAGTGGCTGCTTTGCACAACTGTTCAGCCGAGGCCCGATGCCTCTGCGCCCAGGAAGCTCCGACTGCTCTGGTGGAATGAGCAGTGACGCCGAAAGGCGGAGGTCTGCCCTTGGCTCGATAAGCCTCAGACACCGCCAGTTTAATGAAACGGGCAATAGCCACCTTGGAGACCGCCAACCCTTTGCGCGAACCCTCCGGAACCACAAACAGGGAGTCCGTGCGCCGAAAGGACCCGGTGACCTCCAAGTAAATCCTCAACGCCCTGACCACATCCAGACGGTGCAGTTCCCGTTCTCTGGGGTGGGAAGGAGAGGGACAGAGCGACGGAAGGACGATGTCCTCATTGATGTGAAAGGCGGAGACCACCTTTGGCAGGAAAGTCGGGACAGACCGAAGCACAACCTTATCCTGGTGGAAGATCAGGAAAGGTTCGGAGCAAGAAAGAGCCGCTAACTCCGACACCCGTCGGAGAGACGTGTGGGGGCACCTGTGGGATCTGACATGCTGAAGTGTGGTTGTACTCTAATATAGAGACCACAAAGGGTTATAGCAGCTATGACCAGGAGGGTTAGGAGAGGGTTAACTGTCCTACCAGTGCCTCAGAAGAACGTCAGGAGATGGCCCAGATCAGCAGCAGCAGAGAAGCAGTGAACAGCAGTGAGCAGCAGAGAGCGCCCACAGAAGCCGAGCGATGTACACAGGAGGTTAGAGTCCCCCACCGTGTCCCAGCTTCCTGTCAGGAGTGAGGAAGCGCGGGAAACCTCAGCAGAAAGCGCGGGGAACAAGCTCCGCCCCCTCCAGTGCTTGAAATGTCTCCTGTGAAGGAGAACGTAGCTCCGCCCCCAAAATGACGCGCGCGTAAGCCCCGCCCCCTGCCGGGACCGCTAAGCCCCGCCCCCCGTTCTCGGCGGGAAGGGGGAGAGAGAGAAGAGAAAAATGTTGTCAGCCCCGAATGAGGGGGAGGGGGGGGGAGAAAGATAGCAGCGTGGGGGGGAACGGCGTGGGGGTGCTGAGGATGCTGCTGTGCTGCATTGTCCTGCAGATGAGCGCTCAGAATGAGCGACCACGGGTGCCCCCCTTACCCAGAGGGGTAGATGCTGCAGATAGGGACGGGGTATGGGCTGGAATAGCCATCTCACCGTCCGACGTCTTCACCCTCAGTCCTTTCCAGCAGGGTCGCCCCTTCAGCCACTGGCACCGCAGTGGCAGGAAGCTGGAAGAGGGGCTTGGCGTGCGGGCGACCCCCTAGCTGGCGGGATGTAGGGGAGCCATTGCTGCCCAGATCCTCCTATTGCTTCTGTGGGGGAGGCAGCAGTGCAGATAAGTTGGCACTGGCGCAGCTCAACCCCGGGAGAGCAGAGAGGTCTAATGCGTCTCTGGTATCCCTAGGAAAAAATAAAATAACAAAATTAGAAGAAAAAGTAAAAATAACAAGGAGAAAACAGCCCTGCAGTAGCAGGGAGTGTCTTGCCTCCTTGGACACTAAGCTAAAACTGGTAGCCTCTATCTCCAGGCTGAGGGTATAGCTGATGGAGGAGGGGCTTAACAGTTTTACTTAGTGTCACGCCTCCTAGGGAGCTGAGCTATACCCAAGGTCTGTGTCCCCCAAGGAAAATGGGCGAGAAAAAGCACTTACTAAAAATTCTTATGGTTGACAGGCACATAATATAAACCGTAGTGAAGAAAGTCTTTTTACCAGTGGTTATAGTTGTGAGTTAGCAAAAATAGAAAGAAAGCTTCACAGCACTCCCCGATCTTTATAAAACCTATTTATTAGTCCAGTAGTACACTACACATCTGGCACACCCCGTACAGGGCACTTTTGGACTAATACATGTTGAGCACCGTGGAACCTTCTTTCTATTTTTGCCATTTTTTACTTTTTCCATTCAGTATCACTGACTTTCCCAATGACTGAGTCAATGTGTCCAGTAAGCAGACCGCAATAATTATCTTGTTTTGAGTAGCTGTGAGTTATCCCCTCCCTCCTGGTCCTCAGCCATGTCATGTGACCTATACTCCGAAGCTTCAACTGTTCTATGTGCGGACAGGAAGTCAATTCCTATGAGACTGACATTGAGGCTTTCGTAGGAATGAATATTAGGAAACTGACTTCCTGTCCACACATAAGACACTGTGTCAATGGAGAGTCAGTATCGGTCACATGACACTGCTGAGGACCAGGAGTGAGGGGATAACTCACAACTGCAACCTCTGGTAAAAAGATCTTCTTCAGTACAGTTTACATCATGTACCTTTCTAACAGGCCAGAGAATAAACATGTTTATTGGTTTGCTGCTTTAATGGCGTTTTTCAATGATTTATACTTATCCCCTAACAGGATCGTAAATAAGTGTCTGATAAGTGGGGGTCCAAGAGCTGGAACCCGGACTGATTACAAGAGCCGGGGTCATGTGTTGCCTTGTATATGAATGGCGTGGTCAAGCATGCAGGCTGCTTCAACATTCAGCTCTATGGAACTGCCATATGTAGGAGCGCTGTACTCTGAAATCTCAAGCAGTCCCATAGAGATGAATGTAGTGCTAGCGCGCCTGCTCAACTGCCGAACCACTCACATGGGGGGACACAAGACCCCTTATTTGTGATTTTTGGGATCAAACATTTAGGTGGATAGGAGAGAAACTTTAATTTTGTGACAACCCCTTAAAGGGAACCTGTCATCAACTTTATGCTGCCCATACTAACAGCAGAATAAAGTAGAGACAGGCGAGTTGATTTCAGCGGTCTGTCATTTCTAAGTTAAAAGTTAAGTGGTTGAGATTAGAAGAGCCGATCTCACTTGAGGAGCTGGAGGCCGCACTTGGGGATATGGCGAATGGCAAGGCTCCGGGGGCACATGGCCTACCAGTGGAGGTATATAAGAAATCACAGGGGGTACTCCTCCCAGAGTTGCTCAAAGTTCTTGAACATTCGCTGGAGGCGGGTTCGCGACCACATTCTATGCAGGAAGCTATCATTGTAGTTATTGCTAAGCCTGGGAAGGATCCCAAATTCCCTGATTCTTATAGGCCTATTTTGCTTTTAACAGCAGATGTAAAGCTCCTAGCAAAGGTGTTGGCGAACAGGTTGTCCAGAGTGATCATTGTGCACCCGGATCAGACGGGCTTTATGCCTGGGAAATCGACTGCTATAAATATCCGACGATTATATGCTAGTTTGAACATTCCGGCAGATAATTGTGGGGACAGGGCCTTACTTGCTCTTGACGCCGCCAAGGCGTTTGATAGTGTTGAGTGGAACTACCTGTGGGGGATCTTGAGGGCCATGGGCTTTTGGGCGCGGTTCATTCAGTGGGTAAGGGTGCTGTACTCGAGTCCCAGGGCGAGAATTAGAGCTAATGGGGGGCTGTCGGATAGCTTTGCTTTGGCCAGAGGCACCAGACAGGGGTGCCCACTGTCGCCCTTGTTGTTTGCTCTAGCAATTGAGCCACTCGCGGCCCTTATTCGCCTGTCACCTCATATTGCAGGGTTTAGGTACGGTGCGGTGCAAAATAAAGTGGCTATGTACGCCAATGACACTTTGTTATTCTTGGGCGATACTGGGACATCTCTGGATGCGGCCATGGCTCTAAGGCTGGGTTCACACCTGAGCGTTTTACAGCGCGTTCCTACGCGCTGTAAAACGCTCAACAAGGAGAAACCAATGATTCCCTATGGGAATGGTTCACACTTGGGCGTTTTACAGCGCGTACGATCGCGCTGTAAAACGCCCGACGCTCCAAAAAGTACATGAGCGACTTTTGGGGCGTTTGTGGCCATAGGACACTGTAGTGAATCACACAAACGCGCGTCAAACGCGCGTTTACTATTACAAAAACGCGCATAAAAATGCGCGTCAAAAACGCGCGTAAAACGCGCGTTTGCGCAACGCTCAAGTGTGAACCCAGCCTTATAGATAGATTTGGGAGCTTCTCTGGGCTTCAGATAAATTGGCAGAAGTCTGCTTTGATGCCGGTGGATGGGCAGGCCCTGTCAGGTGGGCGAGTCAATAGTACGGTACCCTGGGTAGATAAATTTAAATATCTAGGGTTGTATATAACACCTAGACTGTTGGATTTAGAAGAATTTAATTTGACCCCGTTGCTAGCTACTTTTAGGCTAAAGGTGAGGACATGGTGTAGGCTCTTTTTATCGGTAGTGGGTAGAGTGAACCTTTTAAAGATGGTAATGATGCCCCAGCTGCTTTATGTATTGAATAATGCCCCCGTGTGGATTCCTGTGGATAGGTTTAGGAAAATACATTCTATGTTCAGAGATCTTATTTGGAAGTACGGTCAAGCTAGGATTAAGCTGGAGATGTTGCAATACCCTAAGACAGAAGGAGGTTTGGCTCTTCATAATGCCTGGATCTATTTCTTGGCCTCACAGTGTCAGCACTTTAAGGGCTGGATTGATTTCCAGTCGCCGGATGTGACGGGAAGGATACTGCAACACTGGTTGGGCAATCGTGACCTTATGTGTATACTGAAGGGAGCGGGAATGCATGCGGGGAGAGAGAAGGTCTTGCTTATTGAACTTATGAAGAAAGTTTGGGCGAAGGTGAAACAGCTTAGAGGTGTGGGTGGAGTCTGTGAGCTTTCCCCAATATGGAACAACAACCTGTTGCCAGAATTTATGTCTCTGTCAGGACTCCGGAACTGGGAATCTCATAAAGTAATGAGGATAGGTCAACTGATGGAGAGTAATATGTTCAAATCATTTCAGGGTTTGCAGCAGGAATTTAATATCCCCAAGGTTTGGTTCTATCAATATCTTCAATTGAGGCATGTCTTTGAGGTCACGATGAGGAAAGGTTGTATTATAGCTAAAATGGATGTGGTTCATAAACTTGTTCTCCCGATAGGGGGGGGAAGAGAGGATTGATATCGCAGGTATATACTCCATTACTGGACACATTTCTGGAAGGGTTCCCGCTTACAAGGATGAAGAAATGGGAGGGTGATCTGGGGGACATTTCTAAAGATCAGTGGGAAGATATACTGGAGGTAGTTCCCAGAGTGTCCCTAAGTGAACAGGGCAAGTTGTCATAATTATCCATCATCCACAGAGTATATAAAACGGTATTTTTACGGAAAGTTGGTGTTAGAACCGATGAAAAATGTCCGAAGTGTATGGAGGAAGGAGCGGACCTGTTGTATATTCTTTCGTCTTATCCAGTGATAGGTAGTTACTGGGATGGAGTGCTGACTTTGATTAATCGCAACTTGGAGCTGAGGTTGCAAAAGGACCCTAAGGTATGTGTGTTGGGTTATATGGCGGATATTGGAGGGAGCGAGCTGGTAAAGGTGGCAATGGGGAGGCTGCTGTATGTGGCTAGGAAGTTGGTGGTGCAGCGGTGGATCCAGGGGAGTCCGCCAACATTGGATGAGTTTGTGCGGAGGGTGCATGACATGTTGACGATGGAAAGGGGTGTGTTTGCAAGGAGAGGATGTCCTCAGAAGTTTGAGAAATTGTGGAATGAATGGTTGTCTCATACTCATGTCGTAATATAGGATATTTTGGAGGTATTCGCGCTCTGGATTATAGGGGGGTGGAGGTATGCTATGTTCTGGGCATGTAATGTGCAATAGCTGCTTTTGATTTGCGTACATTGTATGCAGCTGTATGATGAATATCTCCTGTTTTTGTCATATTCTACTGCGTTATTCTGACTCTCTGCATTTGTGAATGAGGAGACAATGTACGGTCATAAAATAAGTAACTTTATTTGATCAATAAAAATGATTTGATAAAAAAAAAAAAAAAAAAAAAAAAAAAAAAAAAAAAAAAAGGTAAGTGGTTGCCGAGAACCAACATCACAATCATTGCAGACTAGGCCTGGAAAAGAGGCCCGGCCACCTGAGAAGAGTCCTGGTTATTCCTGCTGATGACTGACCGGCTACTACCTAGTTCCCTCCCTTTCTGTCTAGGAGAGAACTGCCAATCATTAGCAGATGGGCGAGAGAGCCGGAGATTATGAATAACCAGGACTCTTCCCAAGTAGATGTGATTCTTTTCAAGGCCCAGTCTGCAATGATTATGATGCTGTTTCTCAGCAACTATTTACTTTTAGCTCATAAGTGACACACCGCTAAAAATCTGCATTTCTGTCACTAATTTATGCTGCCCCCAGTGAGGTCAGCATAACGTTGATGACAGGTTCCCTTTAAAGTGGACTTTCTACCTGACCTTACTGTGAGGCTGGACCTGTGAAAGGAAGCATACTTGCCTGTCCCTGACACTGAATTCTGGGTCCTTTGGTCCTGCAGTCCCACATGTCAACATCAGGGCTCACGTGTGCCTCTGCAGCCAATGACTGGCTGCAGTGGTAACATGTCCCACATGACCTGTTGACGTGACAAATTGGGGATACATCACCACTGCATCCAATTGGCAGAAGTGGGGCACCGTGACCCCCATCAAACTAGGTGTCGACACGCAAGACTGAAGCAGCGGGGGTGCTGAAGGAGCCAGATCACAACTCAGCAATGCTGAGCATGTAAGTATGCTTTCCACCGCAGGTCCAGAAACATGGAATGGTCAGGCCGAAAGGACCCCATAATACCCAAAATGCATTTGCACTACAATACAGATATACTATAACATTGATAATGGCACAGAATTGATCATTCCTTTAGGGCAGGGCGGTTATTATTTATAGCAAAATAAGAAACCTACCTCATTACCGTACATCATAAGGTGATGTGTTGTGATAAGGGCTTTGAATACTACAACCCAGCTACCATTAGCAGTGCGTTCAAAGAGGGTGTCAGCGAGCTGCGGGATGTTAACATTCATTTCGTTTGTACATTGGATAAGATCTGATAAAAAAAAACAAAAAAAAAAACACAATAGTAAATTACAACAAATAAAGGGCATGTGTCAGCAGATCTGTAACTATGAGACTGGCCAATCTGTTCCATGTGCACTTGGCAGCTGAAGACATCTGCGTTGGTCCCATGTTCATATCTGCCTGCATTGCTCAGAAAAATAAAGTTGCAAATATGCAAATGAGGCTCAAAGAGCAACGGGAACGTTATCAATGCAGAGAGAGCCGAGCCCATTGCTCCTACAGGCTAATTTGCATATATTAAAACATCATTTTTCTTAGCAATGCGGGCACATTTGAACATGGGACCAACACAGACGTCTTCAGCTGCCAAGTGCACATGTAACAGGTCAGCCAGTGTCATGGGTACAAATCTGCTGACAGATGCCCTTTAAGGCGCACCAGTGCGATACACTGAACATTTCTCTGCAATGGCCGTCCAGTAACCCAGAATAAATAGTGCAGCTATAATTTCCTTGTAAGGGACGAGAGCCTGCAGAAAGACAATAAAACGCAGATGTCAAACCATCCCATCGCTGCCTGCTTTATCCTAATAAGAGGATTCTTAGAAATGGTTCCCTCCACTTAGTCTTTGGTGAACTTGTGAGAATCCAGATTCTTTTGCCGTTTTATGCCAGAGCTCGCAAAAACTCTGCCCCCAGATACTGATTATAACAGAATACAGGATGGACTGTTAAAGGGAATCGGTCACCTCATACCTGCAAATAAAACCATTTTGACAGTGCAGATGAGCGCTTGCCAGTTGAAAGAAACGCACTTGGTTCCATGTTGATATCTGGCCTCAATTCAGAGAAATAAGCCTTTGTAGTATATGCAAATGAGCCCCTAAGTGCAATGGGGGCGTTGCTATTGCACCCGAAGCTCCAGTCAGTTTTAAATGATGGGGCCAGATACGGTAGGCGCAATAAAGCCTGGCCCCGAGATCTGGCAGGTGCGATGTATAGGGTTGGAGATCTAATCTGCACTAAGCAGCTGCCCTGTACTGTGCCGATTTCAGGGCCAGGGGTAATTGCCTCTGCATTGCCTGTCCCTTTATGTGCCTTCGCTGCACCTTTGTATAAACCACGAAGGTTTATTTCTCTGAACTGGGGCCACATACCAACATCGGCAAGCTAGGGGATTTCAATGGGTCAGTGGAAAAATCGGAAAAAGCACCGTTTGGCATCCGCGTCCGTGAAAAAAATATGACCTGCCCTATTTTTTTCACGGACAACGGTTCACGGACCCATTCAAGTCAATGGGTCCGTGAAAAATCACGGATGCACACAAGATTGTCATCCGTGTCCGTGATCCGTGTCCGTTTTTTCCTATCATTTCAAAGGCAAATTTGACTTAGATTTTTTATTAATTTTTCATGTCCGTGGATCCTCCAAAAATCAAGGAAGACCCACGGAAGAAAAAACGGACACGGATCACGGAACAACGGAAACCGTTTTTGCGGACCGCAAAAAAAAACGTCCGTGTGCATGAGGCCTTAAGGTATGGAAAAAAGCAGCAATTCCAAGCAGCATAATTGAGGAGGACCCATCACTTCTTCTCTCAGTAGCCACTTGTTTCCCCCCATGTAAAAACAATTCTGGAGCATCTATTCTTAGGGCTCTATGCTGTGCCGTTCCTGTTATTTCTACTAGAAGTTATGAATCAATTACCAGCAGCTTGCAGTAAAGGCGTTACAGGTTGGGGTGTGTCCCTGCACAGTCCAACACAGCAGCACTAACTGGACAGTCAGACGCACACACTACTGGTAACACCCAGCAGTACCTTTACTACAGACTGCTGGCAATTTGTTTGTAGAATTCTAGCAGGAATAATACAGGAATGGAACCACATAAGTAAATAGATGCTCCAGAATTCGTATTCCATGGGGAAAGCAGATAGTTACTAAAACAGACATTTCAGGAGAGGCGACAGCTCCTCTGGAAAACACATCATCTTTATTCTGCAGCCCAGTCACATTACTGGGATACCACATTTTTGTATTATATTTTTTTTTATAAAGACATGTTTAATTAAATTCAATTTGCCTATTAGGCTACTTTCACATTAGCGTTTCTTGTGGATCTGTCATGGATTTGCAAAAACGCTTCTGTTACAATTATACAACGTCATAAACGGATCCAGTTGTATTATGTCTTCTATAGCCATGAGTCAATGGGGGACGGATCTATTTTCTTCTGTGTCAGAGAAAACGGATCCGTCCCCATTGACTTACATTGTGTGTCAGGACTGATCCATCTTGCTCCGCACCACATCGCGCACAGAAAACCGCTGCTTGCAGCGTTATTCTGTCCGTGATGGGAGCGCAACCAAATGGAACGGAATGCATTCTGGTGTACTCCATTTCATTCAGTTTAGTTTTGTCCCTATTGACAATGAATGGGAACAACTGACGCGTTTTCATCCGCTATTGAGATCCTATGATGGATCTCAATAGCGGAATTGAAAACGCTAATGTGAAAGTAGCCTTAGTCGCCATAACTATTTTTTATTATTTATCCATCCCTGGGGCAGAGCGAGAGCTTGTTTTTTTTTGCAGGTTAAGCTGTAGTTTTTATTGTCACTTTTTTTCCGGCACATACAACATTTTGTTCAATTTTATTCCATATTTTTGGAAGTGGGTGACCAAAATCAGCAACTCTGGCACTTAGGCTGGGTTCAGACCTGAGCGTTTTACAGCACGTTCCTATGCGCTGTAAAACGCTCAACAGGCAAGAACCAATGATTCCCTATGGGAATGGTTCTCATCTGAGCGTTTTACAGCGCGTACGATCGTGCTGTAAAACGCCCGACGCCCCAAGAAGTACATGAGCTTCTTTGGGGCGTCTTGTCGCGCGTTCCCGTACATAGACTTCCGGGAACGCGCGACAATGGTCGTTCGCTTGTCTCTGTATGCGCGATTGCAAACGCCCGTACAATCGCTCATACAGAGCGTACATTCAAGTACGCTCAGGTCTAAACCCAGCCTTAGGCTACTTTCACACTGGCATTTTTGTTTTCCGGCATTGAGTTCCGTCCTAGGGGCTCTATACCGGAAAAGAACTGATCAGTTTTATCCCCATGCATTCTGAATGGAGAGCAATCTGTTCAGGATGCATCAGTTCAGTCCCCCTTACGCTGGGTTCAGACCTGAGCGTACTTGAACGTACACTCTGTATGCGCGATTGTACGGGCGTTTGCAATCGCGCATACAGAGACAAGCGAACGCCCATTGTCGCGCGTTCCCGCTGAAGTCTATGTACAGGAACGCGCGACAAAACCCCCCCTAAAGAAGCTCACGTACTTCTTGGGGCGTCGGGCATTTTACAGCGCGATTGTACGCGCTGTAAAACGCTCAGGTGAGAACCATTCCCATAAGGAATCATTGGTTCTTGCCTGTTGAGCGTTTTACAGCGCGTAGGAACGCGCTGTAAAACGCTCAGGTCTGATCCCAGCCTTATGGTATTTGGCCGGAGAAAATATTATTTCCGTCCAAAATTCCGGAACACTGCACAGACCTTTTTAAAAGTGAAAATAATAAAATACCGGATCCGTTTTTCCGGATGACACCGGAGAGATGGATCCAGCGTTTCAATGCATTGGTCAGATGGATCCGCCTACAAATGATATCCGGTTGCATATGATTTCCGGATGCGGCAAGGAGGTAACCTTATTTTTATTTATAAGGGAACCCGTCAGAAAGTATGTGTGTAACCCCCCAAATGAGGGATATTTACACTCCACAAACATAATGTTACAGACGCCCCTGTACTGGTGGAGTATTAGGCAGGACACCTTACACTGCAGTGTCATACTCCCCAGTAGTCACACCAGTACCCGCCGCCATCTTGAAGCCCTAACCATAGCAGTGTCCCTTCCCCCACCTGCAGCCACATTAGGGCTCCACACAGATTTTTTTCTTCTAATTTAATTTTAATCAATAGGAAACCTTTGACTCCCAAGTGTAAAATTTTAGGAGCAAATTACAAATCATGTGAATTAGGCCTCATGCACACGACCGTTGTGTGCATCCGCGTCTGTTCCGTCATTTTTCACAGTTTAGAGGAGGTCCCATTCATTTCTATGGAGCTGTGAAAAAAAACCTGAAAGTCCTCGTCCGTGATCCGTGATTCCAGTACGTCAAAAAAATATAACCTATCCTATTCTTGTCAGTGGAAACGGAGGACGGACACATTGAAGTCAGAGTCCGTCAAAAAAAAAAACAGATGCACAACTGTTATGTCATCCGTGTCCGCGTCCGTTTTTCTCTACAAGACCTTGGTGCAATAAAATTACACTTTCCATTAACCTTCCTTTTTTTTCCCCTATCAGACAAAAAAAAAAGGAAGACGCAAGGAAACACAACTGAAGCAAAATCGGACACAGACCACTGAAGCCAAATCACTGACAGTGAAAAAACACTGTTGTGTGCATGAGGCCTTAGAGAAAGCATTTACACCAGACTATGCCTCCTAAGGGGGGAAAAAAAAAAGGCAATAAATGATATTTTTAGGTGGACTTCTGAAACCCTGCGTTCCAGTGCACGAAGACCAGCAAATCTCCCACATCAGTGACCCCCCCCCCCCCCATGTCAGACCAGTAGTCACAGGCAGTGCCTCCTAATTTCCCACTATGAACTCTCTATTCGGATGCTTGTAGCTTCCATTCTATCCAGACTGCAGTTGTACATAGGGCTGCTATCCCCTGTCAGGTGACACAGAGCTGGACAGTGTCAGTGAACCGGACCATGCTCTGATAATGGGTGACACAACCAGCCACACACAGACGTCGGCCTATATTTCAGGCACCAGGGCGGGCAGGTTCCCCCCCAATCTTTGTAGATTCTGATAAACTATCTATATCACTTTATACACAGGTAAGGCTACTTTCACACTTGCGGCAGAGGATTCCGGCAATCCGGACACATTTGTGAGATGGATCCAGATCCGTCTCACAGATGCATTGCAATACCGGATCCGTCTTTCCGGTTGTCATCCGGAAAAACGGATCCGGTATTTATTTTTTTCCTCATTTTTAAAAGGTCTGCGCATGCACAGACCGCAAAACTGGATCGATTTTGCCAGAACACTTAGGGCCGGATCCGGCATTAATGCATTTCAATGAAAATTAATGCCAGATCCGGCATTCCAGCAAGTGTTCAGGATTTTTAGCCAGAGATAAAACTGCAGCATGCTGCGGAATTTTCTCTGTCCAAAAAAACGTAAGAGGGACTGAACTGATGCATCCTGAATGGATTTAGGACGTACAACTACAGGCAGAAACCCACACACTGTCTGTACAGCAGGGCTGGGACCAGAGGAAGAATTATTAAAAATACACCAATTTTGTGGCATTCAAAAAGTCACAAATTGCACGTTTGTCAGTGTGTACATAAAATACACAGGTACAGTACATGGTACATACATACATACAATATATAAGACTGTATACACGTACAGTATATCATACACTGAGTACACAGTACATACAGTGTATATAAGGCTGTATACACAGGTACAGTACATGGTACATAGTGTATATAAGGCTGTATACAGCATATCATACACTGAGTACATGGCACATACATACAATATATGTAAGGCTGTATACAGTATATCATACACTGAGTACATGGTACATACAGAGAGTGTATGTATATATATATATATATATATATATATATATATATATAAAGGCTGTATACAATATATCATACACTGCGTACATGGCACATACAGTATATATAAAGCTGTATACAGTATACACAGGTACAGTATATCATACACTGAGTACATGGTACATATAGTGTATATATAAGGCTGTATACAGTATATCACACTGAGTACATGGTACATACAGTGTGTGTATATATATATATATATATATATATAGAGCTGTATACAGTATATTATACACCGAGTACATGGTACATACAGTGTATATAAGGCTGTATACACTGAGTACATGGTACAGTGTATATAAGGCTGTATACAGTATACACAGGTACAATAGATCATAGACTGAGTACATGGCACATACAGTATATAGCATACATAGGTACAGTATATCATACACTGAGTACATGGCACATACAGTATATATAAGACTGTATTCACAGACACAGTATATCATACACTGGGTACACAGTACATACAGTATATAAGGCTGTATACAGTATCACAGTACATGTTACAGTGTATATAAGACTGTATACAGTATATCATACACTGAGTACACGGTACATACAGTATATATAAAGCTGTATACAGTATATCATACACTGAGTACATGGCACATACATACAATATATATAAGGCTGTATAGATACAGTATATCATACACCGGGTACATGCAGTATATATAAGGCTGTATACACAGACACAGTATATCATACACTGAGTACATGGCACATACAGTATATATAAAGCTGTATACAGTATATCATACACCGGGTACATGCAGTATATATAAGGCTGTATACACAGACACAGTATATCATACACTGAGTACACAGTACATACAGTATATATAAAGCTGTATACAGTATATCATACACCGGGTACATGCAGTATATATAAGGCTGTATACACAGACACAGTATATCATACACTGAGTACATGGCACATACAGTATATATAAAGCTGTATACAGTATATCATACACCGGGTACATGCAGTATATATAAGGCTGTATACACAGACACAGTATATCATACACTGAGTACACAGTACATACAGTATATATAAAGCTGTATACAGTATATCATACACCGGGTACATGCAGTATATATAAGGCTGTATACACAGACACAGTATATCATACACTGAGTACATGGCACATACAGTATATATAAAGCTGTATACAGTATATCATACACCGGGTACATGCAGTATATATAAGGCTGTATACACAGACACAGTATATCATACACTGAGTACACAGTACATACAGTATTATAAAGCTGTATACAGTATATCATACACCGGGTACATGCAGTATATATAAGGCTGTATACACAGACACAGTATATCATACACTGAGTACACAGTACATACAGTATATATAAAGCTGTATACAGTATATCATACACTGAGTACATGGCACATACAGTATATATAAGGCTGTATACACAGACACAGTATATCATACACCGGGTACATGGCACATACAGTATATATAAAGCTGTATACAGTATATCATACGGGACATACAGTATATATAAGGCTGTATACACAGACACAGTATATCATACACCGGGTACATGGCACATACAGTATATATAAGGCTGTATACAGTATATCATACACCGGGTACATGGCACATACAGTATATATAAGGCTGTATACAGTATATCATACACCGGGCACATGGCACATACAGTATATATATAGCTGTATACGCAGACACAGTATATCATACACCGGGTACATGCAGGGCACATACAGATGAGTACATGGAGGTGTCATGGTGGTGCTCACTTACAGTCTAGGTGCTTCTTCTTGGGCCCCATCACCTCATGGGTGGTCGCCTTGCACACGGCTTTAGCCAGGGCCGAGCCGGTGACGCTGTGCTGGGCCGCCGTGATCCGGTCTGTGATGGACTGACCCGACATTCTCCGCGCTGACACTCCGGGCCTATAGATTCAGGGATCCCGTCACTGCCGGCTCCTCCGTTCTCAGCTCACCCGCTTCTGGGTCACCGTGCCCGGAGGCTGCCCTGACAGGTGGTCTTGACAGACGGAATGGCAGCAGCAGGAGTCCTTGCCCTCACACGGCTCTCCGTATCTTCCTGCCCTCTCTTCCTTTCCGGTTTCTCTCCCTTCTCTCTTTTTACCTCACACTTCACTCCTAAGACAAAATGGCGGCGCAGTGTCATGTGACCGCTGTCCGCAGAGCACCGGGTGTTGTTAAGGTGGTACTAGCTGGTGTGTGTACCCGGAGCCGAGGATGGAGAGTGTGTACCGGGAGGAGTGCGGGGGAAGAGGCAGAGTATGGTGGGGGAGGACTGAGAGCCGCAGTCACATTCCAGGAATTTAAGGTGGGCTGGAATATGAGAGGAGACACGGTGTGTGGAGCTCATCTGAGAGCGCCCCAGTCACCCCACCGTCTGCCAGCTCACCCCGGTCACCCCTCTGCCCACTGTGCCCAGCTCACCCCGTCACCCCACCGTCTGCCAGCTCACCCCGGTCACCCCTCTGCCCACTGTGCCGAGCTCACCTTGTCACCCCACCGTCTGCCAGCTCACCCCGGTCACCCCTCTGCCCAGCTCACCCCGGTCACCCCACCGTCTGCCAGCTCACCCCGGTCACCCCACCGTCTGCAAAAAAAAATAAAACCTGTCCTATTCTTGTCTGTTTTGCGATCAAGAATAGGCATTTCTACAATGGGGCGCCCATACCGTTCTACAAATTGCAGAAGGCACACGGGTGGTTTCTGTTTTTTGCCGATCTGCAGTTTGCAGAACAGTCGTGTGCATGAGGCCTAAGGCATATTGGTACACCACAGACTTTTTTCAGGGTGTGGGTGCCCACAGAGAGGGCTCTGAGTGCCGCCTCTGGTACCCATGCCATAGGTTCAC
The DNA here is from genome assembly GCF_014858855.1 of Bufo gargarizans. Taxonomy (NCBI): domain Eukaryota; kingdom Metazoa; phylum Chordata; class Amphibia; order Anura; family Bufonidae; genus Bufo; species Bufo gargarizans. The sequence continues at coordinate 87,488,256 of NC_058088.1, forward strand.
CACCACTGCACTATACCGTCTATACACACCCAAAAATGTGACACTATACCGTCTACACACACACACACAGATAAGTGACGCAATACCGTCTCCACACATGCAGAGATAAGTGACACTATACCGCCTACACACACACACAGATAAGTGACACTATTCCGTCTCCACACACTCATGTAAGTGACTCTACACTGTTTCCACACACACAGATAAGTGACGCTATACCGCCTACACACACGCAGAGATAAGTGACCATATACCGTCTCCACACACGCAGAGATAAGTGACGCAATACCGTCTCCACACACGCAGAGATAAGTGACACTATACCGTCTCCACACATGCACAGATAAGTGACACTATACCGCCTACACACATGCAGAGATAAGTGACACTATACCGCCTACACACACGCAGAGATAAGTGACGCAATACCGTCTCCACACACGCAAAGATAAGTGACACTATACCGTCTCCACACATGCACAGATAAGTGACACTATACCGCCTACACACACGCAGAGATAAGTGACACTATACTGTCTCCACACGCACAGATAAGTGACACTATACTGTCTCCACACGCACAGATAAGTGACACTATACCGTCTCCACACACGCATAGATAAGTGACACTATACCGCCTACACACACGCACAGATAAGTGACACTATACTGTCTCCACACACGCACAGATAAGTGACACTATACCGCCTACACACACGCAGAGATAAGTGACACTATACCGTCTCCACACACGCATAGATAAGTGACACTATACTGCCTACACACACGCACAGATAAGTGACACTATACTGTCTCCACACACGCACAGATAAGTGACACTATACCGCCTACACACACGCAGAGATAAGTGACACTATACTGTCTCCACACGCACAGATAAGTGACACTATACCGCCTACACACACGCACAGATAAGTGACACTATTCCGCCTACACACACGCACAGATAAGTGACACTATACCGTCTCCACACACGCAGAGATAAGTGACACTATACTGCCTACACACACGCACAGATAAGTGACACTATACCGCCTACACACATGCACAGATAAGTGACACTATACCGCCTACACACACGCACAGATAAGTGACACTATACCGCCTACACACACGCACAGAGATAAGTGACACTATACTGTCTCCACACGCACAGATAAGTGACACTATACCGGCCTACACAAACGCACAGATAAGTGACACTATACCGCCTACACACACGCACAGATAAGTGACGCTATACCAGGGCATTTAAGTAGAAGCAGAGATGGTGATTTCCTCATCTCAAACTATTGAAACAAAAGCCGACACCAGTGCTGGGTATACCCCCACAAAATGTCAGTGTCATGTGGCCTTGGGCATCAGCTTGACAACGACGTCTCATGATGATCACAAATCGACTTATTGTCTGCTGAGGCATGGCATCCCACTCTTCTTGAAGGGCAGCCCTCAGGTCATTGAGGCTCTGGGGTGCAGAGTTACGAGCCGCTACACGGTAAGGCCTCATGCACACGACAGTTTTTTTTCACAGTCCGCAAAAACGGGGTCCATAGGTCCGTGATCCGTGACCGTTTTTTCGTCCGTGGGTCTTCCTTGATTTTTGGAGGATCCACGGACATGAAAAAAAAGTCGTTTTGGTGTCCGCCTGGCCGTGCGGAGCCAAACGGATCCGTCCTGAATTACAATGCAAGTCAATGGGGACGGATCCGTTTGACGTTGACACAATATGGTGCCATTTCAAACGGATCCGTCCCCATTGACTTTCAATGTAAAGTCTGGAGTTCTTTTATACCATCGGATTGGAGTTTTCTCCAATCCGATGGTATATTTTAACTTGAAGCGTCCCCATCACCATGGGAACGTCTCTATGTTAGAATATACTGTCGGATATGAGCTACATCGTGAAACTCAGATCCGACAGCATATTCTAACACAGAGGCGTTCCTATGGTGATGGGGACGCTTCAGGTTAGAATATACAAAAAAAACTGTGTACATGACTACCCCCCCCCCCCCCCGTTTTTAACTCATTGGTGGCCAGTGGGCCCCCCCCTCCCTCCCCTGTAGTTAACTCCTTGGTGGCAGTGTGCGCATACCCCCCCTTCCCTTCCTGTATTGTAATAATAGCATTGGTGGCAGTGTGCCCCCGCCCCCCTTCTTTCCCTCTATTGTAATAATAGCATTGGTGGCAGTGTGCGCCCCCCCGCCCTCCCTCTATTGTAATAGCATTGGTGGCAGTGTGCGCCCCCCCCACCCCCTCCCTCCCTCTATTGTAATATTAGCATTGGTGGCAGTGTGCGCCCCCCCTCCCTCCCTGTATTATAATAGCATTGGTGGCAGTGTGCGCCCCCCCCGATCATTGGATTATTGGTGGCAGCGAAGTAGAAGCATCATACTTACCTGGCTGCTGGCTGCTGCGATCTCTGTGTCCGGCCGGGAGCTCCTCCTACTGGTAAGTGACAGGTCTGTGCGGCGCATTGCTGTCACTTACCAGTAGGAGGAGCTCCCGGCCGGACGCAGACATCGCAGCAGCCAGCAGGTAAATATGAATCTTCTACTATTGCTAAGGCTAAGTAACCATGGCAACCAGGACTGCAGTAGCGTCCTCGTTGCCATGGTTAAACTGGGACTCCGATCGGAACTCCGCTGCCACCAATGATCTGGGGGGGGGAGAGGGGAGGCCGCACACTGACCACCAATGTATTAAAAGAATAGAGGGAGGAAGGGGGGGGGGGGCGCACACTGCTACCAATGTTAATGCAATAGAGGGAGGGAGGGGGGGCCGCACACTGTGCCACCAATGCTATTATTACAATAGAGGGAGGGAGGGGGGGCGCACTGGCCACCAATGAAATTTAAACTGGGGAGGGAGGGGGGTCTGCCCCCTGCTGCCTGGCAGCCCGGATTTCTTGCAGGGGGCTATGATAGCACAATTAACCCCTTCAGGTGCAGCACCTGAGGGGTTAATTGTACGGATCACGGCCCCCTGTAAGAGATCGGGTGCTGCCAGGCAGCAGGGGGCAGTCATGTACACAGTTCGTTGTATATTCTAACTAGAAGCATCCCCATCACCATGGGAACGCCTCTGTGTTAGAATACAGTCATGTGAAAAAATTAGGACACCCTTTGAAAGCATGTGGTTTTTTGTAACATTTTTAATAAAAGGTTATTTCATCTCCGTTTCAACAATACAGAGAGATTAAAGTAATCCAACTAAACAAAGAAAACTGAAGAAAAGTCTTTTCAAGATCTTCTGTAAATGTCATTCTACAAAAATGCCTATTCTAACTGAGGAAAAAGATAGGACACCCTTGCCCCTAATAGCGAGTGTTACCTCCTTTGGCTGAAATAACTGCAGTGAGACGGTTCTTGTAGCCATCTACCAGTCTTCGACATCGGTCTGAGGAAATTTTACCCCACTCCTCAATGCAGAACTTTTTCAGCTGTGAGATGTTTGAGGGGTTTCTTGCACGTACAGCCCTTTTCAAGTCACCCCACAGCATCTCAATGGGATTCAAATCTGGACTTTGACTTGGCCATTCCAGGACTCTCCATTTCTTCTTTTTCAGCCAATCTTTGGTTGATTTACTAGTATGTTTTGGGTCATTGTCATGTTGCATGGTCCAGTTCCGCTTCAGCTTTAATTTTCTAACTGATGGTCTCACATGTTCTTCAAGCACCTTCTGATACACAGTAGAATTCATCGTGGATTCTATGATGGTGAGCTGACCAGGTCCTGCTGCAGCAAAGCAGCCCCAAACCATGACACTTCCACCTCCATGCTTCACAGTTGGTATGAGGTTCTTTTCTTGGAATGCTGTGTTTGGTTTACGCCAAACATGTCCTCTGCTGTTGTGTCCAAATAATTCAATTTTGGACTCATCTGTCCAAAGAACATTATTCCAGAAGTCCTGGTCTTTGTCAACTTTATCTCTGGCAAATGTCAGTCTGGCCTCGATGTTTCTCTTGGAAAGCAAAGGTTTCCTCCTTGCACACCTCCCATGCAAGTTAAACTTGTACAGTCTCTTTCTGATTGTAGAGGCATGTACTTCTACATCAACAGTAGCCAGAGCCTGCTGTAGTTCTCGAGATGACACTTTAGGGTTTTTGGAGACCTCTTTTAGCATCTTGCGGTCTGCTCTTGGGGTGAACTTGCTGGGGCGACCAGTCCTGGGCATGTTGGCAGTTGTTTTGAAAGCCCTCCACTTGTAGACTATCTTCTGGACAGTGGAATGGCTGATTTCAAAATCTTTTGAGATCTTTTTAAATCCCTTCCCAGACTCATAGGCTGCTACAATCTTTTTTCTGAAGTCCTCTGACAGCTCTTTTGCTCTCACCATGGTGCTCACTCTCACTTCAACAGTCAGGAGCACACCAAACTAAATGTCTGAGGTTTAAATAGGGCAAGCCTCATTCAACATGCAGAGTAACGATCTACTAATTATGTGCACCTGGTGTGATATACCTGTGTGAGATCTGAGCCAATTTAAGAGGGAATACATGTGAGGGTGTCCTATCTTTTTCCTCAGTTAGAATAGGCATTTTTGTAGAATGACATTTACAGAAGATCTTGAAAAGACTTTTCTTCAGTTTTCTTTGTTTAGTTGGATTACTTTAATCTCTCTGTATTGTTGAAACGGAGATGAAATAACCTTTTATTAAAAATGTTACAAAAAACCACATGCTTTCAAAGGGTGTCCTAATTTTTTCACATGACTGTATACTGTCGGATCTGAGTTTTCACGAAGTGAAAACTCAGCTATGAAAAAGCTTTTATGCAGGCGGATCTTCAGATCCGTCTGTATGAAAGTAACCTACGGCCATGGATCACGGACACGGATGCCAATCTTGTGTGCATCCGTGTTCTTTCACGGACCCATTGACTTGAATGGGTCCGTGAACCGTTGTCCGTCAAAAAAATAAGACAGGTCATATTTTTTTGACGGACAGGATACACGGATCACGGTCTCGGCTGCAAAACGGAGCATTTTCCGATTTTTCCACGGACCCATTTAAAGTCAGTGGGCACAAACGGCCACGGATGCACACAACGGTCGTGTGCATGAGGCCTAACTCAGCTGATCCCATAGGTTTTCAAAGGGATTCAGGTCTGGAGAAAGTGCAGGCCACTCCATTTAAGGTACCCCAGTCTCCAGCAGCCGTTCCCTAGTGATGCGACCTCGATGAGCTGGGGCATTGTCGTCCATGAAGATGAAAATAGGCCTGTGTTGTTCATGCAGAGGCACATTGACTGGATTAATGATGTTATTCAAGCTTGTCCTGGACCATTCACAAAGTGTAGGCAGTTCTATAACATGGTTGGCGGCCATCATTTCTGCTCAGCGTGAATCGACTTTCTTCAGTGAACAGCACTAAGGCCCACTGGTCCCTTGTCCAGTGTTGATGCTCCCTGGCCAATGCAAGACGATGACGCCTGTGGTCAGGTACCTTTGCAGGTCGTCTAGCACCCAGACCACGCTGATGTAAACAGTGCGAATGGTCTGACGTGACACTTGGGGGCCTCTCACCTCCCTTAAAGAGGACTTCATGGGTCCAGACATTATGAAATAACTATCAGGTTATGTAGGGCACTGTGCACGGATGTAATATTGCTTATTAGTTTGTCTGGGCGTCACTCCGTTCGCCCGCTGTGCCCCCCGATCACTTTTCCCAGGTGGTATGCTAATGAATAGTATCGGTACAGGGAGGAGGAGACGGCCCTGTTTCTCAAAGGGCGTCTGTCACGGACGTTCCCGTGACTGGTGCCAGGAGATCAGTGAGACTGGCAACACGTGGTTTGATCTGACAGGTTCCTTGTGGATCATTTTGTGTCTGTGTTGTTTCTGGTAATGGCCATACCCCTTGCCTTAGGTGTTGCTTATGTGGTCATTTAACCCCTTCAACCCCGGGCCTGTTTTCACCTTCCTGCCCAGGCCATTTTTTGCAAATCTGACATGTGTCACTTTATTTGGTGATAACTTTAAAACGCTTTTACTTATCCAGGTCATTCTGAGATTGTTTTCTCGTCACATATCATGACACTGGTACAAAATGAGTAAAAAACAATAAATCTTTTTTATTCATAAAAAATACCAAAAATTTGGAAAAATTGGCAAATTTCAATTTATCTACTTTTATAATAGATAATAATACCTCTAAAAATATTAATTACTTTACATTCCCCATATGTCTACTTCATGTTTGCATCATTTTAAAAATTACATTTTATTTTCTGGGGACGTTAGAAGGCTTAGAAGTTTAGAAGCAAATCTTGAAATTTTTCGGAAAATTTCCAAAACCTACTTTTTAACCCCTTAAAGGGAACCTGTCACCTGGATTTTGTGTATAGAGCTGAGGACATGGGCTGCTAGATGGCCGCTAGCACATCCACAATATCCAGTCCCCATAGCTCTGTGTGCTTTTATTGTGTAAAAAAACCCGATTTGATACATATGCAAATTACCCTGAGATGAGTCAGAGCTTAAAAATATGACTCTTCTCTGGTCACACAAGTAAGATATGACTCTTTTATGTTAATTTGCATATGTAGCAAATCATTTTTTTTTTACACAATGAAAGCACACAGAGCTATGGGGACTGGATATTGCGGATGTGCTAGTGGCCAACTAGCAGCCCATGTCCTCAGCTCTATACCCAAAATCCAGGTGACAGGTTCCCTTTAAGGACACAGCCTTATTTCACCTTCAGGACCAGGCCATTTTTTGCAAATCTGACCAGTGTCACTTTAAGTGGTGATAACTTTAAAACACTTTGACTTATCCAGGCCATTCTGAGACTGTTTATTTGTCACATACTGTACTTCATGACACTGGTAAAATGGAGTCAATAAAATTCATTTTTATTTATAAAAAAAAATACAAAATTTGCCAAATATTTTTAAAAATTTGCACATTTCCAAGTTTCAATTTCTCTACTTCTACAATACATATTCATACCTAAAAAAAATAGTTATTACTTTACATTTCCCATATGACTACTTCATGTTTGGATCATTTTGGGAATTACATTTTACAAGGCTTAAAAGTTTAGAAGTAAATCTTGAAATTTCTCAGAACTTTTCAAAAAACAACTTTTTAAGGACTAGTTCAGGTCTGAAGTCACTTTGTGAGGCTTACATAATAAAAACCACCCAAAAATGACCCCATTTTAGAAACTACATCCCTCAAGGTATCCTACACCTATGAGATATAGTTTTGTAAAGCTAGAACATGCACAATGCTATAATATGAGCCTCACCAATTAATTGTGCACAACAAAAATGATAATATGTTACACTCTACTACTGCGACGTGGTCGCTTATGGGGTGGCAATAGTACTTGTTTGAACATGCATGTAGGAGGATAGCAGCTTTATCTTATAAATATTTTCTTTGATTATTGGGTCCCTATGTTTTTGCCCTGTGTATTTTATCGCCAATCCTTATGTCATTATATGTATTAATAAAGGTGTTACTTATTTTCATATTATCATTTTGGTCAATTAATTGGTGAAGATCCCTCAAGGTATACAAAACAGATTTTACAAACTTTGTTAACCATTTAGGTGTTCCACAAGAATTAATGGAAAATGGAGATGAAAGTTTAGAATTCTCACTTTTTTGGCAGATTTTAAATTTTAATCCATTTTTTCCAGTAGCAAAGCAAGGTTTAGCAGCCAAATAAAACTCAATATTTATTACCCTGAATCTGCGGTTTACAAAAACACCCCACATGTGATCGTAAACTGCTGTACGGGCACACGGCAGGGCGCAGTAGGAAAGGAACGCCATATGGTTTTTGGAAGGCAAATTTAGCTGAACTGGTTTTTAGATGCCATGTCCCATTTGAAGCCCCCCTGATGCACCCCTACAGTAGAAACTCAAAAAAGTGACCACATTTTGGAAACTACGGGATAAGGTGCCAGTTTTATTGGTACTATTTTGGGGTACATATGATTTTTTATTGCTCTATATTAAGTTTTTTGTGAGGCAAGGTAACCAAAAAATGTATGTTTTGGCACCGTTTTAATTTTTTATTTTTACAGTGTTTACCTAAGGGATTAGGTCATGTGACGATCGAGCATATGTCAACTTTTTCTTATTTATTTAAGTTTTACACAATAATAGCATTTTTAAAAACCGAAGTAATGATATTTTAGTGTCTCCATGAGAGCCAAAGCTTTTTTATTTTTTGACCGATTCTCTTAGGAAGGGTCTCATTTTTTTCGGGATGAGGTGACGGTCTGATTGGTACTATTTTGGGGGGCATACGCCTTTTTGATCACTTGCTCTAGCAATTGCTTTCTTTTTCACACAGTTTCTTTTTATTTTTATTTTTTTACGGTATTAACCTGAAGTGTTAGGTCATGTGATATTTTTATAGAGCTAGTTGTTACGGACGTGGCGATACCTAATATGTATATATTTTTTTTATGTATTTTAATTTAGCACAATAATAGCAGTTTTGAATAAAAAAATGATGTTTTAGTGTCTCCATGTTCTGAGAGCTATAGTTTTTTAATTTTTTGGGCGATTGTCTTAGGTAGGGGCTCATTTTTTGCGGTATGAGGTGACGGTTTTATTGATACCATTTTGTGGGACATATGCCTTTTTGATCGCTTGGTGTTGCACTTTTTGTGATGTAAGGTGACAAAAATAGCTTTTATTTACACCGTTTTTTTTTTATAGTGTTTATCGGACAGGGTGGGTCATGTGATATATTTATAGAGCCGGTCATTATGGGCGTGGCGATACCTAATATGTGTGGGTTTTGTTTTTCAGTTTTTTATTATAAAATAAGGGGAAAGGGGCGTTTTTTTTCTTTTTTACTTTATTAATTTTATTAATATAACAATATAACAAAATAATAGCAAAGACAGGTGCACTCTGCGGTCTTACTAAACCCTCAAACTGATTTTAAAATTGATAGATTAGCCAACATGTCCTACGGTGTAGGACATGTCTGAGCCCGAGCACCGCGCCAAGGTTTCTCAAGTAGCTCGGGACCTAACACTCTCCTACCTGTGCCATGTGGGCAATACCAGGGGTCAGTGGGCAAATTACAGGAGCATGAGGCCGACTCACAAACAACTCACCAGTTACGGTACCTCCAGCATGTAACCATGCTAGCAATGGGAGGAGGGAGGAGTCTGCGAGTCCCACTCAAGACTGGCTGATATGGCCCAGGTGCACCCAAATGTAGCCTGTAGATGGAAAGCAGGCACATTTAAATTGGAGTTTATACACCTCCAGACATATCTATATTTACAACCTGAAAAGAATGGCGTGGTATTAGACAGGCAGGAAATACTCAAACCCACATGTAGTTGTGCATATATATACAGGGGAGCAAATCCTGCACTTGTGGCCTGTTGCTAATGACGATCCCCAGCAAAAATGCATACAGTGGAGGATGCCCGCAGCGAACCACAAGTACCACAATAGACATCTTACACAAGAAGCAATTGTGTGGATGTGATAATCAATATAACAATATAACAAAATAATAGCAAAGACAGGTGCACTCTGTGGTTTTACTAAACCCTCAAACTGATTTTAAAGGGAACCTGTCACTGGGATTCTGTGTATAGAGCTGAGGACATGGGTTGTTAGATGGCCGCTAGCACGTCCGCAATACCCAGTCCCCATAGCTCTGTGTGCTTTTATTGTGTAAAAAAAACAGATTTGATACATATGCAAATAACCTGAGATGAGTCCTGTACGTGAGATGAGTCAGGGACAGGACTCATCTCAGGTTAATTTGCATATGTATCAAATTGTTTTTTGTTACACAATAAAAGCACACAGAGCTATGGGGACTGGGTATTGCGGATGTGCTAGTGGCCATCTAGCAACCCATGTCCTTGGCTCTATACACAAAATCCCGGTGACAGGTTCCCTTTAAAATTGAGAGATTAGCCAACATGTCTGAGCCTGAGCACCGCGCCAAGGTTTCTCAAGTAACTCGGGACCTGCCTGTCTAATACCACGTCATTTCAGTTTGTATTAATTTTATTAATTATACCTAATATGTATTATACTTTATTAATTTGATTAAAAACACTTTTTTTTACTTTTTCTTTTCTTTACTTTATTTATGATGTTCACTTTGGGGGGTCTAATCCCCTCTGCAATGCATTACAATACATCTGTATTGTATTGCATTGCCTGTTAGTGCATGACACTGAGTCATACACTAACAGGTTGCCTAGAAGACCCAGCTTGAGGCTGGATCTCCTCGGCACCCGTAGAAGGCAGTTCCCGATGCCGTGCAAGGCATTGGGCAGCCCCTGCACGGCATCGGGCTGTCTTGTGTCACATCGGGTCCCTGCCACAGCAGCGCGGGGACTCGATGTGATCACTCATCCGACACAAACCCATTCTATGTCGCGGTCAGCACTGACCGCGGCAAAGAAGGAGTTAATCCGCCGACATCGGCTTTTACAGCGATGCCGGTGGATACAGCAGGGCCCCGGCTACCACGGACTGCCGGGCCCCTGCAGTAATCGCGTGCACACCGCTCCGGTGCCCGCGCGATCACTATGACGTACTATTATGTCAAATTGCGGGAACGCAGTGGTTTCCATGATGTAGTAGTACGTCATAGGTCAGTAAGGGGTTAACCTTCCCTATTTATTGTGGCTTCTCCCACCATGCTGTGCGGTTTATAGCTTCAGTCTTGTTGTGGATTGCTGGTGTTTGGATCTTGGCGGAGTTCCTGTGCTTCCATAGCCATTTGAAGTTAAGTGTCTCCTTCCTTTGTTGTTTATTGTTGGGCTTCTACCGTTTGTCCTGACATTAGTACCAGGGTCCTACAGGGTGAGTTTGGACTTTAGGTTCCTGTGTATGAATTTACCTACCTCTGGGGTCAGTCCATACTTGCAGTCAGTCAGGACTTTGATTAGGGTTTCTCTAGGAGATGACCTGCTCCTTTTCCCCTAAACCCTTTCCCTCCTACGTTCGGTGTGGGTTTCCCTCCCAGTGTCTTCTTCTCCCTGGCTGTAGCACGGTCCAATCACAGCAGAGAGCGTCACAGCCAGGGAGAAGGAGACGCCCACTGAGAAACAAGGCCGTTAAGCTCCTTGTAGAGAACAGCAAGTTGTGCAAAAAGCACTGAAACATTGTACAGTTTGAGATGTGCATTCAAAAGTTTAGAGAAGGTTACATTATAGGGCAGAGTGCATTTTAGGTTCATCCTGAAATTCCACCCAGAAGCCAATTATGATGTCACCGCCTGTATAGATGCTAAAACAAAATGATAAATCTTTATTTCTAAATATCTACAAAAATAGGAAAGGCACCCAGTAACAGGCCAAAAAATCACTGTTCACTAATCCTCTAGGTATAGTGCACCTAAATTGGATATGTTTGCGATAGCGGACAAGAATAGGCAGTTCTATAGGGGTGCTGGCCTAGTGTTTTGCGGATCTGCAATACACCACGGACTTGTGAATGGACCCTAAGAAGTATGAGCTATTAGTATGGTTATCACATCCCAGCTCTACTTTTTATTTACTGACACTCTCTGATTGCGATTAGATATAATGTTGCAATCAGTCCTGTCTATGCTGTAAGCACAAGGTGCATGAAACATTGCACTAACAATTCTCTACAAATGTAGCTAGTAACATTGAAGGTCGTATGCAGCGGCTTTACTGACCCATGCTATGCTAGTGCTACAATGGCACTAAGTAGCATTCAGGTGTACCACTTGGCGTTTTGATAATATATGCCACACAGTAGCACGATTAGAAGTGCTCAGAGACGCTTGGGTATTGCTCGACGCGTTTCAACTTGATTCAAGTATCATCAGGAGCAGATAATTAAAGTAGAGACACCAGATGAATATGGCCACAACTGGTAGTGTGTGACTTGGCGCCCGGCGCTAGTATGGCAAACATACCCAATTTGGAGTAATAATATCGTGGGAATTAGGACAGAGGCAGGAAACATTTTACGAGACCCTGATGATATCCTAAGGGCATTCACTCGATATTTCTCCATGCTATACCAGGCTGGGCCCATAGATCAGGGAGGAAAAGTAGATCAATACCTAGACAACATTAATATTCCGGAATTTGACAAACAAGATATTGATTGGCTGAATAGACCGATCCAATTGACCGAGTTACAAACCACGCTGAAATCCATCAAGGGCAATACGTCTCCAGGGTTGGATGGCTTCCCATTCGAAGTATACTGAAAACATGAGGGAATTATCCTTCCCCAAATGTTGGAAGTATTAAACCAATCATGGATATTAGGCTCTCTACCCCCCTCATGGATGGAAGCAACCATTACATTAATCCCCAAAAAGGGGAAAGACCCGCTGTCAGTCACATCTTACCGTCCCATCTCTCTGTTGAACACAGATTATAAAATCCTTGCCAAACTGTTAGCCAACAGATTAAAAACTGTTATTCACAAAGTCGTCCACGCGGACCAAACTGGGTTCATTCCCAAAAGAAATATACAGGATAATGTCAGGAGGGCCTTCTTGAATATCCAGATGGGGGATGGGGAGGACTGCTCCATCCTGTCTTTGGACACGGCTAAGGCTTTCGACAGGGTGGAGTGGCCCTTCCTCTGGAGAGTGATGTCACGGGTGAAGATAGGTTAATATTTCTCCAGATCGGTTCGCATTCTGTATCAAAACCCGATATCCAGAGTCCGAGTTAATGGGGAATATTCCGCCCCCTCTCCCCTGACCCAAGGAACGCGTCAGGGATGCCCCCTCTCCCTCTTGCTCTTTTCGTGGTTCCTGGAGCCAATGGCATGTAAAATTAGAGCAGATGAGGAAATACAGGGCTTCGGGTACGAGGGAGAAGTCGACAAAATAAGTCTATATGCGGACGATACTCTACTCTTTTTGGGGAGAGGGTATATGAACTTGCCCAGGGTTATGGAAAGCGTGGACGAATTTGGATGTTTATCTGGATATGAGATTAACTGGGAAAAATCGAAATTTCTCGCATTAAGACGCCCAGTTCCACCGGGTTGCAATTTCCGGATTAGCATATTGACTCCATCAGACTCTTTACTATATCTAGGCATCCTTATAGGGACCAAATTGGAATATTATACGAAGCTGAATATACTCCCAATAATAGATAAAGTTAAGGAAAAAATTTGAACATGGTTAAAACTCCCCCTGTCACAAATTAAACGCATAGCCCTTATAAAAATGACATTACTACCAATGCTATTATATGTACTTAATGCAAGCCCAATAACGATAGAAGACATGTTTTTTAATAAACTAGAGACCCTTTTCAATGAATTAATATGGGGGCGCAAACGAGTTAGAATTAAAATACAATACTTGTATAAAGAAGAGGGTGGAATCTCTGTCCCTTTCCTAAAAGGATATTATGTGGCTGCACAGTTGAGATGGTGTGTGAGGAATCGAAAGAATAAATGTATACGGCTTATTTTTGGGGAGCACTGTAGACCCTGGGAGGATCTTTTCCACATTCTCGAAACTGGCCCTATTGAGAAGAAAACAACAAACCCGTTTAGTGGAATGCTTGGGTACATTTGGCAACAATAAATTAAAAAGAGACTGGGCACACCTCCAGATATTTGGCCACTGTTTTTAATAATTAAAATGGTTAAAAGTAATTTAAACAGACAATAATAGAGATAATGTTCAGACTGACATTTGTATAATCGGACAAGTAATGATCATAAAATTTTCAATAGATGGTGAGCACTATTATATAAAATCCTAGATAATAGATGACACTAAAATACTGACTCATAAAACTTAAAACACATGAAAGGCTTAAGTCACTTGAAATACCAAATCATTTGCGGTGATTTAAAAATGGAGTTCGATAGCAGTCATTAAAGTGGCATATGTATAGCCTAATTGCGGAGAATAGCTAGCACTGGTCTGGGAGAGTTCCTTGGGAGTTATCGTAAAAGGCTCCGTGTCTCATAAGCGGCTTTGTACTGCCTAATAGCGCATGCAGTGAGAGCAAGGAGAAGTTGAGCAAACAGCGGCGTCCCGCTGTATGTGCGCTAAAACAGTAGTGTCCTGTTAGATTGTGGGTATAATGACCTATAGGTCGGAATGGTCTTACCCTCTTGATGCGACTCCAGCCGTCCTGCGCAGATCTAGTATACTTGCGTTATCTTTTCCTCCAAAGAGTCTTACCCTGACGTAGACTTATACACGTGGGTCCGCCGGTTTGGCTTCGGATCCAATTCGGTGTAGTTTTCTACGTGGGTTTTTCCATGGACGCTGGGTAAAAGTCTTTATCCTTATGGGTAGTGCACTACTCCTTTGGTTGATAGGGGGGTCCCCCTATCAACCAAAGGAGTAGTGCACTACCCATAAGGATAAAGACTTTTACCCAGCGTCCATGGAAAAACCCACGTAGAAAACTACACCGAATTGGATCCGAAGCCAAACCGGCGGACCCACGTGTATAAGTCTACGTCAGGGTAAGACTCTTTGGAGGAAAAGATAACGCAAGTATACTAGATCTGCGCAGGACGGCTGGAGTCGCATCAAGAGGGTAAGACCATTCCGACCTATAGGTCATTATACCCACAATCTAACAGGACACTACTGTTTTAGCGCACATACAGCGGGACGCCGCTGTTTGCTCAACTTCTCCTTGCTCTCACTGCATGCGCTATTAGGCAGTACAAAGCCGCCTATGAGACACGGAGCCTTTTACGATAACTCCCAAGGAACTCTCCCAGACCAGTGCTAGCTATTCTCCGCAATTAGGCTATACATATGCCACTTTAATGACTGCTATCGAACTCCATTTTTAAATCACCGCAAATGATTTGGTATTTCAAGTGACTTAAGCCTTTCATGTGTTTTAAGTTTTATGAGTCAGTATTTTAGTGTCATCTATTATCTAGGATTTTATATAATAGTGCTCACCATCTATTGAAAATTTTATGATCATTACTTGTCCGATTATACAAATGTCAGTCTGAACATTATCTCTATTATTGTCTGTTTAAATTACTTTTAACCATTTTAATTATTAAAAACAGTGGCCAAATATCTGGAGGTGTGCCCAGTCTCTTTTTAATTTATACGATTTTCACTTTTTGAGTAGTGGGGTGTTACTACTCGACTGTGGGCACCCCGTTTGGTGGTTATTCAGACCTGTGCGTCTTAAACTATTTTGTATTTATCGTAACATTTGGCAACAAGTTAGACTTATGGTTGGAGTATCCCAAGCGGTTCAGTACACCCCCCTGTGAAGGGGAATGCACACTTACCACAAGTTAGGCAACTGGGTGATGTTGAATACTGGGAAAAACACGGGATACACTTAATTGCACAAGTTTTTCATAAAGGACAGATTAAGCCTTTAAACGAAATCCTCTCTGACACTACATTAAGATTTATTGATAAATTCCGATATGAACAGCTACGACACGCTATACACTATACGGAAAACAAAAACTATTTAAATATTGTATGGAACACTTTTCTAGATTTCTGTCACGACATGACATTAAACACTTCCGCTATATCACACATCTATGCAAAGTTAAAATATGAATACACGAAACCGATCACATTTAGAGGTGAGGCTAAATGGGAAAAAGACCTGCAGAATGTGGAACCCATTTCGTGGAACATTGTCTATAGAAATATTAAAAGGTCTGCGATCTCCCTAGCCCATACGTGGATTCTTTTAAAAATTATACACCGTCTCTATTACACACCAGTATTATTGCATACTATCTATAAAGACAGAGAACAGAACTGTTAAAAATGTAACAAAGACAGAGGAGATTACAAACACCTGTTGTGGGAATGCCCGGGGATAAAAGATTACTGGATCAAAATATTTCGGAAACTGCAGAATAGCTCCCCTATGAAATATGAAGCATGTATTGACTATGCGATTCTGGGTATTTTCCCAGAGACAGATAAAAATAAAACTGAGCAACTACTTTGGCTTCGGGGCATCGCCTTGGCCAAAATAACAATAGTTAAATATTGGGGGTCCAAGAAATATCCCAATTTTCAGGAATGGATAGCGGGTATGAATAGGGTAAAGCAGTATGAACACATTCTTGCCCAAACAGCGGAAAAGAAAGTAGCCTGGCTGCGGATTTGGGGAAATTGGAAATGATAACACTAGGTGTGACGACGGTAGCTCTGCGGAAAAAGGGGGGTGGGAGGGTAAAAAAATAAGAGGGAGATTTAGTATAAGATGAGATTATGATGTATTGTATTATACTGCTTTTGATATTGAATTAGAAGATTGTAGATTTCTATCTTAAAAAAAAAATTAAAAAAAATACCCAATTTAGGGTGCTACCCTACCCTGCAAGCACCTAGAGGATTAGTTGTGAAGTTTTTACTGGGTACCTTTCCTATTTTAGTAGATATTTAGAAATAAAGATTCATTATTTTGTTTTAGCGTCTATACAGGCAGTGACATAATCTTTTTCTGTGACGCACACCCTTTTATCTGTTACCTGTGACACACACAGAGATCAATGACACTATACCGTCTCCACTCACACAGATAAGTAACGATTTACCATCTCCACACACACAGATAAGTAAGACTTTACCGTCCCCACACACACACAGATAAGTAACGCTTTACCGTCTCCACACACACAGATAAGTAACGCTTTACCGTCTCCACACACAAATAAGTGACGCTATATCGTCTCCACACACAAATAAGTGACGCTATACCGCCTCCACACACAAATAAGTGACGCTATACCGTCTCCACACACAAATAAGTGACGCTATACTGTCTCCACACACAAATAAGTGACGCTATACCATCTCCACATACAAATAAGTGATGCTATACCGTATCCACACACACAGATAAGTAACGCTTTACCGTCTCTTAGCTGCTTTTTTCTTGCCATAATACAAATTCTAACAGTCTATTCAGTAGGACTATCAGCTCTGTATCCACTTGACTTCTCCACAACGCAACTGATGGTCCCAACCCCATTTATAAGGCAAGAAATCCCACTTAGTAAACCTGACAGGGCACACCTGTGAAGTGAAAACCATTTCAGGTGACTATCTCTTGAAGCTCATCAAGAGAATGCCAAGAGTGTGCAAAGCAGTAATCAAAGCAAAAGGTGGCTACTTTGAAGAACCTAGAATATGACATATTTTCAGTTGTTTCACACTTTTTTGTTATGTATATAATTCCATATGTGTTAATTTATAGTTTTGATGCCTTCAGTGTGAATCTACAATTTTCATAGTCATGAAAATAAAGAAAACTCTTTGAATGAGAAGGTCTGTACTGTAAGTAACGCTTTACCGTTTCCACACACACAAATAAGTGATGCTATACTGTCTCCACACACACAGATAATTAATGCTTTACCGTCTCCACACACAGATAAGTAACGCTTTACCAATTCCACACACACAAATAAGTGACGCTATACTGTCTCCACACACAAATAAGTGATGCTATACCGTCTCCACACACAAATAAGTGATTCTATACCATCTCCACACACACAGATAAGTAACGCTTTACAGTATCCACACACAAATAAGTGATGCTATACTGTCTCCACACACAGATAAGTGATGCTATACTGTCTCCACACACACAGATAAGTAACGCTTTACCATCTCCACACAGACATATAAATAATGCTTTACCGTCTCCACACACAAATAAGTGATGCTATACCGTTTCCACACACACAGATAAATAACGCTTTACCGACTCCACACACAAATAAGTGATGCTTTTCCATCTCTACACACAAGGATAAGTAACGCTTTACTGTCTCCACACACAAATAAGTGACACTATACCGTCTCCACACACACAGATAAGTGACGCTATACCGTCTCCACACACACAGATAAGTAACGCTTTACCGTCTCCACACACAAATAAGTGACACTATACCGTCTCCACACACACAGATAAGTGACGCTATACCGTCTCCACACACACAGATAAGTGACGTTATACCGTCTCCACACACACAAATAAGTGACGCTATACAGTTTCCGAACACACAGATAAGTAACTCTTTACCGTCTCCACACACACGGATAAGTGACGCTATACCGTCTCCACACATACAGATAAATAACGCTTTACCATCTCCACACACACAGATAAGTGACGCTTTAGCGTCTCCACACACACAGATAAGTGACTCTACACCATTTCCACACACATAGGTGATGATCTACCATCTCCAACATGCAGAGATAAGGGACTCTATATCATCTCCACACACACACACACACACACACACACACAAATAAGTGACGCTATACCATCTTCACACATACAGATAAGTAACGCTTTACCGTCTCCACACACACAGATAAGTTACGCTTTACCGTCTCCACACACATAGAAAAGTGACGCTTTACCGTCTCCACACACATAGATAAGTGATGCTATACCATCTTCACACATACAGATAAGTGACTCTATATCATCTCCACACACACACAGATAAGTGAAGCTATACCATCTCTACATATGCAGAGATAAGTGACGCTATACTGTCTCCATTTGTGGCATGTCTATACCATTCATCAAAATTGGGATTGCAGGGAAACTTGCCGCCAAACTTAGGCCATGTTCACATTGCAGATTTTGCCATGTTTTCCACATAAAAATCTGCTCCGAATCCGCTCTCAGTCTGTCTCCTACTGTTTTTCAGTCAGTTACAACCCTCTCCTGCTAAGCCATGCCCTTTAAATGAGGCACTGTAGAGTATTCTTTTTGGTGCATTTATTTCATTAAAGGGGTTGTAGAGTGGTGTAATATCAAATTGGTGCGGGTCCGCTCCCAGCTCCCCCGCCGATCAGCTGTTTGAAAGGGGTGCAGCGCTCGTGTGAGTGTTGTTTCCTCTTCAAAGTTTCCCGGCATGTCGCCTTATTTGTAGAAGCGTTCAGTGTGATTACAACTGCTCCATCCTGTTCTGATGCATGGAGACAGTATAGCGTCACTTATCTGAGATGGCACAGCTGTGTGGAGATAGTATGACGTCATTTACGGTTAGGGCTCATTCGGACGACCATATAAATGGGTGTGGACCCATTCATTTGAAGGTCTGCTGCCGCATCTGTAGTTCCATTCTGCGCAAAAAGATAGAAAATGTCCTATTCTTGTCGGTGGACGAGAATAGGCATTTCTATCATAGTGCTGGCCATGTGCTGCCCGCAAATTGTGGAACGCACACATGCAGGTATCCGTGTTTTGCAGAACCTCAATTTATGGACCGCAAAACACTACAGCCGTCTGAATGAGCCCTTATCTACATGTGTGGAGACGGTATAGCATCACTTATTTCTACGTGTGTGGAGATTGTACTGCTTTATTTATCTCTGCATGTGTGTAGACAGTATAGCCACTGTGTGTGTAGAGGCAGTATAGTGTCACCTATCCCTGGTGTGTGAAGGCGGTATGGCATCACTTATCTTAGCATGTGTAGAGACAGTATGGTGTCACTTATCTCTGTGGACATGAAGATGGTATACCGTAACTTATCTCTGTGTGGGGAGATGGTATAGCATCACTTATCTCAGCATGTGGAGATGGTATAGCATCACTTACCTCTGCATATGTGGAGACGGTACAGTGTCACTTATGTGTGTGTGAAGACAGTATAGCATCACTTATCTCTGCATGTGTGTAGATGGTATAGCGTCACATATCTTTGCGTGTGTACAGGCAGTATAGTGTCATCTATCCCTGGTGTGTGAAGACGGTATGGCATCATTTATCTTAGCATGTGTAGAGACAGTATGGTGTCACTTATCTCTGTGGACATGAAGATGGTATGCCATCACTTATCTCTGTGTGGGGAGACGGTATAGCGTCACTTATCTCTGTTTGTGGAGATGGTATAGCGTCACTTATCTCTGTATGTGTGGAGATGGTATAGCATCACTTACCTCTGCATATGTGGAGACGGTACAGTGTCACTTATGTGTGTGTGTGAAGACAGTATAGCATCACTTATCTCAGCATGTGTGGAGATGGTATAGCGTCTCTTATCTTTACGTGTGTACAGGCGGTATAGCGTTGCCTATCTCTGTGGACATGAAGACGGTATACAGTCGCTTATCTGTGTGTCAGTAAAAACAGTATAGCGTCCCGAATCTCTGTATGTGTGAACATGGTATAGTGTCACTTATCTCTGTAGAGATGGTATAGTATAACTTATCTCTGGTTTATGAAGATGGTATGGCGTCACTTATCTTTGCGTGTGTACAGGCAGTATAGCATCACCTATCTCTGTGGACATGAGACAGTATAGCGTCACTTATCTTTGTGTGTGTGGAGAATGGAGATGGTATGGCGTCACTTATCTTTGCGTGTGTACAGGCAGTATAGCATCACCTATCTCTGTGGACATGAAGACAGTATAGCGTCACTTATCTTTGTGTGTGTGGAGAATGGAGATGGTATAGCGTCACTTTATCTCTGTGTGTGAAGACTGCATAGTATCAGTCATCCCTGCTTGTATGGAGTGAGTACAGCGTCACTTATCTCTGTGTGTGTGTGGAGACGGTATAGTGTCACTTATCTCTGCATGTCTGAAGACTGTATAGCATCATTTTTCTCTGTGTATGTGAAGACGATATAGCATCACTTCTGTGTGGAGATGGTACAGCGTCACTTATCTCTGTGTGTGTGTGAAGACGATATAGCATCACTTCTATGTGGAGATGGTATAGCGTCACTTATGTCTGTGCGTGGAGACTGTGTAGCATCACTTATCTGTGTGTGAAGATGGTGAAGCATCACATCTGTGTGCGTGGAGACGGTATAGTGTCACTTATCTCTGCGTGTGTGTAGGCGGTATAGTGTCACTTATCTCTGCGTGTGTGTAGGCGGTATAGTGTCACTTATATGTGCCTGTGTGGAGATATTGTCACTTATCTGTGTGTGCTGGGAGTTGAGGCCATGCCGATCTAATATTGAGGACCTGTCCTGAGGATAGGTCATCAGTTTTACACCACTGCACAATCCCTTTAATATGTCTAAAAACTGTTCCAACATTTTGTACCACAGATGTGCCAAAATTGGCGCATTTTACACCTCATTTCAGATGCAATCACACTAGTAAATGTGGGACACTGCATTCAGTACTATATGAGGTGCACACTGACACTATATCGCTGGAGCTGTATTGGGTTTCACTTTAGCTGCCATGTAGACCCTTGGTCTGAAGAATCTTTTCATGTCATTGAGTCAGTGCTTGTCGTTAAAGGGGTTGTCCAAGCACTGAGTAAATCACAAAAATAAAGCATATTGGCTTTTTAAGGACTTTACATTGCATGCTGTCACCTAACTTTACTTATTTAGTATGACGCCACCTGGTGTTCAAAGTATATAGCAATGTGCACGTTCACTCTCCTTACAGCCAGAACTCAGAGAATCGCCCCTGTAGTAGCATGGCAGTGTATCTCAGTATATCTGAGAAGACTCCTTCTGCAGGGGTGGTAAGTAGCAGTATATTGTCAGCTGAAAGAGCAGGAAGGAGACTGAATTGGTCTAGGGCAGAGATTAGCAGCATTACCAAGGGAGACACATGGAAGCAACATCTTTGAGCTGTAAACACTGCAAATGACTGTAAAACCGCTATTAAAGCAGTTTTCCAGGATTTTCATATTGTTTGCCTATTCTCATGATAGGTCATCAATACGATATCTGCAGGAGTCAAACTCCCAATCACCTGTATGACGAGGTCGCGGCACTCTGTGAGCGCTTAAGACTCTTCCTAGACCATGTGATGTTACCTTCATCAGTCACATGACCTAGGCGCAGTTCCCATTCAAGAACTGTGATACCAAGCACGGACACTGTACAATGTACGGTGCTGTGCTTGGTAAGCTACGAGGAGGCCGAGGTGCCCACTGGAGCTCCAGTGATCTCAGTGGCTTCCTCAAACAACTGATTGGCGTGGGTACCATCATGGGCTCTGATGTCATATCGATGACCTATTCTGAATATCCCCTTTAAAGGGCATCTGTCAGCTGACAGATTTGTCCCTATGAAACTGACAGACCTGTTACATGTGCGCTTGGCAGCTGAAGGTATCTGTGTTGGTCCCATGTTCATATGTGCCCGCATTGCTGAGAAAATGTATGTTTTCATATATGCAAATAAGCCTATAGGAGCAACAGGGGCATTACTGTTACACCTAGAGTCTCTGCTATCTCTGCAACTGCTGTGGCCACTGCACTTTACTTGACAGGGCCAGGCGTGATCACGTATACACTGCCTGGCCCCGTCAATCAGTGCAGAGGACGCGGCAGTTGCAGAGCCTCTAGGTGTAACGACAACGCCCCTGTTGCTCCTAGAGGCTCATTTGCATATATTACAAATTAATTCTTCTCAGCAATGTGGGCACGTATGAACATGGGACCAACACAGATGTCTTCAGCTGCCAAGTGCACATGTAACAGGTCAGACAGTTTTATAGGTACAAATCTGCTGACTTCCTTTATGGTATGAAAATTATTTGTGGGAAAACGTTCAACCTCTTACATTCTATTCAAGAAGAAGTTCTGCAGCAGGTGAGGTATGTATTCTAAAGTGTATTATACAGCTGCTGCCAAGTTTTGAGACTGACACAAATTCTGGTTTTCAGAAAACTTGCTGCTTTAGTGATTTTAGATCTTTTTGTCAGATGTTTCTATGGTGTACTGAAGTACACTATAAGCATTTCAGTTTTTAACTTTGATGTTTTGATCCCATTCTTTATTCATGGCAGTGTTCTAAGTGAGCATACTCCATTGGATGAGAAGTTAGGCTACTTTCACACTAGCGTTTTTCTTTTCCGGCATAGAGTTCCGTCCTAGGGGCTCAATATCGGAAAAGAGCTGATCAGTTTTATCCCCATGCATTCTGAATGGAGAGCAATCCGTTCAGGATGCATCAGGATGTCTAATACAGTGAGAAATACAGTGAGAAATACAGTGAGAAAACCGCAGCATGCTACGGTTTTATCTCCGGCCCAAAAACGGAAGACTTGTCTGAATGCCGGATCCGGCATTTTTTTCTATAGGAATGTATTAGTGCTGGATCCAGCATTCAAAATACCGGAATGCCAGACCCGTCCTTCGGGTCTGCGCATGCGCAGACTGAAAAAAAGGTGAAAAAAATAAATGCCGGATCCGTTTTTCCGGAAAGACAGATCCAGCATTTCAATGCATTTGTAAGACGGATCAGGATCCTGATCAGTCTTACAAATGCCATCAGTTGGCATATGTTTTGACGGATCCGGCAGGCAGTTCCAGCGATGGAACTGCTTGCCAGATCACTCTGCCGCAAGTGTGAAAGTACCCTAACCCCACACATGAACAGCCTCAGGATGCTTTACTGTTGGCATGACACAGGACTCGCCTTTTCTTCTCTGGACAATTATTTTTTCCAGATTTCCCAAACAATCTGAAGGGGCTTTATCGGAGAAAATAGCTTTACCCCAGCGGTCCAATCTCTGTACTTCCTGCAATATGTCAGTCTGTCTTAGATTTTTTTTTTCTTTGAAAGAAGTGCCTTTTTTGCTGCTCTTCTTGACACCAGGCCATCCTCCAAAAGCCTTCACCTCCCTGTACAGCACTCACACCTGCTGGTGCCATTCCTGAGCAAGCTTCTTATTGATAAAAGAA